>NW_017729008.1:9629034-9635059 GCF_001723915.1 Gavialis gangeticus | reverse complement strand
CCCCCCCCCCCTTCCCTCTTGAGGTCTGTTAGAGCTCAAGACTTGGAAGTCTTGAAAGTGTTCCAAGACCACCTTATTTGGGCAGACTTTTATCAGGTGCAGTTAAGTTTGGTGGTATTTTTTGGGAAATTATTTTCTCTTACTACGTTATTTTAATGATTTATTTTATTTTTATTATAAGCTGCCCTGAGCCATTTTGGGGGAAGTGACATATAAATCAAATAAAGAGTAGAACAATACAGCAGCACAGTTGTTTGTCCCTGCAGCTTAGTGACCTTCGGTCCTTGTTAATTTAAAGGTGATCCTAAATGTTAACTTTTTAAAAGGAACAGTTGCTAAGTTATTCTTGAAGCAATTGGTATAGCTTATTTTTAAAATGTCCATCTATATTGTGTACAAGAATTGTGTCTTTTTGTACCATGTATGTTTTCAAGTAGTAAGAAAGAATTGACTTGTATTGGCGTATCCTTTTCATGTTGGTTTCATGTTTTGAACATGCACCCAGAATTTTACACTTTTACTCTTCAATGCACTCTCAGCCAGGTGGGAAAATCCATGTACAATTGAGAGAGACTCTGGATTGTCCATTTAGCAGTGCTGCTCATAATATGCTTCTGAGTGCAGGTTCACTTAGTAAAGTAGCGTCTCTTGAAGGCTGTCACGACAGACACAGAAAGATGATAGGGAGAACCTGAATAGTAAAGAAAGACATGGCTAGCTTAAAAAAGGGGGTTTCCTTCGAGACTGAGAGATGAGAGGGGGTATAGTCTTGGAGGGATTGAGGAAGGGAAAAATCTTATTTAAATAAGTTTCCCTGTCTAAACTTTTAATTTTCCACTTTAAAAGTCTTAACATTTTCTGTGTCTACAGTCATTTATTTGGAAATTTCTGACTTGATATCCTTCAACAAGGCCTCTTAGATTACAAGGACAGTGTTAGCTACATATTTTCTAAATTGGTATGACCAATCCTATAAATATTTGGGTCTTGATTTACACTTAATTTTATTAGTAACTGTAATTTTATTATCTATGTTAGGGATATTATTTTATTAACTAGTATAGTTATAGCAGTAAAAGCCTTAGCAGAACATAATTGTACTGGTATAAAGGTGACACTCACCTACTTCGGATTAGCTAAATGTGTATAAAGCATCTCTTCACTGATATATCTATTTTAACCCTAAGGGGCTTTTGTGGCCTTAACCGTGTGTTGCTGTAATGTTGTAGTTAAAATGATACAACTTTCTATCATAGACAAGAGCTTATGTTACTCACCTTAATGCTCATGGCAGATTATCATGTACTTGTTTTACTACAGAATTAGCCTTCTTAGTTAGCTTCGGTGTCAAAGTATAATTTTGATCCCCTTTCCTCCATTTAAACTTTAATTTGGCAAAAAAGTAAACAGGTTAAGCTGTGATATTATGCATGTGGTAGGCTCTCAGGTAAACTCTTTGTGTATCCAAATGTCTGAGATTTTAAGATGTTTGGCAATAGAGCACTGCTAAAAATGAGGAGTTTTAAATTGTTCAGAAGTGTTCTAGTATTTAGTTACAATACTGTTATGCCTTGAAACGGATTTGGCATAACATTTGCAACTTTGACAATCTCTGGTGCCTTTGGACTGCTATGAAGTGTCTGAATTTTATAATATTATACCCTAATATATTATAATTTTGGAGTTATTTGGGATGTTTATCGAGGCTTCTGGGAGACCTTTGGGCAATGTAAAATTCACACATTTTATCATAGTTTTAAAAATGCTGCTAAGGCTCTCAAGCAACCATAAACTCTCTCTGCATGCTTCTTACTGTACATGAAATGTATGCTTTCTGGTATAATTAATTAATTCTCAATTGTTTCCTTATTCTTTATTTTCTCTTATTTAATTCTACAACCTCTCTAGTTTGTATTGGAGAAAGGTATTTTGAGGTCTTTGATAGGAAAAAAAATCACCAAGTTTAATTCACACCATGTGCCTAGTGGAAAGGGTCATAAAATTATTGTACTGCTTTTTTTGAATGTCTTGTTAGCCCTCATTTTGTTTCACTTCTGATGTTTTTGCTTGCAGTTTGTTTACATGATTTATTATGAAGAATTGATTGGTAAATTTTACAGGCTTCAAAGATATGTCGCTTGGAGAATAAGATGAGAGAATATTGTAGGTGGAAATGACAGGTACATATTTAGTCAGTATACAGGAGTGAAATGTTGGTAAGTAGCTGGCTTATAAAACAAAGATGTATTTCAGGAAGGTTCAAGAAGTCTTAAGTCAATATTGAGATTAGTAATATCTCTTACAATTTAAGCATCTGCCTATATTGACTGACTTTAACTCATCTTTAATACATTTTTTTGTTTTTGTGTAAAAGGCACAATGAATGTAGGAGGTAGTAATGTTAATCTGGGCTTCTCTGTATGTGACTTCTGTGTGCTGCAAAAACTGAAGTGAAAAAGACTAACTTGGGAGTTGGGTACTAGCTTAATTATATTAAACTACTAGAGTAGTTCGGTTTGTACTTCAATGTTCTATTTGCATCCCCAAGGGAACTGGACTGTTTTATGTAGTGGAAAGGATGTCATAGTTGTTTGTTTGAAGATCTGAAATAGCTCCCAGTAGAGAGATTATCTTAAATAGACGTTATGAGACTAAACCTTTATGAAACAAAGCAATGTGGAATCTTGACAGTTGTTGCTGAAGGGAAGGAAAGGATCATTTTAACATTAAAAATTGAAAAAAGGCCATCAGCCAGAAATCTGTAGTCCTGTCTGTGTGTAAAACTTTAAAAAATATTTTACATTTTATTCATATTGCATAGTATTCTAGATAATTTTAGAATGTGGCATGTGAGGACTGAAGAGCGGCTGGAGTTGTAATTAGTGTACTATTGGCAAAGGAGATGCATTCAGATAGGCTGTAGGGAGCTACTAGAGCAATAATGCATTGATTTCACTACTAGATGAATTTTAGTCCTGCAGTCATCCTGTCAAATATTCCAATTATCCGAGTGTAAATTAATGTTGGCATGATAGTTTCTCTTTCTTTCACTATCACAGTTACATTGATCCATTTATAGTTGCATGCAGCTGTTGTAATTATCATTGTTTGCATTTAATTTGAACTTGATTGTCTCTCTCTTCAGTATATTAAGTAGACTACTAAACCTCTATGGGATTTTGCATTGTTCTATAAGGTACTCTTTGTAGTCAAGATACTTAGTTTTTTGGGCTGTTTGAACATTGTCAAGCAATGCAGGGCTCTACATTTAATATAAGAGTATTAACTGTTTAGTGTAATCTTGTGGGCTGAAAAATCATGGGAAGAGTCTAATTTGGTGACGTACAACAAAGTATAAAAACTTGTTCACAGGTTTTTTGCACAATAAATAAGGAGAGTAAGTACTTGTATTACACAAAATCTGACTTTTTGAAAGGACATTTTTTATTCCATTTTACTCATATTTCCAGTGGTAATAAGCTTATTTTCTGTCTTGTAAAATAGCTGGAAGTCTGAGATAATACACTTATAAAAAATAAATTTAAATGTATTGTTATGGACTGTTGTGGTCTCCACTGGTCTCCATTTTTATCATGTGCTATATTTTTTACACAATGGTAAAAAAAAGCATAAAAAGGAAAGGCATAGGTCACTGCCATTCTAAAAAGTGCCTCAAGGCTTTTTTTTAGGATAACCAGCTCTCAATTTGTTGTTGCAGTGTAATAGAGCATGAGAGAGAGAGAATAGTAAAGCAAGAATGCATAGTCATTATGATGGAGATGCAGCAAGACGACAGTTGACACAGGGTGACCTTGGTAGCTAGTGGGTCCACCGTAGCTACTACCTCTTCCCTTGTGTGCTGCCACTGGTGGTGCTGCTATTGAAGCTGCTGTCAGGGCTGCTCCTTGCTGCCACTTGTGGGCGTACTGCTATTCCTGGGAAGTTAGTGGTCATTGTGTACACTTTGGGGGTTTGGGTCTCTCTTTTGAATCATGGATATTATTTTTTAAAGTTGAATTAATAAATAAGATTAAAACCCCCCCGTTAGATGCACTGTATGTACACATGATTTGTTAAACAAAATTCTGAGTCGGGATTCCATTATCCTTTGACTCTTTTGGTGCAAGTTTGTACCTGCAAAATTACTAGTTTATGAAAAGTTTGTGAAAAATGTCAAAACCTCCTTGAATGCTTTGTCTTCCAAAAGTCCTCGGGCTCTCACCTGTTAGCATTTTTATTTTACCAATTGTTGGCTGTTCCTTAAGGCAAATATGGCTGGCTTCTGCTCCTTTTTGGAACTCTTATATTTTTGTGAAATGCGACGCTTCCCTATAGGGCCTGAGTTTTCTGCCTTTATTGTACTTATGCTTCATGCCTGTACAGAAAAAAAATGAAATCCTGAGTATAAGTCTCCTGTGCAGTATGGTGTACTGAATAAAATAAACAGCATAATATCTGGAGAATAATTGTAAAACAGTGCATGGCAATGAATATGCTAATTATTAAATATTTAAACAAAAAAAATAAAATCCTTTTGAAGTTTTATATAAAAATGAGTTACTGCATAGCAGGTCAAATCTTGTTTCTAAATGCTTCTAACTTTTTATACTTTTTAATGATTTTCTGTACAAACTGGTTAAGCTGAAATGACTTTGGCCTACATATCCACAAGGGTGTACACCAAGCTGTATTAGGGCAACTCACTTTTTAATGAAAACTCGAACTAAGGGTAATATTCAAAGACTGGGAACGTGTAAAATTGGTTGTCCATTTTTTGTTTTTGTTGCACTTTTTTTCATCCTTATCCCACAATAAATCAGAAATAAATCCACTAAAGTAGAGTTAAAAAGTATTTGCATGTGCAGAAGTATAAAGTCAGAATCAATCTCTGTTGTCAGCACCTGCCTTAATCACTGCCACGGTATAATTGCCTTAGGGCTAACTGGTGTTGTGGTAGAATCATAATCATTTTTCTCAGGAAAAAAAAAAGTCAGCCATGATTCATCTTATGTGATCTCTCCTCTTCAGATACACTGATTATCTTCATTTTTTTTCCTGTGGACTAAGAGTATTTGCCATAGCGTCTTTTTTTTTTTCTTTCCCCCAAGACCCCAAATCCCTGGCTACTTCATTTTCTGAATCCATTTTTCTAAGTTTTATCTTCCTCAGACGGAAAACTGTCTGAATTACTTGGCATCCTCTACTGCCATAATTTTTAAGGGAAGTTTTTGATACTGAAGGTAACTTTAACCTTTATCAGCAAAAAATTAATTTGTCTTGTTTATTCTCTTGTTATCCTGTTTCTCCTGAGCCATAAGTGTAGAGCTGTTCCCTAAACTTGCAGGATTTTCCTCTGTCCTCTCAGACACTCTTGAGTTATTTTATTTCAGACTCTCCCAACACTACTTATGTGGTTGTAATGACTTTCAAGTGGTTCTGTGAGCTTTATATAGTGCCTAATATTCTTCAGTTGGAGAGCCACTGCCTTGCATTTCTCTCTTTAGCTTCATCACAAAAACCTCCTGGTTTCTTCAGCAGAGTTTTAAAAACCTCATGCAGTTCAGGAATTTTGTATCTGGGTTATTACTATTTCATATATATAAAAAAAAAAAAAGATGTTGCTTAAGTTTTCTTAATTGGATGTCAAAATAATTGAATTATGGCTCTTCTCTTATTTAAATATTTGGGTTTTGCATATCATTAGAAGTGTGTCTGTGTAGTGATATCTTCTAAAAGATTGTTTGCATGCAGCCCTCGACAGCTCACTAAACCTCATTAAGTGGCCAACCAGCCAAAATAAATGCCTATATATAGAGCATGCCAAAGATGGGCCACTTAACGAGGCCCATTTTAACATATCATAAATAAATCATGTACTAAAAATCAGACATGTTAGTTTTATTTCAAAAAATAATTTTTGTCCTGATTTTATGTTTTTTGAGTAGTGTATATAGAGGTGATTGCATAATAGCTGATTCTGCTGCACTGCTCTGGGCAACAGGTAGAGTGGGGAAGTGGCAGTAGC
>NW_017729008.1:9622650-9624034 GCF_001723915.1 Gavialis gangeticus | reverse complement strand
TGTTTTTTGAGTAGTGTATATAGAGGTGATTGCATAATAGCTGATTCTGCTGCACTGCTCTGGGCAACAGGTAGAGTGGGGAAGTGGCAGTAGCCATGAGGGCATGTGCTGAGCACCACATGCCCAGAGAGGTGGAGGAAAAGCTGCAGCCAGGTGGCTCCTGCCAAAGCGCATGGGGCTCCAGCTCATGCCTGCCTTCACCCACTCGGCCACCTGCAGGTGATTGCTCATTATGCTGGGTGGGTGGAAGGTGGCTGGGGCAGGATCAGATGCAATCAACTGATGCGGCCCATGGGCTTTTTTTTGCTCACCTGTGCTGTACAATGCTAGTTTATTATTCTCATTTACCTTTTCTCTTTCAATAATGAGTTAAACAAAATTGAAGAAAAATATTTTTACTGCATAAATATTTAACAATTTTTCTGGTACTGCTAAAGAAAATCTTTTGCTTTAATGTGCATAACTCATGAGATGGAAGGGTAGATCATGTTAGTCATGGATGTATAGTCTGAATACCTGCTTTGTTCACCTTACTGCAGTACTCAGATTCCTGAGATCTCAAAGGTGATCTAGAGAAAGTATGCTGAATTTTTTTTATTTGCTGCTTTAAAAATCCTGTTATTCATAAAACTTGCTTTGAAGACTAACAGATTGTCAGAGAAATTGAAATGCCTGTCCGAACAATATTATTTCAGAGTTGACTAATGGTAAAATTATTATTTTTTTAAAAAATATTATCAATCTATTGGTTTGGCAGCTTGCAGAGAGTTCACTGAAAGGCATGACTAAATTGGAAAAATGTTGCACTATGAGAACAAATGGAAAGTAAGAATTTAAGTAATTACAGCAGCAGCAAAGTGAAGTTGAACAGAATCCAGAAGACTTCTGCAAGTGTCAAAATGAAAGAATTATGAAGGAGTAGAAAGTTAATTGCAATTAATGTAATTATGAGGAAAGAAATGTACTCCAAAGGGAGCTGAATACTTTAGCTCTGGCATGTGCATGCCTTCTACTTTCCCCATGGTCTCCATATAGTTATAATTAATGATCTTCATCTTCCTGTAGTGAGGCAGAACAGAGGTGCTTGTATTTTCAGAGCTGGAATCTTCTCGAACACACTTTTGTTTTGGGGTAGAAGGTGACTCTAATTGCCTTTGGCATGTAAATGATAGATACATTGGGTATCAAATTATGAAAGAACTAATAGGAAGAAAGCTAAAAATTCTCCCAGCAGTGAGAGCAGATATATAAATCTTCAAGGACATGAAATTTGAATGCTACTGGTATGTGTTAGAATTTTGTCAAGATGGACAGATTAAAAATTGAAAAGGAACAATACTTATGTAAGACAGGTGACAAATGCAAGGAGTGCCCAGGTAAGAAA
>NW_017729008.1:9570840-9574692 GCF_001723915.1 Gavialis gangeticus | reverse complement strand
AAAAAAAAAAAAACCAAACCAGACAAACCCGAAACAAAAAATTAAAGCCGTGCCAGATTGATCTAAACTTGGTCTGACCTTCATATTTTTAAAAAATGAGGAAATTGAATACAATCACATCTGCTTAACAGCTTTATTTGACAGGATAATCAGGGAAATATATGTGTAATAAGCTATAATTAATTTCCTTTTCAGTTTAAAGAGGTGTTGTGACTTGTGGAGCATGCATCTAGTTAGAGCTTTCCTAAATGAGTTAGTAGTTTTTCAGCCAGAGGAAAGTTTCATAAGCATAGAATAATGCACTGGGAAGGAGTGAACAGTAATAGTTGCACTTGCAGTGATATTCACATTCAGATCGACCTGTCACTGACTCCAGCAGTTTTTCTGCAGGCAGCTATTTTACTGTTTCCTGCAGTTTAATAGAAAGCATGATACAAATCTCCATATAAAAGAAGATAATGAGAAACATTGCTTTGAGCTGTTATAATTGAAGATTTTTTTATAAAGTGATTTTTTTTTTTTTTTTTTCAGGTAGTGATACAGATGCACTCTTGCCTGTTTTTCCTTACCCTTGCAGCCTTTCCAGTGTTTCTAATCTGTATTACAGTGGAACTAGGTTTAATGCATCATTGATAATTTTGAGCAGTGATCTTAAAAATGCTATTAGAAATTCTTACAGAGGTGTAGGTTGTAGCCGTGTTGGTCTCAGGGCATAGGCAGACAAGGTTCTTTGGGGGAATCTGATATCTTTTATTAGACCAACTTAAATAGTTGGAAAAACAATTTTTAAGCAAGCTTTTGGGTTCAAAACCCTTCGTCAGGCTAAGGAAGTATCAGCAGTTGTTGTCCTTTTGTTGTTGTCGGTAGAACTAAGTTGTTGGGGTAAAGATTGGTGACTTCAGTATTTTTAACAATCAGATTAAAAAATGATTGTTCTCTAGTCCATTTTTAATCGAAATCTGCACTTAGTGAAGGGCAAAGCCATGTATCTAAGGAAAATCTCTTTTAAGGACAGATTTTTAGAATGATTTGGGGTAGCTCTTTGCATTTACTCTCAAGTCCAGGAGGATTTTTCAGTTCAGGAAATTCTAACGGTTAATTTGGAATGTAATTGTAAGTGACAGCATCTAAAATGACGGAAAGACTGGGAAACAGGACCATCAGATTTTGTTTTCTGCTTTAAATTTTCAAGCCTAAATGGAAATGAATTTAATTGTGTAGAAGATGAAATACAATATTTCTCCTACTTTCTGTTATCTTCAAAGTAATATCTTCTAAAATATTATGAGACCAATCATTTACAAAAAATTGTCGTAAGAGGCAATTAAATTAAACGATGAAGACCAAGGGCAAGCCTTCCCCTGTAGAGGAATATATTAGGTTTTTGAGATTAAATATCTGTAAGAAAAAGCTGGGGTCCTCATCTGAGGCTTTTTTGTAATTAGCTTGCAATCTTCAGCGAATTCACTTTACCTTCCCAAGACCTCAGTGCTGGTTTGCTTCGTTTTCGTTTGAGGCCCTTTCCCTTTGACACCCAGTGAACATTGCAGTTGAGCACTAGCTCTCCCTCCTCCACATTTTCATCAAGTGAATTCTGAAACATTGTCCAGTTTAATGGGCACAGATATACCATCCTAATGCATCAAACAGAAGGATTTAGAACATGTAAAGAACCTTTATCTTTGAATAATTTGTAGTCCAAAAACTGATTTACAACCATTCTTCCTGCCAGTCTAATCTATTTTAGACCAATCAAGTTTAACATTTTCACACACTGTCAAATTTTAAAGATGTTTTCTCAGTTTTTCAAACAAGTCTGAAACAATGATGGTAGTATCAGGCTGGGATAGGCCAAACAGGTCCTCAGTTATGTCAGAATTTTCCTTCACACGCACAATAAAACACTCAGTTGTACGGCATCAGTAACATCATGACAGACATCAATTTCAAGTGCAAATATTTACACGTAGACGTTGAGAATTGGTATCTGTGCTGACACACCATAGGACATTTTCCTTGTCACTGTGTTTACGTGAAGGTCTGATCCCATCCACTGTTGTCTCTGTTTGGGTCACTACTGTATTCAGCAAAATTGACAAGCTGTCATTTGCTATTTCCTTACTTGCCTGAAAAAGCATTTCTTCTTCAAAGCTTGAAGGAATACTCTCATGATGCCTTCCTCCTTGATTTCAAATTCCTTCACAGTCTTAATAAAAAACAAAACAAACCCCCTCCCCCACCCCGCTGCACCAAGAGGATACTGCGTGTGTTTTATGTGAAATCAGGTCACAGAGAGATCTGATGGGATAGTCTTTGTTACTTTTGGGAAGGTGTAATGGTGACCTAAATGGATGTAGCCATTTTTTCTATATGGTTGTATCAGTATATCTCAAACTGCAAAATTACAGCTGGGGTTTCCAAACAGGCTTTAATCTTCTTGCAATGTTGGTTTCATATTTTCAGACATGTTGGACTTGTTTAACATTTTGGGAATGATGACTACCCAGCTATTTATACATGTCTGAAGGACCTCGCAGAGGTATTTTTTGGAAGAGGTGAATGAAAGCCTGGCTGGGCTTAGCAGATACTCCTCCCATGTCCTTTTGCTTTGGAGTTGCAGAGGTGGCCAGATGGGAATATGTTCTGTGTCTTGCTGACTGGATTATTGCTGTGGCAGTTGGCCGCTTTTTGTTTCCTCTGTGAGATCTTTTAACTTCTGGGCATGCCACAGTGCATTAAACTGCCACTTCCAAGGGCTTGATGTGCCACAGGTTGCCCATTTTAGGCATACATTCCTTTCTCTTCCATTTCACTACACTTCTACTCTTTGCAAGAATCTGTAAAACTGTTTTGTATTTCAACTTGTTTCTCCTCGTTCCATATGCTGTACCTCCTGATCTATGTGCCTTTTTTTGTACTGCATTTACTCGATTCTAAGGTGAGTTCCTTCCCCCCATTGAACAGCAGGAGGAAAAAGCCTCTTATTTTAGAATCAAATATGAGTGCACTGGGGGCTGGCTGCTGCTGTGGCTTAGGCTCCAGCCCCTACCTGGGGTTGGGGCTGTAGCTGCTGCCTGCGGCCTTGCCTCCATGTCCTCTGCAGCCCACCACCTCCACCCTGCAGTCTCTTCCCTCCCTTCCTCCCCCTCCCACAGCCTCTACTTCCCTGCCCATCTCTCTCTCTCTCTTACCCTTGCTCTGTGCCAGCAGGCTTCATCCACGCTGCAGCCTGGGACATCATAGCAGTGGCGTAAAGTCCACATGGCTGCTGTGGGGCCGTGCTTCATACCCCAGACTAGAATGGGGATTGAGTCTGCTGGCATGGAGCAAGGGTAAGAAAGCAGGGAGCAGAGGCTGGGGAGGTGGCAAGCACAGGCAGGGGCTAAGCTGCTTGACCTCCCCACATTAACTCCCCCTCCCCCCACTGCCTGCTGTGAATTTATAATGACCCTCCAATAATTAGATTCCATACATGGAAAATTCTAACAAATGTATAATTTTGTCATGTATAGAATCTAATTATTGGGGGGATGCCTTAAATTCAGGGTCATCTTACAGTCATGGAAATATGGTAACTCAACCTGCCTCTGGACCATATCCAGACTGCAGGGCTCCTTATGGATCAGATATAGATGTAGTCGTGGGTCCATTGGTGGCAGCAACTGTAGATGTTAATGGAGCCATCGTTTGCCCCCCTTTTCAGTGGGTTCCATGCCCTGGATTTCAACAGCAAACTTCATCCCTGCTTCCCCTCTTTCAAATTCCCAGCCCCCTATGAATGGTGTGGGCCCCAAAACAGTTCCAGCCAGATTTGCCCCAAAGGCTATAAGTTTAACACTTCATAGAACTCAT
>NW_017729008.1:9557654-9565840 GCF_001723915.1 Gavialis gangeticus | reverse complement strand
AACAGCAAACTTCATCCCTGCTTCCCCTCTTTCAAATTCCCAGCCCCCTATGAATGGTGTGGGCCCCAAAACAGTTCCAGCCAGATTTGCCCCAAAGGCTATAAGTTTAACACTTCATAGAACTCATAGAAAATTAGGGTTGGAAAGGACCTCAGGTGGTCATCTAGTCCAACCCCCTGCTCAAATCAAGACCATCCCCAACTAGATCATCCTTGCCACGGCTTTGTCTAACTGGGTCTTGAAAACCTCCAAGGATGGAGACTCCACCACCTCTCTGGGTAACTTGTTCCAGTGCTTCACCACCCTCTTAGTGAGAAAATTCTTCCTAGTATCTAAGCTAAATGTCCCTTGCTGCAATGCTCCTTGTTTCGTCATTGGCCATCACTGAGAACAGTTTAGCTGCATCCTGTCTTCAACCCCACTTAAGGTAGTTGAAGGCTGCTATTACATCTCCCCTCAGTCTTCTCTTTTCTAGACTAAATAGGCCCAGTTCCCTCAGCTGTTCCTCGTAAGTCATGTGCCCCAGCCCCCTCACCCTTTTTACTGCCCTCCACTGGTCTCTCTCCAATTTGTCCACATCCTATCTGTAGTGGGGGGCGTAAAACTGAACACTTCAGATGTGGCCTCACCAGTGCTGAATAAAGGGGAATAATTACTTCCCTTGACCTACTGGCAACACTCCTACCAATGCAGCCCGGTATGCTGTAATCTTTTTTGGCCACAAGGGCACACTGCTGGGTCATATTCAACTTCTTATCTCCTTAACCCCCAGGTCCTTTTCTGCAGAGCTGCTGCCCAGCCTGTCAACCCCCACCCTGTACCACTGTATTGCCTTCCCAGCAGATGTCAGGGTGATTGAAGTCCCCCATGAGAACCAGGGCTTGTGATTGGGAAACTTTCCTTAGCTGTTTGAAGAAAGCCCTCCTCCACCTCATCCTTCTGGTCTCGTGGTCTATAGCAGACCGGCACCACATCACCTTTGTTGCTCTTCCCTCTGACCCTAACCCAGAGACATTCAACAGGCCTGTCTCCAGTTTCATACTGGAGCTCTGAGCAATCATACGGCTCTTTATATAAAAGCACAACTCCTCCTTCTCTTCTCCTCTGCCTGTTTTTCCTGAACAGTTTGTACGCATCCATGACAGTGCTGCAGTCATGTGAGCTCCCACCAAGTCTGTTATTCCAATCATGTCATAGTTTCAGGACTTCCCATTCTTCCTGCTTGTTTCAAAGGCTCCGTGCATTTGTTTTACAGGCACCTGAGGTAACTAGTTGATTGTCCTGACTTCTCAGGAAGTATGAGAGCACCTCCTTTGTTTCCCCTTCCTCCTTGCACTTCCTCCAGGTCTCCCGCTTCCCTACTTACCTGAGGGCTTTGATTTCCATCCCCCCGCAAACCTAGTTTAAAGCCCTCCTCACTAGGTTAGTCAGCCTGTCTGCAACTACTTCACAGTTAGGGCGGCTAGGAGCTGGAACCAACTTCCTAGGGAAGTGATGCTGGCTCCTGCCCTGGGGATCTTTAAGAAGAGGCTTGATGACTACCTGGCTGGAGTCATTTGAGTCCAGTCTTTTCTCCTGCCCAGGTGGGGGGTCGGACTTGAAGATCTACAAGGTCCCTTCCGACCCTACTTCTATGATTCAAAGATGCTTTCCCCTGTCTTTGTCAGGTGGATCCTATCTCTTCCCAGAAATCCTCCTTCTTGGAACAACATCCCATGGTTGATGAAGGTAATCATCCTGGCGACCCTGTGCAGCCAGATGTTGATCTGCAGGATGCACTTGCTCTTGCCTGGGCCCTTTCCCTTGACCAAGAACACTTTTTCCATTGTTCAGCACTTCTGTCACTCGTTCTTGAATACTAACTTCTTTGCCTGGAACAGTGCCTTTTTGTTGTACATTGTACCATAATTGGCTCTTCTTTCAAAGTCCTCCTCTGTCCTTTTTAACCATTCACTCTCCTTTTTCCTTTCTCCTCCCTCTCCCAAAACCCAAGGCAGGTCAAGCCAAACCAAAACAAGCACACAGTCCACTCCTGCAGCCCATATCTGCTTCAGGACCTGGCTGTGATACAGGAAGTGTCAGGAACCATAGGTAACATTGTTAGAGAGTGTGTCACCAGAGAGTGCTATCTCCAGTTGTCACATAATCCCTTTGGGGGACCATAGCCAGTTGGGACAAATTAAGAGCAGCACCAGGCTGATAACATGTCATATAGGTTTGGAACAGACTCTGGGAGCAATTAGTCTATTATGGATTCCTAGCTCTTTTTGCATGTATTCAGTGCTACTTTGCAGATATGTGAAGGAGGAAATTCATTCTTTCTCAGGCCACATGCCAGGGTTTAGGCAGAACTAATCTAGCTCTTATCCTAGTCTTCCCACGGCGCACATAATCTGGCAAGGAAGCAAACTGTTGAACAGCCAGGCAGCAGGCAAATATCTGGGGAACTGGCTGCTGAGCACTGACAGCAGGGAAATGAAGACAGTTAGTTACTTAGGGCACTCCCAGTTCACATCAGAGCAGTTCTTGGGGCTGCAGGGTGGCTCTGGAAGGCAGTTCCTGAAGTGATGTCCTCTGTAATTTCACTCTAAAGATTTGAATCAAACTCTTCAATTTAAAAATCACAAGGAATGGCTTTAAAGAGCACGATATCAATTCATGAGATACAATTTGTTACAATACAATTGCTCTCAGTGGTTGAACTGGAGAACCTCCAGGTTGACATGCTGGCCGCAAATCTTGTAGGCTCTGATTAAATAGAGCTAGCTGCTATGACTTTGGCATATAAAAAGTATGTGGGTAAGGAATAGGTTTCAGTTAGCTTTAAAAAAAAAATCTTTTCCTGAATACATTCTGAGATTAGCTATTTAGGAAAAAAGCAATGATTACCTTTTTTTTATTTATTACTTGTTTTGTTAGAAAAGACATTGTGTTAGTATCTAACGGTCCTAATTGAGCTGGTGGCCCCACTGTGCTAAGAGCACAGGAAATGGGCGTCAATTTATTTAGTTTTTTTCCCTTAAAAAGCTGGGAAATACTGTATACCTTACAGGTAACTTTTAAGATATATAAAGGGTTTGGGAGGGGTGTGTGTGTGTGTGGGCACATGTACATTTGTGTACATATGCTTGTGTGTGTGGGGGTCCCATTTTATTGCTACTGATATTTGCCTCTCAGGTGTGAAATGTCTAGAATGAAGTAATTTATTATATATTAATTCTGGTTAACCAGACATGATTCAGGATTTTCACAGTCTGCGACAGATTAAGTATTCATTAACATTTAAGACCATTAAATGGCACAGTTGAGCAATAAATGATGCATTTAGTTCCTGTTAAGGAAATGTGTGTTGAAGTTTGTGAATACAAGATAAGTGGTGGCTGTCTTTGTTTTAAATTATTTTTCTCAACTTTATTTATTCTTTGTACTTCATTGACTTGCTTTTTTCTCCTCTCTCTTTCTGAAACAGAAGAAGAAGTGGAAAATTTTGATGTTTCCAGTCTGCCTGAAGAAGTGCTGCAGAACATTGAAGCTGACAGTTATTGGTGCATGAGCAAGTTGCTTGATGGCATTCAGGTAAATTGATTTCTCCTGTCCTTAACTAGTGGAGATAACTGATTAATGTCAAGGCTTTGAAATACTTTAAGGATGTTGAGAAACAGTACATCGATGGAAAACAGAGAAAAGGGAGATTTCCCTATGGCAGAAATCTGCCAGGAATGTCATGCAGTACTTACAAAAAAGCAGAAAAAAACACCATCTAAGGCTTTTTACATATACAAAATTTCTGCATGTTGACTACAGCATGATATGGTAGAATGCAAGTTAAGGTTACTACCCCAGAGATGCTTTTTAAAACACATTTTATTATGTTTTTTTCTGAAGTCTGCAAATAAAGTAGTCTAATGGGGACGATAATAAGTGTTTTTTAATTTTTTTTAATAGATCATTTAAAAAAAGTTTTGTGGTAGAACAGCTTTTTAAGTAGATTGTTCTGATTTAAAATAAACCATTTAAGACATTTTTTCCTTGAATACCCTCTTGATGTTTGCAGAGCATCTTTTTTTAACTATTGCCTTTTTACGGGAAAAATAATGAAACTGACTATACATGAAGTGTTGCCCAATGGTGTAGTGATTGAGCACTTAGGCAGACAGAAAAATGCTTGTAAATGAAGGAGCTTAATTATCTTCTCATTGAGGACAGAGCAGCTAGTGGATCGGCTTCGTAAGGATTCCATGTTGGTGCCTGGTATCTGAAGTAGCTACTCTTATGTGTCTGTAATAAAGATTGAGATGTTATTTTGGTATCAGTGGTTTCTGTGTTTAGTATATCACTGTTGCGTCATGTAGACTTAGTCAAGCATGGGATCAGAGTCTTATCTGCTGTATGTGAAAACCACATATACCATGTGGTGTCTGTTTCCATTTAGTGTCTGGATCACAGTGGCTTCTGAATTCTCTTCGTGTCTTTTAGCTCAAACAAAAGAGAGATGCATATCTTTTTAGCTTGGTAGGTTTGTGTTGAGTCCTTGAAGAGGACAGCCCACCTCTGGGGCAGCCAAAAAAGCCTGAGGGGAAATACTTTGAATCCACTGAAGCTAATGAAAGTTCTGCCATTAATTCAAATGGAACCAGAACTTTTACCTTTCACATTTGCCTGGTAAGACTTGAGAGGTATCCTAAGCATTACTTTTATTTTTTAAGCTAATTGTTACCCAACAAAACATTCTCTTTCTTACATTTTAATATATGTATGACCAAGAAGAAGGCTCCTTTGAAGTGAAAAATAGTTTGAGTATGAAATCCCAGGTGGACTCAGTTCCCAAAAGAACTAAGTCCTTTAAAGAAATATAAATTGATATTAGGATATGATAGATATTAGGTTATGATTAAAGTGTTTTTGTGCTATTTTGCCTAATTTAAAAAAAGTAACAATAGGTATTAATTTTGAAAGATTTACAGTTATCGTGATGCATTTCCTGGTAACAGGAGTCTAATATGAAAGAGAGATTTTGCAGAACTTTTGGAGTTGGTTTAAAAGCTCAGATCATTGATTGGTATGTTCTTCTTGCTGTTCCACTTATTCACATTTCCTATTTTTACTACCTTTTTATGAGGTATTCTGTTTATTCTGCATGATTTAGATAGATGAGAATACTATAGTTTAGAATTTAAAAATTTTGCTACTGTAGAAAAGAGTTCATAATTCTTTCATCTTAATATGTTTTCATTGGATTCCAACCTATGTTCTATCTGCATTTTTTTTCTTTTCTGACTACAATTTCTGAGACTTTTTTCCACACCACCTCTACTTAGGATGTGCTTTAAATATTTCTTTACAAGTTAAATAACCCTTTCAACTCTAAAAATTCATTTATGCAGAATCCTATGAAAGTGAAATAATTCACTTTTAAATTGAAAAATTTAATTACTTGAAAGAAGAATTTCATAGCATGCATTTGCCAGAAGGAAACAACATAGGCTTAACCTTTTGTAATTATTAGGAAAAGAGGAATATAGGATTTGAAGGGGCCTCCTAATCTGTCAATCTCATTTCCTTTCATTTGCAAGCAACCCCTTGTCAAAAGGATGGATAAAATTGTTTACTCCCAAACCTTCTCAGACATCACAGACCCACATAAAGCAACCTATTAAAAAGAAGTTTCCCAAACCTATAGTATGCCCCAGGCAAAAAATAAGGGAGAGACCGTCATGAATGTATTACCACTGCTATGTCAGGGAGTTGTTGGGTTTAATATATGGTCTTTGACAATCTGATTTGAGGGAGAAATTCACGGTCCCAGTTTGAGGATCAGTTTGATCAGTTTGATCTTCAGAAAGTGAGCAAGACAGTTCACCCTAAGACATTTCAGAGTATATCAGCCAGCTCCTGCTTCTAGCAGTAGCCAGTATTTAAAGCAGTGGTTCTCACCCTTTTTGGGTGTAAGGCACCCTTCCAGTAACTTTCGTGAATTAAGTGGCACCCAAATTCAAAAATTATTTTACTTGTGAAAGTGCTTACTACTTTGCATAAATCCTGGGCAGTTGGGCCAGGAGAGAAGCCAAGGAAGGACAAACCTGAGCTTGTGCTTATCTGCTTATCTCCTCACACCTCATCACACCCTTTGAGGGATCTTGCAGCAGGCAGGGTTGAGAATCACTGATGTAGAGGAAGAATGACCAGCAAAACCCTATAGCATGGGATTACCAGATAAATTCATCTCTTTGTGGAAGCAGTTTTTTGTTCATTACTGTCAGGGTGATTTTAAATACTTGAATGCATATATTCAATACTTGAATTCACTAATTATTTCTCAACTACCCTATCATTTTGTACCTCCAACAAACTTATTAAGCTTCATCTTAATGTAAGTCAGGTTTTTTGTCTCACAGCACTTTGGAAGACTATTCTAATACTTCACTCCTCTTGTCACTAAAAGCCTTCCAGGCTAGATTTGTGACCACTTGGTACCACTTGTTCTTGTGCCAGTTTTATTCAAGTTAAGTAGTTCTCCTCTCTCCTTGTTGTTCAGTGCATGAATTTATTTATAAAAAGTAACTATGTCCTCTCATATTCCGCCCATCTGCTTGTAGCCCTCATTTGGACCTGTTCTAATATAAATCTTGGCTCTTCAACAGAGGTTGCAAGAACTGATATATATAGTCTATATGTGACTTTATCAATGCCTTGTACAATGGTACAGTTGTACTTTTCTACTAAAAGTACCCTGTCCAAAATAATCTAGAAGTTCATTAGCCTTTTGCACAGCCACATGTCACTGGCAGCTTATGGTTATCCTGCTGTTGACTTGTATTACCTGATCCTCATTCTGTATTGTAACTAAACTGTGACCCTCCATTTTATAGCAAACATTTCTTGATATTAATCTAAAGTGTGAAGTCATTCACTTTGACTTTTAAACTTCAGTACTGTTTGTTTCTCCATTCTACAGGGTTATTCAGTACTTACTAGGGGTGCACTGAAAGAGATTTTTGGGGCCAATACTGATAGCTGATTTTTAAGGAGGTATATCAGCTGATACTGATCAGATTTCCAATACCACCCAGCAGCTTAGAGAGCTGCATGCAGCTGGTAAGTCTGGTGTGGTGGAAGGGGGTGGGGAGGGAAGGAGAAAGAGGGGGACGACAGATCAAGGCCCCTGCGGCGAGGAAGGAGTGGAGCTGGGGTAAGCTCTGCCCAGCCGGGCCGAAGCAGGCATGGGACAGAGTCTTGGCTTGTCCAGGGGGTGCGGGGAGAGATGGGGGCAGCTCCTGCTGTTGCATGCCACTCCTCCGGGAGCTGCTGGTCTGTGGCGCTCACCTCATTTGGGAGGGCATGGGGGGGGGGGGGAATGTGCCCCTGGATCTGTGCAGGGTGGGGCAAGCCAAGAAGAGCCACACACAGCCATGGCCCCAGCCTGCCCCACCATGCGCACATCTGGGGGCACATGCCCCTCTCCATGCTCTCTTGGATGAGCAGCAGGAGCAGCCAGGAGAGCACTGGACCAGCGGTTCCTGGATGAGTGGTAAGCTGTGATGAGAGCCCCCCTCCCCCGTGCCTCTGGGACGAGCCATGGCTTTGCCCTGTGCCTGCCCCACCCCAGCTGGGCAGTGCTTGCACCAGCCCCACTACTCCCTCACCACAGGGGGCCTTGATGGGTGCCGCCCCATCCCCCTTTCCTCCCCCTCCCCTTCCCTCCTTTTTCCTCCCCTCTCCCCTTCTACCACACCATACTTATCAGCTGCACACAGTGCTCCAAACTGCTGGGCTGTGCTCCTCACTGCCTACGTGCTATGCTGCATCTGCATGTACGCATGGACATTTATCAGCCAAATTATTGGCCACATCAGGCTGATTTCCGATATGATATGTTTTCTTTATACTGGTGCTGATCCAATATCAGGCCAATGTATCGGTGTGCCTCTAGTACTTATTACTTAATAATCCTGGTCTCTTCTAGATTAGCAGTATCCCCCAGTCTAGGTCCTGGACAGATAACGTTAAGGCTAGGGATGGACATTACACATAAACTGGATTAAGTGATCAGAAACTGGTTTAAACCTGTAACAGAACAGATGTTCAGTGAACATAAACCAGTTTGAAAATGGCTGAAACCAATTTGAGATAAACCTGGTTGAATGTAGTATCAGACTTAACTGATTTGGTTCAAACCAGTTTATGCA
>NW_017729008.1:9551818-9552654 GCF_001723915.1 Gavialis gangeticus | reverse complement strand
TTTAAGTGATCAGAAACTGGTTTAAACCTGTAACAGAACAGATGTTCAGTGAACATAAACCAGTTTGAAAATGGCTGAAACCAATTTGAGATAAACCTGGTTGAATGTAGTATCAGACTTAACTGATTTGGTTCAAACCAGTTTATGCAATGTCTGTCCCAGAACCCTTGCTGGTTTAAGATAAACCAGACACCCCAGCATCCTGGCATGCTTTCTGGGCTGGGTGGGGCTCTCTGCTCCACAACAGGGCTGGCCCATCTTCTCTGCTCACTGGCTGGAGTTTGGCACAGAGTTGCATGCACACAGCGTCTGCCTGGTTTCTCCTTGCTAAGCAGGGATTATTCCCCTGTCATCTCTGCCTTACACAGACACCTCAGCATTAGCTGGCAGACCACATGCAGACTATGGTCCCTATTGTGGGAGACGACAGAGGCAGGCTTTTTGGAGCTAATCAGCAGATAGCTTCATGTCTTTCCTTGGAAGAGCTGTTTAACAAGAGCTCCATTAGTTAATGGAGAGAGGCTTTGTTTTCTCAATGAGTTGAGAAACACTGATTTAAGGGTGATAAACATTCCCTGCTGGGCTGCTCAGGAAGTGCGGGGTGTGGGAAATAATAAGTGTGTCCTGCTGGGGCCTGCCCACGCCCCTCTCTGTTTTGCCCTGTGGAAGCAAAGGGAAGGCTGCTAGCATCCCCCCCACTTCTAGCCTGAGCCACTGCAGGCATGTCCCTGCATTTCTGGGAGGTCTGCCTGGGTTATAAACTGATTTAACTTAGCCAGGTTAGACTAACTTGAAAAGGCTGAATCAATTCAGGCTCAGGCTTTTTGAATGTCTGT
>NW_017729008.1:9547039-9551807 GCF_001723915.1 Gavialis gangeticus | reverse complement strand
TCAGGCTCAGGCTTTTTGAATGTCTGTCTCTAGCCTAAAAGTACTTTAAATGCCTTTGAAAGGCTCCGGAAGTAAAATTATAGACCATTATTTAGAGGCACTTCAAAATACAGTGCTTTCTGTTATGTTTACGTGCTCTATGGAGTGTCATAGGGGAGGGCTTGGTCTTTCAGTATCCCACAGTGCCCTGCTTCCTTCCTTGCCCCACAAAGGGCATGGAGGAAGAGCAGGACAGACTGTCAGTGAGGTTTCTTCTGACAGTCTGCTCTACTCTGCTTCCCCACCTCTGTGTGTGTGGAGTAGTAGAGGGAGAAGCAGAGCTGTAGGACTAAGAAACCACCTGCCATACTCTGTGTCTGTAGACTATGCCAGCTCATGTAGTTGTGATGATTTTGGAGCACTCCACCTGGGGGGCCACCGCAGGGGCCCACTTGTCTATTTTTGTGTTCTGTTTTTGAAGGGCTTCAAAGTGCAGATGTAGTTTGAAGTGCTTCAAATGGTAAGTCTGTCCCAAATTCCACAGGCTTCACTGAGTTTGCACCTAGTTCTTACACCAAGACTGTTAATGAAAATGTTAAATAATTGATTCTGAAACTGATCCCGAAGGAACACCTCTGTAACCTGTTTCCAATTTGATAACTCCCTTTTAAATGTAATCTTTTGTAGTCTTACTTTTAGCCTTATCCATCCTTAAAATTACATATTAATCCCCATCTTTTCCAGTTTAGCTGATAATTTCTCAAGAGGCATAGTGTCAAATGCTTTACTTAAACCTAGGTAGGTTACAACTACTTCACTGCTCTTACCTCAGACGTCTATCATCTTATTGCAGGAAGATAAATTTAGATGGGTCTGACAACATCATATTTGACGAGAAGTATGTTGTGTTGTTTTTCATTTCCGGTGACTTCCACATCCTTGATAGTTCTTTCCTTTCATATGTGTTCTTGTTTTCCTTTTCTGTATTTATCTTGCCTGTGTTTGTCATATTCCTGTTATAAGCTACCTAGCTGTAAGTTTTGAAGGCTGGGATCATGGCTTTTGTACGTATTTTAAGAAGTTTCTAGTATGCTTTTAATTGATGCAAAACAAATACAAATTTTAAATATTCAAGTTTTAACCATTCGTTGGCTTGAACAGTTGCCTACTGGTGATTTATATTGCATTAACAAGGGTGAGGAAATTTGAGGCGGAAAGGGTCCACCATACTATTACAGTGTTGCAAAGTTAATTGTGGTCTGATTATAATATAAAGCTAGAGCCAGCCTGTTGTCATTACAAATGGCCACAAATAAAATATATTTTAATATTATTAAATAAAAGGAAAAATATAGTGTTTCTGAAACAAAAGGTAAATAGATATTAATAGCCTTCTACTAATCTCCGTCTATAGCTACATATATGCTAAAACGAAAGCTTTCCTTTGTTAGAATTAAATGATTTTGTTGGGGTAAAAGAGAGATTGTTTAGATAATTTCTTTACCTAAACATGTTTGGTGTTTTCTTATATTGGCTCTTCCTCTCATCCTGGTAATGTTTTTAATTCATTCTTACGACAACGCTGTAACTTTACTAAGTCCTTGAAACAACTTGGGCCCCCTCTACACATTACGCTTAAGGGGTGATAAGTGAGGTAATCATGCTTTCAGTTGTAACCCAGCTACACATTCAATCAGTTAATGGTATGATGAAACAAACAATAAACTACAAAGTTGTTCCACAAAAACTGTGCAAGAACTTTGTAGCTTGTTCTGTTAATGCCATTAATACAACGTGAGGGCCAAGTACTTCCCTGTGGATGTGAGCCCCATTAACTAAGGGACTTTTAGCTGCAGGGTTGAACCCCTGGCTGCCAGCCCCATAGCTAACAAGGCTCCCAGTGGTGGCAGGATTATTAGCTCCAGGCCTTGCAGCAGGGAGCATGCTGCCCCCCTGTGAGCCTGCTCGGCTATGGGCTTGCAGTAGGGAGAATGCTGCTGCCGCTGCAAGTGCTGCTTCTTGTGAGGCTCACAGTACCGGCACTGTCCTCCCTGCTCTGAGTTCCGCTGCCCCTGCTATGAGCCTGTGCCTTTACCTGAATGTGCCCCCCACCACTTAATTTTATACCAATGATGTAAACTCACTATCTTGCAGGTTTTGAAGTTGAAAGAAACTTTGATACTTTTTGCTAAATTTGGGCAGGTAAAAATACAAACTCTAAAGCTGTCATTAAAAAATTGCTGGGAGTTGATTGAGGGTAGATCAGCTTTCAATAGGTAGATGCTTTCTCCTCTCAGTTGGCAGCAAGAGATTGTTTTTAGCTGTATTTGGTAGGAAGATGTTTTCACTCAAGGTTTGTTTGCAGTTTTCAGTGAGCTGACTGGAGAATAAATCACAGCTTATGTTGCCATTAGGCACATATGTAAGGTATTTTCCTTGTTGCTATTTCTTGGTGATGGTTATCTCATCTTTCAGATCTTTGCATAATTTCCAGTGAGTTACTTATATCAATCAGGCGTATCTTTTTATATAATGATGTAATTTGTTTGTTGCAGAAACTATCCCCAGAAAGTTTAGGGAACTTAAATCTCTTTTATGTCTAACTTTACCTCCTGGAAACTGTGATGGAAAAGTGTTTGTGGTACATTTTCTTTTCATGTCCTCCATTGGACAGATTGCACACTAACTTTATGCTTGTCTTTGATGTTTTTAGATGCATATTTAGGGACTAAAGTTTTAGTGGCTCTTCATTTGATGGTAGAAATAGTCACATAGCTCCTGTGAAAATTGATTTATCATCTGCAGTAGTAGGGATAGAGGTATGTAACATTCTCAAAGCATTGTAATGAGCAGTAAATATGTCCCATGTTTCATTAATGTAATTTTCCCATACTTTTCTGTTAATAACATGGAGGGTTTATACTTTATATTCTGAAAATATTTTTAATGTTGAAGTCTGCTGTTTACACATTTTTACAACATGGTGCCTTGTTATCTTTGAACTGCCTAGGATTTTATTTTCTTGTACTTATTCAATGGCTTACCACCACTACTTTAACCAACAGATGGTTTAAATTCTCTTTTAAGCCTTTTCTATCTGCTAAAAAGCTTTTTAAAAAGATGTTGATTTTGTAAAGAATGAGTCCGAATCTTTTGCTTTTTACCTGCTAATTGAACCTGTAATTGGCTGTGATTTGTGTGATAATTTTAAAAGCATATTGCTTGCTGTGTTTTCAAAATTCTAGACACCATTTGACTTCAAAAATCTAATTTCATTTTTTTTATTATATGTGGAAAGAACAGTATATGGAACAGAATAGGATTCTGTCTGACCCTTTCTAGATGATGGTTAAAGATAAATGACCCACATTATTATCTTTCATATCTTAGGACCTTATTTTACATTATACATTTGTAATTTAATTTTACCATTTTCCTGAAGTAAGAGTTGCACATCTAGGTGATCTTGGTGGTGTAAAGTTCAGGGATAGTCAGTAATTGTGTAGCAATAGTATTGTGAAAAGTCCTTGTTCCTATAATTCTGCTTGTATGAAATGTCTGACTGCTACTGATTATCTTTGTCATAAAGTGCAAAAAATTTTGCAGAAATTTTCTGTGAAATTAAATAATAGGTTTGCCACTTAACCTAATGTGATTCAGCAAGGTCCTTAGCTAGACTGTATATATGGGAAAGGCATTGCTCTGCTCTTGACACTATTACTATTTATAATAGAGCTACTCTTCCATAGCATTTTCTTGCTTTGTAATTTGGATGTTTCATTGGGTTAGGCATTTTGCAGAAGGGCTACAAACTAATTAAGGTCATAATAGAGTTCACTTTTGATAAAACTGTTTATGAAACATTAAGGGAAGAAAAGTACTTTACTTTCCCTAGGGTGTTTTAAACATAATTACCCTGATCCAAGGTCAAGTAAATAGTCAGTATGCTTTTTCTGTGCAACAGCATCCAAAAATGTTGTCAGTTTTTGTTTGACTTTTGTAAAATATGATGCATAACTTATTTTAGACTTCAAAATGACACATTTCAAAATATATATAAGCCAGACATAGAAAATTAAGCACTTGTTCTACTTCAATGAAAAACTTACAAAGTTGAAAAAGAAATTTGAAATGTAAATGGGAGATGATATATGCATGATAAGAAAATGAGGCCTAATGAATTGCACATACAGGTACAAAAAGAGTAGTTATCGCTGGCAGTACCAGCCCAAAGAGTGCCTGGAGGTTTGATATTATAATAATGTGTTGGTTGAACTGTCTCCACCTGTGCAGTATTAGTCCAAAATGGAGAAGAAGAAGAATATAAGTTCTCACATACAACATGCACATTCCCCACAAAATGAGCCCCCAAAATTGGGGATAGGTATTGCATAGGGTAGCTGATTTTATGCCTGAGACAGAATTACCCTACTTTGATCCCTGGGACAGAATCACCCTACAGTGCAGCAGCTCCTGGCATCGCCGTTCAGGCAAATAAACAGTTGACTTTATGGCTCAGTGTTCTTCACTGTACAGGTGTTAATGATTTGTCTCTCCTTTTTAATGGTCTTGATGTCTACTAATCAAGGTAACCTATCACAGGGCAATTTTGTTTGCTAGTTGCTCCTAATCTCTCTCTTTCTTTTTCAGAGCTCTGGAGATTCTTTTAACTCTTTTCAAAATCATAGACCCAAGCAGGAAAGGGAGAGGGAGTCATCTAGGGCATTTGTACACATACTTTTTTCCCATCGACATGCCAAAAGATCTGCCACTTTGGGGGAAACGTGAT
>NW_017729008.1:9545390-9547028 GCF_001723915.1 Gavialis gangeticus | reverse complement strand
GACATGCCAAAAGATCTGCCACTTTGGGGGAAACGTGATTAATTGAGCCTGCTCTGCATGCGAGCTGAGGTGACCTGCACTGCTCTTCATGCAGTTGTATAAGTGTCGAAATTCACATCAGCGTGCAGAAAATGGTGGCAGTGCACTTTTCAACTAAAGCACCTCTGAGTTGTTTTAGTTCAAAAGGACACCACTGCCATTTTCTCAGCCCTGATGCACATTTTGCTGCTTATGCAGCTATATGCGTCTGAGCTCTGGGTGCTTTTCAGAGTGCCCAGTGTTGTGACGCATGCATGTGTAAAAATGCCCCTAAAAATTAGGCTCTCTCCCTGGTCTATGTAGCCATAAGCCCTGGAAAATAATTTACTTCAGTCTGTCTTTCCAAAACAAGGTATGCATTATATTCTGGGGCAGATATATATGTAAGAAAATATAGTAATATTGAATTTTTGTTTGTTTACTTACTTGCTTGTTTTATTGGTTTCTTTGTCCAACTCCAAACAACTTGTGATATCCCTTTTTCTGGTACCTTTTATAATGTGTGCTGTTCTAACTGTTCCCTATTTTGAATAAGGTCAATTGTTTACTCCCCTTGAAATTCCATTTTTGTGTGTACATACATATGTGTGCATCCACACAACACTCACAAGTTAAAAACAAACAGTTATTTTATAGTAAAGGTAAAACATGATATAGTGTGCTTAAACTGTGCCCAGGGGCATAATCACGGATGCACCCGTATGCGAGGAGTTGGGTAAAATAACCCCTCTAGGTTTTTTAACATTGTTTTAACAGATATTATATTGTTGTATCTTGGAATGAGCAACTTAAACGGTTGCTTTAAGTCATTGTTAATATCCTCTATATAATACATCATAGTTAATTTTGAGTTAGAACCTTCTTTATATGTTACTCAAAATTATCCATAGCCTCCCTTCCCCCTGCAGGGGTAGGTAGAGAGGGAACAAACAATTAAAAGAAATCCCTAAGAAATTCCAAGTGGGATGATTAATTGACATCCATGAGCAGAGGGTGGTAATTAGCAATGCTAGTCTGAGTGTTGGGTAGAAGGCAAGGCAGAGGTGCAATTTATCTCTGATTAAGTGTGAACTTTCAGTTCACTTAATCAGATGTTATGAAAGCACTAAGCAGGCTTTCAAATGGAGAGTACAGGTATAAGGTGCAAATCTGCCCTGCCTTCTGCCTGACTTCAGACTAACATGGCTAAGTACCTCTCTTTGAATAGGAGAGAAGGAAGAGAAGGAGATGGGGGAGGAGGGCACAGTGCTGAGAGAGGCAAACCATGATAAAACCATAGGGACAAGGGTGGTGGGGTGGGGTCAAAAAAGCAAATCCAGGATATGGGATAAGAATCTGTAGTTTCTGGCTAGACCATACTTAATGCAGTTCAGCCTGGGTGGTTTCTTGGTTTGCAATATTGAGATCAAATTGGCTGTTAAAGTGTCACTATTTAAGAACAGCTATTCTGAGGTCAGTGTTAATGTCCAGGAAGGTTGACATGTTCTGCCACAGGCTTTTATGGGGTCTGGAGCTTGATGTTATGTCAGTGTCCCCTAATTCTTTCTTGTAGGAATTGTACCATCTGCCTAGTATAGGCAGCAGAGGGACACCATAAGC
>NW_017729008.1:9538837-9540390 GCF_001723915.1 Gavialis gangeticus | reverse complement strand
TTGGCTGTTAAAGTGTCACTATTTAAGAACAGCTATTCTGAGGTCAGTGTTAATGTCCAGGAAGGTTGACATGTTCTGCCACAGGCTTTTATGGGGTCTGGAGCTTGATGTTATGTCAGTGTCCCCTAATTCTTTCTTGTAGGAATTGTACCATCTGCCTAGTATAGGCAGCAGAGGGACACCATAAGCAAGTGATGGCATATATAAGGTGCAGTTTGAATAAACCTTGGGTATTATAATTCATGTTATTTGGTCCAGTGATGATGTGCTCTGTATTGATGAGGGGGCACAGTTTGCATCTAGGTCTGCTGCAAGACCTGGTGCCTCAGTGAGAATACAAGTTAGCCAGTTGCTTGAGAGACTATTTGACGTTGGGGAGCTGCCTCTAAGCCAGGATGCATGTTTTTCTCCCTGGCTACCTTGAGAGGTTCATAGTTTTCTGTGAAGGGTTGAAGGTCATTAATGATGTATCCAGGCTGGGGGCTGTAGGTGACAACTGGAGGGATTCTGCGTCCTTGTCCTGGGTTTGGTGTTGTAGCAGATCAGACTGAGGTCTGACTCTGGTTTTGTTGATCTGAGTGGCTATGGTTTGGGGATTGTATTGTAAGTGTAGGAATCCCCACCTCCAGATCTTTTGATAATGTGTGTGAAGCCTTAATGATCTGGGAGAATTCTCCCAGGTTTCTTTTCCTGGTAGAAAAACTTATGTGGCCTAAGGAGTGCATCCCGGTCAGTGGGATCAGAATAGATATCAATGAGTCCAGAGTCAATGGAGCCCAGTTTCTTTTAGGAAATCTGTGGTGTTTTTGAAATAACTGGTAGCTTCAGTGGCATATGGAAATAAGATAGAATTAGCATAGCCACAAACCTCTCCACAATGGTGCTAAGGAGACAGTAAGTCTTTCTGGTATGGTCTAAAGAGGGAATATGGATTCTTATCTCATGACCTGAATTAACTTTTTAAACCCCCTTTTTATAGGGGTGCACTGATAAAGATTTTTTGGGCTGATACTGATGGTGGATTATTAATTAGCCATATCGGTTGATACTGATCTGATTGCTGATGTGCAGCCCAGCAGCTTGGAGAGCAGCATCAGGCCAGTAAGTCTGTTGGGGGGGGGGGAAGGGGCGTGGAAGGGCAGATCAGGGCCCTCATGGTGAGGGAGAGACTGGGGCTGAGGTAGGACTGCACAGTTAGGAGGGGCTTGGGATGGAGCTGCAGCTCATCCAGGTGGTGTGGGGGCAGCTCCTGCTGCGCACACTCCTGGGAGAGGCATGAGAGCATGTGTCTCTGGGTCTGTGCATGGGGTGAGTGCGGGCTGCCCACTCAGGGTTGGGAGCAGCGCTGGCCTCTTCCCAGTAGGGGGGGCAGGCTGGAGCTGTGCTTGGGGGATGGGTGGTGCTGGGAGTGGGGGCTACTGTGGGGGCTGTAGCCATCCCAAAATTCACTTCCAGTGCTGTCATCTCCCACCCCAAGCACAGCCCCGGCCCAGCCCTGCCCCCCACCAATTGGGAAGAGCCTGGCACCGTCCCTGGCCCCAGGAGAGCAACCC
>NW_017729008.1:9533559-9533837 GCF_001723915.1 Gavialis gangeticus | reverse complement strand
CACACACACACACACACACACACACACACACACACACTTTCAGTATTGCCAGCTTTCAAGATTTCTGGCATTGTTCTTAAAGCCTACGCTTCAGGAATGACACACTTAGCTTTTTCTTTTATATATATATAAAAAAAATTAAGAATATATAGATATACAGATAGATAGATATAAAAGAAAGGGCTAAGTGTGTCACATTTCCAAAGCGTAGACTTTAAGAACAATTCACGACAGCTGGCAACACAAGCCGCGGAAGTCCCCAGGAGCCCCCCGGGCGC
>NW_017729008.1:9532443-9533548 GCF_001723915.1 Gavialis gangeticus | reverse complement strand
CCCTTTCCCCCCTCCATTCCCCCCCAGACTTACCGACTGGACACTGCTCTTCAAACTGCCAGGCTGCACTCCTGGCCATATGCATGCTGCGGCTCCGTGCATGCATGCAACATTTATCGGCAGCATTATTGGCCAAATCAGGCAAAAAAACCCAATGGTTAATAATGCCGGTTTTCCTTTTATGGGTGCCGATACAACATGGACCAAAATATTGGTGCACCTCTACATTTTTTGCTATGACTTCATTACTTGTTTGCCTCAGTATTGCTGCCTCTCCTCACTCTCTCCCACCTCTCCCTCTTCCCTGTCTTTTGTATTCAAATAACTCTATTTGATAGCCTGCTCTGTGTGTGTCCTTTCATAGCATCTGATGAAGTGAGTTCTTGTTCACAAAAACTTATGCATCATTGATTTCAGTTAGTCTGTAAGGTGCTGCCTGATTAACTGATAGTGGTACATGAAAATCCCAACCAAGATCAGGGACCCCTGGTGCTACATACACAGGCTTGGTGGTAGTCCCTGCTTTAGAGGTTATAATCTTACTATTTTTGTTTGAATAACCCAGTTGGTTTAACAACTTTTTTTTTTTTTTTTTTTTTAAGTGTTAGGTGCTTAGGTCACACATTGATAGTTGCAGTGTAAGAATCCACACTGAAATAGACACTGATACTGATTAGTATGTTAGAACTTCCCCTATAGGGATAGTTTGCAGCCTGTTTAATTCACAGTGGGCTCTCAGTAAAGAAGGAGCCACTCAGTGGATTGCTCCAGTTTTCCCATTAGAAAGCATTGCTTCTCTGGTCAGCTGGAGCATAGCAGTGCTTCAGTCCAGCTGACTGGAGAAATGACGGCCTTTGAAATGAAAGCCTCCACCAAGAGCCAGACTATTTCATTGATCCCATGCAGTTGATTGCTGTGAAAACCTATACCTCCAGAGGGGTTAGAAACTTAGTCCTGGGAAGAAGTTGGATTCTGCTGGATTTATTTTCTGTCTATTGATGTAGCAATGCGAGGAAGTTTCAAAGCACATGCTTTCCTAAACTGGAATTGGGTCTTTGAGTAGCTTCTGTTGCCAAGGTTTGTCATTGAGGACTGAGGTACCATC
>NW_017729008.1:9525820-9527443 GCF_001723915.1 Gavialis gangeticus | reverse complement strand
ACATCCTTCTTAAAGTACAGTGCCCAGAACTGGATGCAGTACTCCAACTGCGGTCTGACCAATGCTGCTTAAAGGGGAAGTATCACCTATTTGGTTCTATTTGTCATGCATCTGCTGATGCATGACAAAGTGCAATTAGCTTTGCTGATGATTTCATCACTCTGATGACTCGCATTCATCTTGGAGTCCACTATGACTCCGAGATCCCTTTCTGCTTCTGTCCTCCTGAGGTGGTCATTCCCCAGCCAGTAGGTGTGCTGGATATTTTTATGCCCTAGGTGCAGCACTCTGCATTTGTCCTTGTTGTACTGCATCCTATTTTGTTCTTCCTGCTTATCCAACCTGTCCAGGTCTGCCTGCAATTGTTCCCTACCCTCCTGAGTGTTCACTTCCCCCCACAATTTAGTATCATCCACAAACTTGGACAGAGTACACTTCACGCCCACATCCAATTCACTGATGAAGATATTGAAGAGTACAGGTCCAAGGAACAAGCCCTGAAGGACCCCACTACCGATGTCCTTCCAGGTTGATACCAACCCGTCTACTACCACTCTCTAGGTGCAACCCCCAAGCCAATTTGCCACCCACCGGACCATATAAGCATCAAAGTCACAGCCCCTTCCTTTATTTATGAGAATGGGATGAGATACGGCATCAAAGGCTTTCCTGAAATCTAAGAAAACAACATCCACCTCTACTCCTGCGTCTAAGCATTTTGTGACCTGGTCATAAAACGAAATTAGATTAGTCAGGCATGATCTGCCTGCTACGAATCCATGCTGGTTGCCCTGCTGGATTATTTTTCTGCTGGACTTGCACAAATATGATCCTTAATAATCTTTTCAAAGACTTTTCCAAGGATGGAGGTGAGACTTATAGGCCAGTCATTCTTGGATCCTCTTTCCTCCCCTTGAAAATAGGGACCACATGTGCCCTTTTCCAGTCCTCCAGGACCTGACCCAAGTGCTGCGAATGCTCGAACAGCTGTGCCAGTTGTCCTGCTATGACACCAGCCAATTCCTTCTGTACCCTCAGATGCAGCTCATCCAGGCCTGCTGACTTAAACATATCCAGTCCATCCAAGTGACTCTGCACCAAGTCAGCATCGACAGTTGGTAGACTGGTGTCCCTCTTCCTACCCACCTCGCTTTCTTCTGTCCTGTTAAAAAAACCAAACAAACAACTGTTGAAGTTCTTTAATGCAGAATGTAATACTTAGTTTTGAAAGTTTGCATACGTATGTCTAAGGTACATAGTTTGACAGCTTTACACTTTAAAGCTACATAGAGTATTTTAATATTATTATATTGCAGATTCACGAATTGCGCATTCCAGCTCTTGTGGATTCCATTCATAAAAATAAAATAGTAAATGCCGTTAAAATAGGAAAGTTAGACATTCAGAGATTAGAAATGTCTTGGATATCAGTACAACTTTGTTACAGTGAAACCCATGTAACTTATTTTAGAATATTCTTGAAAACTGGCTGACCACAGAACTTGTGCTTGATCGGATATTACCCTCTGGAAAGATGGGGCATGGTCATGCTACAGATTTACCATACAAGGTAGCTATGCACTCAGGCAGGCTGTACTCCTTCCTGTGTACTACCTCCCACAA
>NW_017729008.1:9512199-9520820 GCF_001723915.1 Gavialis gangeticus | reverse complement strand
GGTTATCCACATCCTTCTTAAAGTACAGTGCCCAGAACTGGATGCAGTACTCCAACTGCGGTCTGACCAATGCTGCTTAAAGGGGAAGTATCACCTATTTGGTTCTATTTGTCATGCATCTGCTGATGCATGACAAAGTGCAATTAGCTTTGCTGATGATTTCATCACTCTGATGACTCGCATTCATCTTGGAGTCCACTATGACTCCGAGATCCCTTTCTGCTTCTGTCCTCCTGAGGTGGTCATTCCCCAGCCAGTAGGTGTGCTGGATATTTTTATGCCCTAGGTGCAGCACTCTGCATTTGTCCTTGTTGTACTGCATCCTATTTTGTTCTTCCTGCTTATCCAACCTGTCCAGGTCTGCCTGCAATTGTTCCCTACCCTCCTGAGTGTTCACTTCCCCCCACAATTTAGTATCATCCACAAACTTGGACAGAGTACACTTCACGCCCACATCCAATTCACTGATGAAGATATTGAAGAGTACAGGTCCAAGGAACAAGCCCTGAAGGACCCCACTACCGATGTCCTTCCAGGTTGATACCAACCCGTCTACTACCACTCTCTAGGTGCAACCCCCAAGCCAATTTGCCACCCACCGGACCATATAAGCATCAAAGTCACAGCCCCTTCCTTTATTTATGAGAATGGGATGAGATACGGCATCAAAGGCTTTCCTGAAATCTAAGAAAACAACATCCACCTCTACTCCTGCGTCTAAGCATTTTGTGACCTGGTCATAAAACGAAATTAGATTAGTCAGGCATGATCTGCCTGCTACGAATCCATGCTGGTTGCCCTGCTGGATTATTTTTCTGCTGGACTTGCACAAATATGATCCTTAATAATCTTTTCAAAGACTTTTCCAAGGATGGAGGTGAGACTTATAGGCCAGTCATTCTTGGATCCTCTTTCCTCCCCTTGAAAATAGGGACCACATGTGCCCTTTTCCAGTCCTCCAGGACCTGACCCAAGTGCTGCGAATGCTCGAACAGCTGTGCCAGTTGTCCTGCTATGACACCAGCCAATTCCTTCTGTACCCTCAGATGCAGCTCATCCAGGCCTGCTGACTTAAACATATCCAGTCCATCCAAGTGACTCTGCACCAAGTCAGCATCGACAGTTGGTAGACTGGTGTCCCTCTTCCTACCCACCTCGCTTTCTTCTGTCCTGTTAAAAAAACCAAACAAACAACTGTTGAAGTTCTTTAATGCAGAATGTAATACTTAGTTTTGAAAGTTTGCATACGTATGTCTAAGGTACATAGTTTGACAGCTTTACACTTTAAAGCTACATAGAGTATTTTAATATTATTATATTGCAGATTCACGAATTGCGCATTCCAGCTCTTGTGGATTCCATTCATAAAAATAAAATAGTAAATGCCGTTAAAATAGGAAAGTTAGACATTCAGAGATTAGAAATGTCTTGGATATCAGTACAACTTTGTTACAGTGAAACCCATGTAACTTATTTTAGAATATTCTTGAAAACTGGCTGACCACAGAACTTGTGCTTGATCGGATATTACCCTCTGGAAAGATGGGGCATGGTCATGCTACAGATTTACCATACAAGGTAGCTATGCACTCAGGCAGGCTGTACTCCTTCCTGTGTACTACCTCCCACAACCTGGGGCAGAGTGTGACTGCCTTACATAGTAGGTTTGCAGTGTAGATGTGCCTTCAGTGTACTTTAACATCAGGAAAATTAATCTTTCCTATATATCTATTTTTCTTCCAGTCGACTAGGTAAACATTCACCTATGTCTTTTTTTTAAATTAACTCTTGTATTAATAAATAATCTTCACAACACCCTCCTATATAGTTCTTTTAACATGAGAATTAAAAGTTCACACTGAATTTTTTTCACTGGTATAACATTTACATATGCAGTTAAGTATGGCTTAATTATTTACAGTTCACTAGAGATTAACAGTTCAAAATTAAAAATAATTAGTACACCAACATTACTTTTAGTAGTATTAAATAACCAAAGCACAGTACATATTACATGCTGCAGAAAGTTCTAACAAGGTGCAGTCCAAAAAAAAGCAGGGGGAGAGTAAAATATTAATATGGGCACTTCTGTTAAGGCCTGAGGATTTGGGAATACAGGCCAGCTTGATTGGTTCCTGGGGGTGATGCCTCGTACTACTTATTAGCAACTTGTATGACTGATCAAAGAGCAGGACTTATGGGTTTCAAAGAGAACCCTGTCTAATCATTTATAACTAGGTAATTGTTGATAATATGCATAATCAAGTATGGATTATAAATGGAAGATGTGTTTTCTTTCCAATAGGTATACTTTATTTTAAATAATAGAAATACATTAACTTTTTCTTCGTTTGGAGCTTTTGTAAATTAATCCTTCAGGACTCAGGTTTTCAGGTTATTGATTGTGTGAGAGTATGCATAATTTGAAGTTTGTAATATGATTGTAGCACTGACAAGGGTATTTGATTTAGCTTTTATTTTGCTAGCTTGAGTTATAATAGCACTGGAGATGCAGTGGCATAGCTGGTTCAAGGTGGGCAATAGTTACAGAAAGGAATACAACAGTTTATCAACACTTTTATCTTTGCTATCAGTGAAATATCCCATTCAGTTAATGACTTCATTAGGTTTAAGATATGAAAATAGAAGTTCATGTGAAAAACCAAGTAGGAACAATTTTTGAGACAAGATTCTTTTTTTTGACTGATCTTTTGATCCTTCTTGTTTCTCCTTTGAACAGTTTCAGCTAGCTATGGATTACTTAATTTTATAAATCTTGGAATATGTGAACAAACTGATGTTCATAATAAGGAGGCGGCCAAGACAATATCCATTACACACAAAAAGTGCAGACAGAAGTGACTATTTTTGCCTGGTCTGGCCCCTGAAAGCATTCTACAGCTGTGATGAAACAGAAGTGCATGACTGTGGAGTGCTTTCTTGGTCAAGTGAAAATCTGATTGCATGAGGGTTCAGATGAAGATGTTTCCAAACATAGCATCTTCAGTAACCTGTATCTGCTTGCTTCCCAGCCTCGGAGCTATTTTCAGAATGGTAGGGGGATGCAGAGGGAGTTTGGTCTCGATTTTTCTCAGCTGGTGGGGAGGGGGTCTAATCCCCCCACCGAAACCTGCAGCCCTGGCTGGGGAACCCCTAGAATGAGCTTCCTCTGCTCCCTTTCCCCACTCCAGTTCTGAAAACAGCACAGGGCTGGGGGGGCAGGAGGGGCCATAGCTAGGGGAAACCAGTTACAGGATGACAGCCAGCAGCTGGATTTCCCAACCTCCCTGCTGCTCTGGACCCAAGAGTGAACTTCTGTTTTGTCCAGGGGATCGTAGTAACTCATAACTCTTCCTGCAAAGCGTCGTGAATTACAGTGAGGAGCTGCTTGTCCAAACTGTCACTTGAATTCAGCATTAAGTCCCAAGCTCTCCTTTTTCAGTTCCCTGATGCTGTTGAGAGTAAAATCCTTTCCTGTTCTTCTGTCACTCCTATTGACACCAAGCACAGAGTAGTTTGCACTCTCTTGGTTGCTGATGTTACTTGGAAATTCACTGGATGTAGGTTCAGGTTGCATGCTGTCTCAGTGATCTTTTTGTGGTGAGTGAAAGGGAAAAAATAAAATGGAAGGAAAAAGGTGAACGCAGGTATGGAGGGAGAGGCAGGAAATGAAAGGATGGGGGTGGAGACAGGTTATATATTAGGAAGAACTTTCTCACTAGGAGGGCAATAAAACACTGGAACAGGTTACCCAGAGAGGTGGTGCAGCCTCCATCCTTAGACGTTTTGAGGGTCTGGCTAGACAAAGCCATGGCTGGAATGACCTAGTGGGGGACGGTCTTGCTTTGAGCAGGGGGTTGGACCTGACCTCCTTTCCAACTCCAATTTTCTATAATGCTATGGTAGAGGGAGAAAAAGGAAAGGGAGGAGGATGACAATGAGAGTTTTTGGGTGGCTTTGTATATAGATACTGACCAGTTGACTTTCTGCTTGTCTAATTTGTTCCTGCTAACGATCAAGTAACATTTATGGTGGTACTGCTGCTATCTCTGAATTTTCTGGTACTTGGGGATATGGAATGTCAGAAAAATAGAATGGCATATCATTTGGGGGGGTGGGAGGAACACACATTCTGTATGGTATGCAGGTTCCACAGAAGTTGATGTCTTTCTATGTAATTTTTTTCTGTTTGAAGCCCAGTATCACAAGGCAGTTCTGAGAATACATCTCTTTAAATACAAGAGGCACTGAGATTCTTGTGTCCAGGTTGCTTAAAATAACATTTCAGAAGTTTCTGTCTTATCTTTCTTTTGAAAATTTCACTTTCCTCCTTATTACTTATGGTTATGTATCTTCTCAAATACATCTGGCATATATGTTTATGAGTGAAAAATGTCAAATTCTATGGCATGTAAGTTCAGCAGCTTCATAACTTAAAAATATCACATTTAAGGGTATATTTTTTGATACTTTAATAAAAGTTATTTAGCCTTTAGTTCCTCTAAGTAAAATACCTGGAGTGATCAAGCACTTTAAAACTTTTGTTTGTCTGTCCATCTGTTCTGAAATAGATGTGTTCTCAGATTGAATGTCTTATTGATATGGTTTAAAAACTGAAGATAAAATTATTGAAAGCTATATTTTAATGTATAAAGCATGGTAGGGAAAACTCAGAAAGGCATAAGCTGTTGTAGGCAACAACCTAATTCATGTTAATGGACTATCAGAATGCAGGGGTACTAAGTAGAGAGGAATAAGTAATTTAAATACAAGAGATAAGGAAAGGGGGAAGAAAGGATCAGGGCAGGTGGCACTGCTGAGAGAGTGGAAGGTAAGATGAAGGGATCAAAAGGGATAAACAAAGTAGTTAACCGATTGAGGTACATAAAGTTTAAAAGCTAGCCTAGGTAATGGCATGAGAATCTAGAGTCTCTGTTTAAGGCACAGGCAGTCATTAGTGTCTCTCATTTTCTAGACTGTTTGAAGAATATTCTAAACAGTAGTTTCAAGATGCATGTTCACACTGTCTGCCTAGCATTCTTCTGTGAGGACATAGTCTGTTAACACTGTGTATTTTTGCTTTATTGATATTCATAACAAATGTAGAAAGTCCCAAGTGAATGAGGTTTTCAGCTTTTTTAAATGTATACATTTGGGGAGGACTGGGCAGTTCAGTTGTAAAGTTTTACATATATTTTTAATTATGTTCGTTGTTGCAGAGGTGGTGCGGGTGTGTTTCCACACAGTCTCTTAATATTACTCTCAACACACAACTTGCCTTCTTTTTATTAGGGGATTAAGTATACAGTAGTAAAATAGGTAACTCCTGGAAGAAATTATAGTGGAGCTGATTGTACAAAATCAGCATTTCCTATATCATATACAAAGCAAACATGTTTGTCAGTATAATGCTTCTGTGCTGAGACACACCTATGTCAGGGTCTTGTCATTGTCATCTTGTATGTATTAATAGTTTTTCAAAGACTTGGCAAGATCGTGAACCCTGATGCAAAATTTTAGGAAGGAGACAGAGAATATTATAGGATCAGCTCTGTGATATTGGTGACATTGAGTCTGACCTTCACTCTGGCATGGACTGAGACCTGGATCTAAACCTAAACTGGATCTAATCCAAGCATTGCCTCTGTTTGCCTATTTTTAATATTATGCTAATAATACATTCTACTTGTATCATCTGCAGTAAACATTGTCATGATCCGGGATCCTGGTTTTCTGTTTCCCATGGAAAAAACAGAGAAAACCACAGATTTCCTATTTTTATCAGAGAAAACATGTATTTTCCCTTTTAGAAGAGAAACCCATGGATTTCCCCCATTTTGCAAAGAGCTCTGCAGACTGGCTGAGTTCCAGCCTCCAGTAGTTGTTTGCAAAAGGGGCAGGGAAACACTCAACTCTGCCTGGAGGGGAAGGGAGTGGGGAAGGGCAGGGCCTGACATTCACACTTACCAGAGGCTGCTTCAGGCTCACTCTTCTTGCTGGAGGCAAGTGGGGCTTGGGGGTTGCATGGCAGGACTGAGGGGGAAGCTGGCTAGGGGCTGAGGGAGCAGGGAGGTTTGCAGCCAGTCAGGCACTCCAGCTGGGAGGGGGTTTGTAGCCTCCCCACCACAATGGGTTTGTAGTCTCCCCATCGGCGCATTGGAAGCCCCTGCCACTCCCAGCCAGCTGCAATCCTCCCCGCTTCCTCAGCCCCCAGCCAGCTTGGGCACTCCCCGGCTGGGCACTTTGGCCGGGAGTGAGGGTTTCCAGCCAGCTGAACACTCTGGCTGGGTGCAGGCAGGTTGCAAACCCCCTCCCAGCTGGAGTGCCTGGCCAGCTGCAAACCCTAGGTCATAAACACTATGCACCTGACCCTGCTGCCCTCCCCCAGGCTCTCCAGAGTGCAGTGTGTGCGACTGGCGTGGCAGGGCATCATGCAAAAGCTGGCTGCAGTTGCCCTGGTCACACTTCCTCTGCTTGCACAGGGGCAGTGCACATCCATCCTGCTCCCCCCCATATCTGGGGGCTGCAGGTCCCCTCTGCCCCCCAGGAGTCACAGTCACTGGGAGCTGGCCCTACCCGAGCCTGCAGCAAGCAGCAGCAGAGGGGGAGCCAGCTTGTGTTCCTGCTGTAGCAGCTGCTGCCTTCCATTGGGGGCAGGGGGCTGCAGACCTGTGTCCCTGGCCCCATAGCCCTGGCAGCTGGGGGCCCCCTCCAGCAGGGCTGGGGGGGGCAGGGGCTGTGGGTAGGGGCTAAGGGGCACAAACAGGGCTCGGAGGCTGTGGTGGGGGAGTGAGGGATACCAGCAGGGCTGTGGGGGGCTGTCGGGGATCCCCGTCCCCCGTGGACCTAACAGACGCCGCCGGACACTTGCCTAGGGTGTCACCAACTATAATTGGGATCTCACACGTGTACATTTCACCTGCCACGACTTGATATTAATGGAGTTGGTTCAGATGTCTTCACGTGTAGTCCAATTATGAGTCTTCCCGACGTCTCGCGAGGTCCCGAGTTTCTGAGGGCTTCGCCACCCCTACACCCTCGCCCGTTCCACCGGGTGGTGGCCAACCGGCTGGTCTGGCCACGTATCCTCAGTTCCTCTCAGATAATCAACAAAAGAAAGGTCAATCAAAACAGACACGACAACCAAGAAGGCTTCCCTGGTCTGTGTAGCTGCTCCGTCTGTCTGCAGCCACCTTCCAACTCAAACTTGACCTTTGAGGGGGCAAGCACCCCTTTGTTGGCTCTCGGAGAGCCCCCCTGTAGGGCTTGACGAGATTCCTTTTTTTTTAAACAGCTTAAGTTCACTATTATATTGTGCCCCTATTACAGGGACTACGGTACCTCAAAGTCAGTAGTGCCCCTCTATTAGGGTTATTATGGTACCCTTCTCCTGCTGGGCTTAGCCAGCTCCTGGTAGGTAAACAAACAGTTCTACTCCCTGAGGGGCCAGTAAACTGGGTTCCAAAACCCTGCTGGGGTTTTGCTCTCTGCCAGAGGCTCCTACCAGCATTCAGTGTTCCCTGCAGTGTGCGCCGGTGTGCTCCAACTCCTCCTCCTCCTCCTCTTTCTGGTTCGGCGTTGCTGCCGCTTTCCGGTCCCGACCTCTTCTTTATATCGGCGGGAGAAATATCGGCCCCTCCCTTCCCAACACACCTGGGTAAGGGAAATTTCTGTCGGGCTCCTTGGGGCTGCAAACCTGGGGCTGCTGACCCTCTGCTTAACCCGGGAGCCTTGGAGCCTGCTGGCTCCTTCTCTCTCTCACAGGGGCATTTAATTTTAACCACGGATTTTGGGATTTTTATCAGAGAATTTGCAATTTTTTTATCATGGAAAACCAGGATCCCTGGTCATTATAAACCCTTTTTAATTATTTTTTGTCTATCTCTGTGTTTGTATAAGATAGCAGCACAATGCACCCTTGATTCTGAACAAAATCTATAGGTACTAGTGCAGTAACATCATTAGATTGAATGCCTACACTACAAGTGATACAATTTTCATTTCTGTATATGGACTGTGCTTAGTGTTTTCTAGTGTTGTATTTAGAAAACTTTTAGGGCTCAAATCCCTGCAGACCATTCTTCTAGAAAACTCTAATAATGTTTTCAAGTCATGTTTAGATTAAAGTTAATAGTTTTGGAGCCCTAAAGTCCATATTATTCTTTAGGGGATTTGTTGAACTAACTGTTGTTATACTGTTGAATACCTGCAAAAAATGCTTCCTTTAACACAGATATGCTAAGCATTGTTTCTAATATTGTATTTTTCCAAAGCGAAGAGTACTCTGAATTTAAGATGACCCTTCCCCAATAATTAGATTCTATCCATGGAAAATTGACAAATTAAAAATTTTTCCATGGAAAAAAAATCTGGTCATTGGAGGGTTGTCTTAGATTAACCTCCCCTGCCCCTCCTCTCCCCACAGCTGCAGTGGAGCAAGCAGTGGCAGGGAGGCAGTAGGGGGCAGGCAGTGGTGGAGTTAAGTGGTCTGATCTCTGCCTCTTGCCCTCCCTGCACCTTGTCCACTGTTGCCTGCCCTCTTGGTGCCTGTGCTCCCTGGCACCTGCCCTCCTGTTGCCCATGACCCCAGGTACCTGCCTCCCTTCCCTCCCCCCCCCATG
>NW_017729008.1:9509570-9512188 GCF_001723915.1 Gavialis gangeticus | reverse complement strand
ACCCTCTGGTGCCTATGCCCCCCCCCCACATGTTACCCCCCCCCTGCCTAGGCCTCTCTACTGATAATTTTGAAGAAAACAAACATTTAAAAAAAATAGCAGCTCAGAATTGAAAGAGTGCCAGGTAAGTAAATGTAGTAGTAACCAAGTAAATTTATGACATTAAAAGTGAGAAGAGGGTTCCCCTTCTGATTTTAAGCTGAGAATAATGTGAAAACTTAGATTTTTTTTTTCAATCTGTACATCTAATGAACTTGCTTCTGTAAATCACATTGAGCTATGAATTATATTTTTCATTGTACTGCAAAGCTTGTTAACTGTTTTATTACTCAAATGATCTTGCCCTTGATTCAGTTTCATAATGTTCTGTTAGTCTATTAAAAATACTGCAAATGGTAGGTTGCTTGTAATATAAATGGAATAATTTATAAAGCTGATTGTGTCTTATACAGTTGGACTTAGTGTTGTCTATTTTAAAGGTGCCCTTTATTTGCTGATGTAGTAAAAGAGAGTGCTTGATTACACAGCACTACAAGTATGTTCATGTAAGTGGTGTACCATTTGCCTTATGCATTTATCACATGTAAAAATTCTCTTTCTTCAAACCTTTCTTCTTTAACAGAGCACAGAAAAGTTTTCTGAGGCAGTAAAAATATTTGGATGATTCTTTAAACTAGTATGAGTTATTTTGGAAGTTGAAACTTTTATGTCTGATCCTCAGTAAAAGAATGGTACTCTAAGTCTATAAACATCAATTAAAAAGAGTGAAAATGTAAAAACAGCAGATTGCCTTGGCAATGGAAAAATGATATGCTTAATTATGTACCAGGTATCATCCTCCCCCTCCATTTGTTTCTTTCACTAGCAAAGAGTTTTTCTTATGATACCTTTGCATTTGGATAACTCAGGAAGTTGAAAAGAAAGATAAATCTTCAGACTTGGCATGGATTCAGTCTTTATGATTAGTGCATTAGGCATTCACTTATGACTAGTGAATTTAAAGAAATTAAGTTTAAAATAACTAGCTAGTCTGCAGTCATTACACAAAACTTATCTAGCAATTATGTTGCAAGCATGGGGTCTACACTGTCATCAATACATACATTTCCTGTTGGGAACTGTAGTTGAATTAGCAAGGCAGTTTTCATATAGGCCATGTATAGACATTCAGTTTCTCCTGGGGAAGTTCCTCCTTTCCCAGGAGAAATCGTGAGTATGTAGACATTGAGGATTTTTCTCCCAGAGTAAAAATGGCTGTTCCAGGATAAAAATTACCTGGGAACAACCAAGATTAAATTACTCCCAGGAAAGTTTCTTGTATTGGCAGTGATTTTTTTGTATACTTTTGCTTGTGAGAGAAACAGCAACACAGTCTTCCAGCATCTTGGGGTGCTTTGCTTCTTCCATCTCCCCCTTTTTCCCTCCTCCCCTACCCAAAGGGAGACAGTGTGCTGCTCACTGGATTTTACTCCTCCAGCTAGGCAGGAAGCAGAACATGTCCCTTTCACAATCCCCATATTGTGCTGAAGGGATACGCAGATAGTTTGGGTTGCATTTTACTGGAAGAAGCAGCATGTTACTTCAACCTGGCTATGCAGCGTCTGTAAAGATTGGGCTTTTCAGTGGGGATATTCGACACTTAGCGAAAACTGATTGAATCAGCGATTAGATAAAAGCTCCACTAAAGCGCCCAAACTTTACAAATTTCAGATGAGCCAGTTTGCGCCGAGTTTAAAGTAAAGCGCAGGTTTTTTGAGGGTTTTTTTTGCCTGCAAGCATCCACTGATAAAAAACAGTTGGCACATATGTAATCTTGACATAAATATTAACCCTGCCATATGTTCAGGCACTTAATGGTACAACAAAACAAGAAACGAGCAAGAAAAATTATATTTCATTTTTTGCCTAGTTTCTGTTGCACCTTAAATTGAATTTTTGGAAGACAAAGCCCTACCACCCAACCCAGTGTCGGTGTACAGTGGCATGGAGACATCCCTAATCCCCACCTGCCTTCTCCCTGGGTGCATGGCACTGGCAACTGGAGATGGAAGAACTTTAGGTACTGAGGTGCTTTATCCCATCAGCTCCCGGGCTCCCTGTGCAACTAGTTGAAAGGGTGCTGCAAGAAGCATGGCATCTGGGACCAGTCACTGATACCACGTTTCCCATGTTACCCTTTGAATATCCAGCTGGGCTGCAAGCCTGGCTTTGGAGATTAGATCCCTAGTGCTGGTCTCCCCACCTGTCTCTTGCATGATTTGACTAATTTTATCCCAGACTTATTGCCATATGTGCATGGCAAGGTGCATGATTTTGGGGATCTGGGAGCCTCTTACAACTATAAGAACAAAACAAAGTAAAAACATAATTATGCTGTTGTTTAACTTCATGAAGATTGATTCTTTATCAATCTGTTTGATATTTTTTTATCAGGCTAGATTGCTTTACTAACAGATTTGACCTTGAAACATCCTTCAGTAATTGTCATTTTAACCAGTAAATTTACCCAGTGGAGATCACTTACATTGTTCACAGTAAGCTTTTTTATGCAACACAGTAACTTATGGAGTTCGTTGCTAGATGAAGTAGTGGAGGCAGATAGCATAGCCAGGTTGAAA
>NW_017729008.1:9494421-9504570 GCF_001723915.1 Gavialis gangeticus | reverse complement strand
TTATCAATCTGTTTGATATTTTTTTATCAGGCTAGATTGCTTTACTAACAGATTTGACCTTGAAACATCCTTCAGTAATTGTCATTTTAACCAGTAAATTTACCCAGTGGAGATCACTTACATTGTTCACAGTAAGCTTTTTTATGCAACACAGTAACTTATGGAGTTCGTTGCTAGATGAAGTAGTGGAGGCAGATAGCATAGCCAGGTTGAAAAAGGGACTGGATAAATTCATGGATGATAGATCTATTAATGGCAGTTGAACAGAATGGTTGGAGGTGTTTCCTCTGGCATCTCTAAACCAATTATGGTGGATGCTAGGGAGGATATTGAATAGGGCATAGATCACTCAAGAGAGATCTGGTTCAGTGCTCTTTCTCTATCTATTTCTGCTATTCCTGGAGACAAAATAGTGGGCTAGATGGACCACTAGTTTGACCCACTATGGCACTTATGTTCTTAAGGTGTTTGTTAGACTGTCCATAGTAACAAAAACATTATTATTATAATGATGATGATAACATGTATGGAAGTCAGCCATTAATGATAGAAGCTGTGATGAAGGTGGAGTGTGATATTAAAGGTGATTCTAAGTATGTATCATACAGTCTTATCCTACTACATTGTTAAAATGAAAATAATCCTATGCTGAAATGCGAAACATTAATTTATACCTATTCAGTAGAAAAGTGAGTTAGTATAGTTCAGTGCAAATATATTATGAACATTGTCCCTTTCATCAGATATTTATATATCACACATAAATGTACAGTTTTTACAAATCATTGGTCTGTTTATTATTAGGATTTCTTGTATACATTTTATACAGAAACTAGTAAAGTACTTAGAAGTGGTAGCCAAAAAAGATGCATGTTACAACTTTCCAGCTGCATCTATAGTATAAGGTTGCCTAATGCTTTCCATGATAAAATCCTGTTTTCAGTTCCTTATAACTTTGCCACTGGGCTCTTGCCTCAGCACTAAGGATTAATGCTGCTCAAGGAATGAATAAGGGCTGTTTAATGAATGATCTTGTTGTCTGCAGTAGTTTGATTTGTTTCTGAATTTGGAAGGTGTGTAGTGACTGTTAAAAGGACAGTTTTGTGGTAAAGCCAGTTGAATGCTGCACTGGAAAATTAATTTCCATCCCTGTCTCTCTTCTTTAGGGTTCCTGTGTGATGCATGGCAAGTCATTTAAAACAAACTTCCACAGATACCACTACTTGTGTGCCTCTTCTGACTACACAAGGAGTGTTGATTGCTCATGTAAAGCAATGCAAAAATGCTTAGAACTCTGAAAAAATGAGGCTTAGGATCTCATCTTAGAGAGTTTGTGTGGGAGAGAGAATTTGACATCTCTAGCAGTGGTTCTGCAAGAAAACACGCTTGAGGGAAATGCAGGGGTGGGAATTGAAATGGGAGCAGAGCATTTTTAAAATGTTTTCTCTGCAAAAGTTAGTGAGCATTTTACTAGATAATTAGTACTATATAGAAAATTTATAGTAGAGTCCAGTACAGAAAATTACATTGAAGTGTTTTTTCCACGTCTGGAGACTGAATTCAACATTGGATTCAGTGACAGATAGAGAAATATAAAATAACGATTTCAAATGAATGATTTCTAAAGCTTAATTAGGTTACATCAAAACAGTCCTAAGTTTGGCAGAAGACTTAAGTTATGAAAGTTAACTTAATAACATCATCAAAAAGAAATGCTGTGGCAGGTTGTGTTTTTACTGCTCAGACCTTATGAAGAATGTGTTCATTTGAGAGCTTGTTTAATTGTATTCCAGTCATGCAGTTGGTCCAATAAAAGGTATCACCCTAAGAAATCCTTGTCTCTGACAAGAGGGAGGCATTTCCATTTCCATTCCGTGTGGTAGACAGCTTAAAAACTAAAATCTATCTGTAGTAGCTGTCGGTGGCAGCAGTCCCTAGATACAAGGATGGCAGTCTTCCAATAAACAGTCATCGGTGATCCAGAGATAACTGAGGGGTCAATCCAACATCCATATCTTCAGCTGTAGACCAGATAAATACTTCTAGGAGGAATTGGATCCTGGTGATATAAGGTCACAGCTCTTTCCTTTTGTTTGTCCATACTAATATATTTAAGTAGATGCTATCTAATAGGGCTATGCAAAATTTTGCCAGCTGTTTCACTTTGATGCTGTTTCGACTTGTTTCGAGCTCAAAACAGCAAAATCGAAATGAAGTGAAGGGCTTTGAGACAACATTGAAATGAAATGAGGGCAGTTGAAATGTTTAGAAAGTTTCTAAACATTTTGAATTTCAAAGCTGAAGCTGGGCTTGTCTGCAGGGAAACAAAGTAAGGAGAGGAAAGGGGAAGAAGGGGGAAGGATTGCTCTCATATTGACTGTGTAGCTGGCCAGTGACTGTGATCCTTCCCTGAGGTCCCTTTCAATCCCAGTGCTCTGGGGGAAGGATGGAAAAACAGTATAAAAGGCAGTATTGTTTGAATTGGCCTGCTTTCTGGCTTGGGGTCTGACAGTTACTGAGCTATCTTCTAGCAGCTCAGGAGCGTTAGACAATGAAGACTACTACTAGCATTGCTTTCAATGATTTCCTACTTGCTAGCCTAGCCTAGCCTAGCCTAGCCAGAGGGATTCCATAATACCTTTTTCTTTCTTCTAGAAAATTTTAGTTTATTATTATATTTATTGATTTATTCTTTTCAAATGTATAATTATATTGGATATTACACTATAGACTTTAAATTATATAGGAAGAGAGAGATGCATTTATAATTTATTTCTATACATTTATACCTTGCAGCATAGAAGACTTCACACCTTACAGAATTCATATAGGAATGCGGATATGTTTATACCTTGCAGCATAGATTACACACCTTACAGAATTTATTTAGGAACATGGATACATTTATACCTTGTAGCATAGAAGACTACATACCTTATAGAATGTATATAGGAACATGGATACATTTATATATTGGTATAAAAGCAAGACATTATGAAACACACCATAAGCGTGGTGGAAGGGCAGCTGGCAAGAATTAAGGGAGGGGCAGAAGAGCGGGTAGAGGGAGAGGTGTAAGGTTCCCCTCCCCAAACTGAGATGCAGCATCTTTCCTACAACTAGCAGGGATAAGGCTTCCAGAAGCAGCAAGGAGAAAGGAGTAGTGCCACTGCCTGTGCTTGAGTCTGCATCCCCTCCAAGAGCCATAAACTACCCCCCCCCACAACCATGACAACAAGCAGCAGCACCAACATGACAGTCCCCTCCACCCCCATTTTACTTCCTATGCTGAGCCTTCCACTGCCAGAGGAAGAGCTGGATCTGGATCTGAGTACCATAGCAAGGGAAATTCTGGGGAAGGAGGGGGAGAATCAGATGAGTTTGTGCTCCACACCCCTCAACTTTCCCCTAAAGCCGGGTCTCCTTCCCCAGAAGGCACTTCAGAGGAGGCTGAGATTGAGGTTGTGGAGGCAAGTGGCTCAGCTGAGTCGGTTCCTTCTGTTGCTGTGTCACTCTCTGCTGAGGAGGGGGAAAGTGCAGCATCCACACATGCACTCGCACCCCAGAAGTGAGTGGGTAGTGTGGTTTGGAATCATTTTGAGCTGGTAGTTGATCGTATACTGTCTGCCTGTACTGCCAAGCCAAAACCATCTGGGGCAAGGGAACAAAACACATGAGCACCATGGGAATGCTGATGAGTTTCTGCAGGCACCACACCCTTGCCTGTGCTCCTCCTCATTCTGGCACCAGTGGGAGTGTCCCCAAAGGGAAGTCTCCCTTCGCGTCAAAGCCCCTGTCCCCCCAAACCAGAGGCAGGCCACCCTGGAACAGTGGGGGAAAGGTGAACAGAAAGTGGGGCATGTTGTAGGGCAAGCAAGATGCCCCAGAGCATTAGGAAGATGCTTGCTGTCAATGGCCAGCCCTTCTCCTTAGTTGAGCAGCCAGGGTTCAGGTGGCTCATGGCACTTGTGGTGCCAACCTACCAAGTGCCCGCACACACCACCTTCAACATGATGGTTGTGCCTTCCCCGTATGAGGCATGCAGGGAGTACTTGATGGAGGAGCTGTACAAGGTAGGTCCACAGGTGGCCTTACACTTCACCTGGGACATCTGGGGGTGGAGATCACACCTATCTCTCCCTCACAGGACACTGGTGCAATCAGTCAGGCCATCGGTGGGCTCTCCTTCAAGCTGAGGTGATGGATAAGTACCACATGGCAACAAAGATCTTGGGGGCCATGAACTGCTTGGTGCAGGGGGGTGGCTTGCTGAGCAGGGTGAGCTCACCCATGGGTTCCTGGTCACTGACAATGGAGTCAGTATGGTCAAGGTGATCCATGATGCCAACTTTGTTGGAATACACTGCATGGCGTACAAGTTCCACCTCATTGTCAGGGACACCTTGGAGGGGGACAGGGTTGCCAGTGACAGTGCCGGCACCACCAGCAAGGTCATTTCCCAATGCAGGAAGATGGCAGGCTACTCCCACTGGAACATCAAGGGGGGCAAGCTGCTGTGGGAGAAACAAGCAGAGCTGAACATCCTACAGCACAAAATCATGCAGGATGTGGAGACTTGGTGGAGCTCCATGTACCTGCTGTTTGAGAGGCTGGTGGAGCAAAAGAAGGCCATCCATGAGCTGGCCTTGCTTGGGGAGGTTGGGATCAAGGGTTCCCTTAAGAGCTGAGTGGGATTCCATCTCCCAGGTCTTGGTGGTCCTCAAACCCTTTCTTGAGGCCACCCAGATAGTCAGCACTGGCAGTGCTGTCCTTGGCCAGGTGATCCCTGTAGCGAGGAAACTTCAGAGCCAAATGAAGAGCTTTCAGAGGATCAGTGTTCCTGACTGGGGCAAGCCGCTGTCACCAGACATACAGGCACTGATGAGGCAGCTGAGGGAGAGCATCAGGAAAGAGCTTGATCGCTTGCGTTCCAGTACAGTCCACGTGCTGGCCACCATGTGTGACCTGAGGGTGAAGGGCAGCATATGCAGCAGCCAGAGCCTGAATCAGTGGACAGAGGTGCATGCTGGTGAAGAGAGGCAGGCAGAATGGCGGAGGCAGATGGACGTGGAAGAGGGGGATCCCTGTCTCATGGTAGCACACCATCCACAAGCCAGTCTCCTCCTCCACCACAGGCACTGCCAATGTGGGCCAAGGGCATGGCTTCCATGGTGGGGTTCAGAGGTACCTGACCCCACCATCAGGTAGGTAGCACTCAGGCCTTGGTGGCTGCCTATCTCACTGAGGACATGGAGCTGCTGCTGTGTGACCCCTTGGCCTACTGGGCAAGTCACAGCCAGATGTGGCTGGATCTGGCCACAGTTGCCTGCGAACACCTGTCCTGTCCACCGACCAGTGTTCCAAGCAACGGGGTGTTCAGCATTGGTGGGGATGTTGTGATACCTTACTGCGCCTACTTAGATTCCGGTTTGGTGGAGCAGCTGGTTTTCCTGAAGGTGATCTTCCCACTGCTGGGATTCCCCAAGCTCCAGGTGGAGATGGACTGAATGCTACCCTCCTCACACCATCTGTACTTATTTCCTTTATTCATTTTTTAAAAGCCATTTACTGCCCCGCTCTCAGAGCTAGAGGGGGCACTCACTGCATCACCAGGCAGGAGGGGAAGAACATGTCCCTGCTGAGCTTTTGTGCCAGGACAAACTTGGAGGTATGGGTTGGGTCTATGGGGAAGGAGGCGGCCTCAGGTCCTAGGCATGACCACTTAAACTGCACTCTACCATGGTCGGGGAGTCCTGATGAGACTGCTGGTGGCATGGCAGCCCATGGAAATGCCAGGACAGGGGATCCCCCTGGTGAAAGGCAGGTAGGAGGTGTCATAACCTCCAGTTACCACGTGCACATGCACAGTCTTGCCGAGACCCGTCACGTGTTTGACATGGCTGAGGCTTGCTGGTTGGAGTGGAGTTGTGAGACTCTAGGTCAGCTCAGCTTAGCTGCCTGGGATGCCAGGTTTTCGGTTGAAAAACCCTTTGTCAGGCTGAGGAAGTACCTGCAGTTGGTGTGTGTGCTGTTCCTGGATGGACGGAATAGTAAACAAGCCAGTGGCTGACATGCAATGCCGGCAAGAAAGCCAGTCAGTGAAAATGGAAATGGAGGCCTAAGGGGGTGAGGGACAGGTTAGGGGGTGACGGGGTGGGGGGAAGGGTGATGTAGCAGCATTGGTAAAAATGGAGAGGTAACTGGGGAGTCAGATGCCCGGCAGGTTGCAGTGTCTCATAAATCCAATTTATATGGGGTCCATGAGTTTCTGTACCTAGGAGGCTGATGAAGTGAAGTTCATAGGCCCAGCTGTGAAAAGTATTTTGTAAATTCCCTTTCAGTATCAGGCCTGAGAGACTGGAGACAGTGTTTTTTTGTGAGAAATGTGCCCCCACAGGCAGTTGGGTATTCTTGTCTTGGATAGATTCTGGTGTGCAGTTTGTGGGGGTACTGGAGATTGTTGGCAGTTTTGTGTTATGAGCTGTAGAAAGTTGGCTTCAGTTCTGGTAATGAGGTTAGGTTCTCAAGGTTCAGTGCTTGTTTGAATTTACAAACCACTTTTCAGAGCTCGGCCTATGAAATTCAGTTCATCAGCCTCTCAGGTAGTAGGTATAGAAACTCATGGGCTCAGTATAGACAGTGGAATTCTGACACACTACAACCTGCTGGACATCTGACTCCCCAGGTACCTTTGCATGTTTACCTGCTACATCCTCTTTCCCCACCCTCCCCTAGCCCCAGCCTGTCCCTCACCCCCTGACTTCTCCATTTCCATTTTCACTGACTGGCTTTCTTGCCTGTACTGCATGCCAGCCTTTGCCAGGCATCATGTCCTCAAAAGGGGCTAGTATCCCTGCAAGATTCATCCTAATCAGGCAAGAAATGACAAAGTTATAGGCAGTTTCATGCTTCCCCATTATAGCCTATGGGCAAAACGTTGAAACAGCGAAACAGTTTCGACTAAATGTAATGAAACTTGAAACAAAACACTGTCCCATCAAAATGGAAGTGAAAATGGAACGGTGCTGTTTTGCACACAGTATCTATCTAAGACAACTTTGCTGATAAAGTATTTTGTGCGAGGACAGCCTCAAACTTGCACTCAAAAAGTCTGCGGACAAGTGTTACATTTGTGCTAGGAAAAATGCTAGTTAGGTACTGGCTGTAGCAGGGTTAAACTTCTAGCTGTATAGCTGCAGCCAAAGGATGAGTAACAGGGATGATGGGACTCTGCCCCTCCTGCCTTTGGCCAGTCTTCACCTACGGCGAGGTCCTTGCTGTGGTAGGTAGGGCTCTAAAAAATACATATTTTTTCTTCATTTACCGTGCCAAAATGAGATGCATGCCTTATATGAGGGTGTGTTGTGTGTGAGAAAATACAGCGATACACTCACTTCAAGTCCCCTATTTTTTCTTGTTGTGCCTCTGAGTAAATTAAATGTAAAATAATACATTTGTTCTTATAGTATGGATCAAGACTTTTCTCTCTTGCCTATATTCTTTACGAATGATAGATCATTCCAGATGAGGCTTCTGTTGCTTTTGTTTATTCTACAAGAAGGCACCACTGTTAGAGATATTAGCCTTATATTCAGGTTACTGACAGTGTGGCTGTTTCCTGTGAATGCCTCGATTTGTCGTAATGATGCGTATCCCAATCATATTGCTAGTTGTACAGACTAATGTACTCATTAATTTGCAAGATCATTTCATTACTGTTTTACAGAAAATACAATTAAGATCCTGCGAGCTGACAAATCTTGACTTCCCTTCTTTACAAAATATCATGATGTATATGTTAAGCGTCTCTGTTTCTCATACTGCCTAGAAAATAATGCTACCCCCCACCTCCTCATCTTCCTTTAGCTAGGCTGTTGTGTGAAGCTGACTGTGGCTGCTGTGAGTTGTTATGAATCTTTGTAGTTGTTGTGAGGGTTTGGCATGGAAGGATTGGAGCCTTCTTTGGTTAATGATAGCCTAGATTCAGGGGCCTAGCAGGCATCCCAGATCAGTGTTGGTGTTGGTTACTTTTCTCTGAAGACTCCTAAGAGATTGGGCCCCTTCTGGAGCTTAAACAGAATAATCTTTCTCAAATCTGGATCGCAGCAGAATTTAGTCAGGGGTTGTGTTCAAATTGGTCCTCTTTTGAGCATATATGGAAGTCCAAGTTTAGGTACCTAGAGAAATTTGCAATCTAAAATGAAGGTACGTAATGAATTTAGGTGCTTAATGAGTTGTTGTCACTGGACTACAGTTATTGTGGATTACTTGGTATGTTTATGCATCTAAATTTTGTCTAGGTATCATTTAAGTACCATGTTGCCCAATCTGAATTTTTGCCCTATGTCTTTTTTTAACGCTCATCTACATATACATGGTAATCCTCTAGCCTTTTTCATTTTTCCCAATAACTGTCCTTTCCTATATGTTTGTTTTCCTTAATGATATTGTCTCTGTTTTAATTTTACATTTCCTGTTTTTCAGTACATGGTGACTTTGAAATGCATTGAAAAAGGCTTGAATGATTAAATAAGACTCTTGCTTTTGAAGTATTAAATTGTGATTAAGAAGGTATTGGCTAGGTCACTTTAATCTTTCAGGTAGCCGTGGTATACAATAAGAGGTGCAGAAGTTAGGCAATGTTAAGGAGTCCATATAACTCATTTGAAAAATGTTACGGTATAAGAGTTGTGATTTCTAATTTGTGTCTCCTATTGATGATTTACTTTTCATGTAATATTATTCTGTAGTGTTGTGTGGAAATGCTAGATATATTTTATGAAACCAAATGAATATTTGAGATTTATACAAGTTATTAAGATATGTATTTATTTGTATAGAGAGAGCTTTGGAATCAGAAGGCTCCAAAGTTGAGTATCAGTGCAAGCCATGGCAATGTTGAATACTTAGATGTAGAGTTCTTCTGATGAGATGCTAATGAGAAAGTTCTGTTGCCAGTCCCTGATGACTTTCTAGGTAACAAGCTAGAGACTGTGGCAATATTTCAACCTTTAAGAAAAGATCCTTGTGTTCTACTCAACATTTTTTTGCTTAGGATAATAATTTCTAATATTAAATGCTATGTAGGAGATGCTGCAAGATGAATAGGCGATACGCACCTTTTCCAGCCAAATTACCACACTAAGACTACCAGTTTATTATTTCACATCATCTCTTTAACATTTAGGAATTCCTTGAAAATAAATGAAATGTTTGCTATTGAATGTTATTTTATTAGTTTAATTTGATAGTCTTTTTTTATAAACTGATTTGTCTGAAAAGCTGTTCCCATACAGCTGTGTAAGATTAAGGGGCACATTGTTATAATGCTATAACCCTTGATTATATTTGGGGGGGAAAAAAATCCCTGTCCAATCCTGGAAAGAATAACAAGGGAATTCTAATATAATAAAAGGCTTAGTACTTCCGTGTCTGCATCTGTCTGTCCGTAACATTGGAGGCCAACTGTGTCCCGGAAAGGGCGGGTGGCAATTGGCTGAAGGGGCCCGCCCCCTCAGGCAGGGAGCCAGAGGCGGAGGGAGCTCTTATGCTTTAATACTGTATTGACTTGTCCCTGGTTCCTGTCAAAGCTGACAGAAGCCAAGGGCACTAGGACCCAGTGGGAGCCTCAGCAGCACTGAGCAGCCCAGCCCTTTCCGCCAGTCATTGCACTCCCTGCCTGCCAGCACTGTCATCACCACATTGCCTGGTAGCATCTCCAGAACAGGGAGCACGGAGCTGCCCTGGTAGGGTATGTGTGGGTGTATATGGGTGGCTGGTTGTGGAGGGCGGGTGTGGTGTGTGAGTGGGTATGTGTGTAGCCAGGGGCAGAGTGGGTGTGTGTGTGTGCAGCCTGGGGCAGAGTGGGTGTGTGTGTGTGCAGCCAGGGGCAGACTGGGTGGGTGGGTAGATTGCGGAGCCAGGGGCAGAGTCGGTGGGTGTGTGTGTGTGCAGCCAGGGGCAGAGTGGTGTGTGTGTGTGTGTGTGTGTGTGTGTGTGTGCATGCATGCAGGCAGGGACTGGGTGGGTGAGTATGGGCGTGCAGCTATGGGCAGAGTGGTTATGTATGTGCAGCCAGGGCAGACTGGATGGGTGGGTATGATTGTGGAGTCAGGGGCGGAGTGGTGTGTGTGTGTGTGTGTGTATGTG
>NW_017729008.1:9483925-9484323 GCF_001723915.1 Gavialis gangeticus | reverse complement strand
CAGGTTTCTGTTAACCCCACTAAGTCGCAAGTGTTTTCTACAAGCAGGAGTGCTAGTTCATCCTGCTTGCTCCCCATGCTCCTAGCATTAATGTATAGGCACTTGAGCCCTGTGACTGGCGCCTTTGTTGCCCCCCGGCTCTGATGCCCAATGGGCCCCTTATTTCTTACCTGCTTATTGCTTACCTGTGCTGTACTGCTGGACATCCCATGGATAGCAGGTTCCTGATGTTCTCTTTCTTCTGTCTCCCCTTTGGTGTCAAAACTCGGGGGTTAGGAGGCGGGACTTCTGGTCATAAGATGGTGAGAAAGGGGTGAGACATCTGCAAGGGGTGGAGCTATCCATGTGGCCCTTGACAGCTTGCCAAAACTCGGTAAGTGGCCTTCCACCCAAAATAA
>NW_017729008.1:9478092-9478925 GCF_001723915.1 Gavialis gangeticus | reverse complement strand
CAGGGCCTGGGTGGGTGGGTGTGTGTAGTTGTGGAGCCAGGGGCACTGTGGGTGGCTGTGGTTGGGTAGCCAGGGGCAGAGTTGGTGAGGATGTGTGTGTTTGTTCATAGTGCGAGTCCCACATGCAAACCCCACCATATACTTGCACCCACACTCCCCTTGCAGTGCCATACAAACAGACAGCCACAAACCCCATACCCACCCATATCCCACATATCCACACACACACCCACATGCTTCCTCACTCCACATACCCACACACCAACAGCCCCCCACAAACCTATACCCACCCCTCACTATATACAGAGTAAGACTTCATTTTGAGCTGTTGTGCAATCATCTCTATGTACACTACACAAACGCATGTAAATTGGGCACAAAATATTTTTTTAAATCAAATTAATGTATGTAGTAGATGCTTCCTTTTTAGAATATAACTTGGTATTTTTCTGGTTCCAAGATGGCAAAACCTCTTGCTGAAAGGAGTACTTCTGGGGGGCAATGGGAGGGTCTTCTGGTTTATTCATAGATTCATAGATGTTAGGGTCAGAAGGGACCTCAATAGATCATTGAGTCTGAGTCCCTGCATAGGCAGGAAAATGTGCTGGGTTCAGATGACCCCAGCCAGATGCCTATCTAACCTCCTCTTGAATAACCCCAGGGCACCACCTCCCTTGGGAGCCCATTCCAGATTTTGGCTACTCTATCTGTGAAGAAGGTCTTCCTAATGTCCAGTCTAAATCTGCTCTCTGCTAGCTTATGGCCATTATTTCTTGTAACCCCCAGGGGCCCCTTGGTGAGAAGAGCCTCACCAACTCCCTTCTGCACCCCCA
>NW_017729008.1:9472423-9473092 GCF_001723915.1 Gavialis gangeticus | reverse complement strand
CCTCTCCAGGTTATCCACATCCCTCTTGAAATGTGGCACCCAAAACTGCACGCAGTATTCCAACTGTGGTCTGACCAGTGCCCAATAGAGAGGAGGTATCACCTCCTTGGTTCTGTTTGTCATGCCTCTGCTGATGCATGATAAAGTGGCGTTAGCTTTGCTTATGACTTAATCACACTGATGACTCATGTTCATCTTGGAGTCCGCTAGGACTCCGAGATCCCTTTCTGCTTCCGTGCTGCCGAGCAGGTCATTTCCTAGGCAGTAGGTGTGCTGGACATTTTTCCTCCCTAGGTGCAGCACTTTGCATTACTCCTTGTTAAGTTGCATTCTGTTGTTTTCTGCCCATTTGTCCAACCTGTCCAGGTCTGTCTGCAGTTGTTCCTTGCCCTCTGGTGTGTCCACTTTTCCCCACAGTTTTGTATCATCCGCAAACTTGGACAGAGTACACTTCACTCCCTCATCCAAGTCACTGATGAAGACATTGAAAAGTATTGGTCCAAGGACCGAGCCCTGCGGGACCCCACTGCCCACATCCTTCCAGGTCGATATTGACCCATCCAACACCACTATCTGGGTATGACCCTCTAGCCAATTTGCCATCCACCGGACTGTTTAATCATCCAAGTCACAGCCTCTTAATTTGTTCACCAGTATGGGGTGGGATAC
>NW_017729008.1:9471705-9472252 GCF_001723915.1 Gavialis gangeticus | reverse complement strand
TATGAGCTTTAATCATCTTTTCAAAGACTTTACCAAGGATGGAGGTGAGACTGACTGGCCTGTAGTTGCCTGGATCCTCCTTCCTCCCCTTCTTGAAAATAGGGACCACATTGGCCCTTTTCCAGTCCTCTGGGACCTGGCCCTTGCACCACGAATGCTTAAATATTCTTGCCAGTGGTTGTGCAATGACATCAGCCAGAGCCTTCAGTACCCTTGGATGGATCTCATCCGGGTCTGCCGACTTAAACGCATCCAATCCTTCCAAGGGACTCTGTACTATCTCAGGGTCAATGCTTGGTGATCTGGCACCCTGCTGTTGTCCCTTTATGATTCTGTTGTGAGTCTTGTCTTGCCCTTTTTTTAGGAACACTGAGGCAAAGAACTCATTGAGGAGTTTAGCCTTGTCCTCCCTGTCTGTCACCAATTGCTTTTGCCCATTCAGTAGTGGTCCTATTCCACCCTGGCCCTTCCTTTTACTCCCTATATATTTGAAAAACAATTTTTTGTTATCCTTAACTTGGGATGCCATCCTCAGCTCCATGGTAGC
>NW_017729008.1:9467833-9471277 GCF_001723915.1 Gavialis gangeticus | reverse complement strand
AGCCACCCTTCTTGGGCTCCCATCTCACCAAATCTCTTACTCTGCAGTGCGTCATTGACTAAATGCCTGAGCTCGCTGAAGTCAGCCTTCCTAAAGCGTAGCACTTCCAACCTACTAGTTACCTTTCCCACTCTGCGCCTTATGGTGAATTCTGTTATTTGGTTGTCACTGTCCCCCAGATGACCACTGATCTGTAGATCCCCTAGCATGTCATCCCCCGTTGCCAGTACCAGGTCCAGTAAGGCATTCCCCCTAGTGGGACCATGTACCTCCTGCATCAGGTGGAGGTCCTGCACACAGGATAGGAACCTGCATGAATGTTGGGAATTTACTGTCTGCGTCTCCAAGCAGATGTCAGGGTAGTTTAGGTCCCCCATGACTACCACTTCCCTAGTCTTTATGGTCTCCGAGAGCTGCCTCAGGAGTTCCAAATCTAGTTCTTCCCCTTGGTGTGGGGGTCTGTAGCAGACCCCTACCATCAAATCCCTTTCCCCTTGACCTCCATGTATCTTAACTCACAATCCTTCTACTTTTTCCTCCGATTCCATTTTGATAAGGGTCAAAGTATAACGCTCCTTGACATAGAGCACAACCCCTCCCCCTCTCCTCCCTACTCTATCCTTTCTGTACAGCTTATATCCCTCAATGTGTACTGCCCAGTCACTGGTAGAGTCCCACCAGGTTTCTGTTAACCCCACTAAGTCATAAGTGTTTTCTGCAAACGGAAGTGCTAGTTCATCCTGCTTGTTCCCCATGCTCCTAGCATTAGTGTATAGGTCCTTGAGCCCTGTGACTGGCGCCTTTGTTGCCCCCCGGCTCTGATGCCCAATGGGCCCCTTATTTCTTACCTGCTTATTGCTTACCTGTGCTGTACTGCTGGACATCCCATGGATAGCAGGTTCCTGATGTTCTCTTTCTTCTGTCTCCCCTTTGGTGTCAAAACTCGGGGGTTAGGAGGCGGGACTTCTGGTCATAAGATGGTGAGAAAGGGGTGAGACATCTGCAAGGGGTGGAGCTATCCATGTGGCCCTTGACAGCTTGCCAAAACTCGGTAAGTGGCCTTCCACCCAAAATAATTCCCCCCAGCTGGTTTACATGGCCAGCCCCAAAGTGTGAGTAGGGATGGGGCATGTAAACTGTGCCTGAAACACTCCATCATTCATGACAGGCAATTGGCTAATATTTTTAGAAGTGCAGTGTCTGGAATACCACCCCCATAAAGTTTTTTGGAAAGGCATGAGCCTGTACAAAGGAGAGGTATGGAAAACAGAACTTCATACTATTTCATCAAGGAGAAACGTGAAGAACTAGCATCTGCATGCAACAATCAGTAAAATACAAACATTAGTCTATTTTTGAAGGGACTGTCTTCCTTTTTGTGCAGTTCTTTTGAATGTTTTCTTTCAAATTTCCTTATATTGCTTGCTTTGTATTTCTACCTTCCCTTCCTCCCAATGAAGATTCCCAGTGGTGCTGTCAGTGGCATGTCTGCTTCATCACTTGCCTTTCAGTTTTTTTTTCTCTTTCTCCTTCTTTGCATCCTAAATATACAGTCTTACTCATTAACCCCTTTTCTGATTCCTTACAGTATCCATTAGGAACCTTTCTGCCTTGGTTTCAGAGAAAATGGACAGTGTGGGTATTATCTTCCATGCAAATATTTGTTAGAGGTGCACCAATATATTGGTTGCCTATTGGATTGGCACCAGTACATGCCACTCATGCCTTCCCTGGGGGTGTGTGCCGTGGTGGGGAGGCACCTCCCCCACACCCTCTGGACAAGCTGCCCACATCTAAGTCCTGCTCCCCAGCCTGCCGGTTTAACCAGAGTAAAATGGTTACTGGATCGGCATCAGCTGATATGGTTGGTTAATAATTAGGTATTGGTATTGGCCAAAAAAATGTTCATGAATGCATGCTTAATATTTGTTGCTACTCTCCTTGTTTCTCACTAATGTAGTAAGAAGTTCCTTGAATCTTTTGTTGCCTTAACCTTGTGGTCCTGTTCGCTGTAGGGAATTGTATTGGGAGAATCTGACTTCCCAAGGTTACTAACTAATAGAATGGGATGTGCTTGTGTGAGGGAGTTCATATTTAAAATGAAAATTAATTCAAAACCTGTAGAGACATCTCCATGCAGACTGGTTTATTTGCTTACTGTTGGTCTTCCAGTTCATCTAAGGAGGTATACAGAGGGCAGTTTTAAGGTAACTTCTCAGATCCTCCAGCCCCCATTACGACGCTTTCTAACACAATACCTATTGGCAGAAGTGTTGAAGAAGGGTCAGTTGGGTCAGATGGTTGTGATTTTGTCGAGATTTTTAGTTTTTAGACCTAAGGTTAGTGGTAAGTTTCTTGTGGATGTTTTCTTGAATTCTGAACTTGCTTTCTCAGGGGCTTGTGCTTTTCAGTCGCATTCGTTCAGGCTGGTTGAGAGGTTTGGAAACTTTTCTCACTATTTATCACCAGGTTGGCAAGCCTTTCATGAGCTTGTGAAATGTTGCTTGCCTATAGCATCCATCACTTCCTAGGCATTTGAACTTGGATCTTATTTTCCAAGGTTTTGTAAGGCAGGGACTTCAGTCATTTTCCATAAGTTTTCATACTTACCAGCATACTCTGGTTTCTCTTCAGATCACTTCTGCTTTTGATTAAATATTTACTACAAGAGGGGCACTTATTTTTTTTTCCTGTAGTTGCCCTGGTTCTTTCCTTTTTCAGGAAGACTTATTTTGCCATAAGATTTTGGTCGTGATACAAAAGAAGAAAATCCCCAATCTCAGTTTTACTCGGATTCTTAAATTTCTAATTTCTGCCATTGGCCATGCAGTCTTGTCTTTACCTAAATGGGCCAATTTTGATATTCAAAGTAAGGCTGCCTTCAGCAAGATCAGCCACTGTGACCCATTACTGTCAGTGGTGCTAAAGGTGCAAGTTGCGCTTCAGCTGGCTGACGCATCTGTTTTACAGATAAAGATGAAGAAAATTTCCCATCGTTTCCATTGAGATTACAGTCAGCCTACCCTGAGAGAAGATATTTTTGGTTATTGTGTGAGTGCTCGGCAGGAGCAGGAGAACGGAGAGATACTAGACATGGAATTGTGTAAGTGACAGAGAAAGGAAATCTATTGTGAACCAAGAAACATCACTTCAAAGAGATGGGAGATTGTGGAAAGTAGTGAACTGATTTTAGAGGTGCAAAGAAATGGGATGGGAGTAGATGAAATGAGGCAAATGGAATGAACTACCAGGAAGTAAGATATGGAGCAAGGAAGGAGTAGAGGTGGGGGAAAGTAGAATATGGTGTGCCCAAGATCATGAAGAGGAATGTATGGAGAATATATGCATATATTTTAATGTGAACTAGTACAAGCCAGTTCCACAAATTTTTGCAGAGCCTAGCTCATGATGTTTGGTCTTAGCAGCACCGTTCATGCTTGTTTA
>NW_017729008.1:9446397-9467716 GCF_001723915.1 Gavialis gangeticus | reverse complement strand
TTTTTTTTTTTTTTTTTTTTTTTTTTTTTTTTTTTTTTTTTTTTTTTACATACTGATTTTTTTTCTTTCATTATGGCATTGGTAATTTTGCAAAAGAAATGGATAAGTCTGGTTAAGGTTTATGTAATCTGGGGAGCGAGGGGAAAACACTCACCTGTATCTAGCTTGCATGCTTATCAGTAGATGCTGTTTGCAGGATGGGAGAAAAGGAGATTAACTAACAGCACAGCATTCTAAATGTCTTTTTACTCTACATATATTATGTTTTAGGAAAAAAATTAATTGCATTCTTTCAAATTATGTATTGCTACTGGGGTTTCTTTTAATTTTTCCGTTTGAAACCATGATGCTAAAAGATCATAAGCGCACTTGGAAAGGATTGAAGGATGAGTGGGACATTTAAATACATTGCAGAATCTTTAAATGGCTTTTTTTCTACAAAAAAGATTGCCAAGTCTAAGTGTAGGCAGGAGGTTTTCATCTCTTTTGTGATATAATAAACAATATTCATAGATTGTACACTTTAAAGATATCTGATTATCAGTATATTGAAGCCCAGGAGTGTACATCTATAATAATTTGCATATCCAATTACTATAGTTGTGCATTCAGGTTAAGCTTTTGCACATTACATTGGGGTTCTTAGTTTTACTTATGTCCTGGGTTCTGAGGGTTCTGAGATCGTCAACTGCTGTATGTTGCCATAGCTGAAAGGAAGTGGAACTTGTAACTAATTACACCATTTAAGGATACTTATCTGAACTTTGGAAAGTAAACTTCCTGTCACTAGGAATTTTGGGGATCTTATGTCAACGTGGGGTAAAAATTCAATGTTTCAGTGAAATAATAGAATCTTCTGGATGGCAGGTCGTATTATCTTTCCAATAAGACACTTTTTGCAAGCTAGTCAGAGGTTTATAGACAGTGGCTCTTAACATTTTTAGATTCAGCGCAGCCCTTGGAAAATATAAGCCCTTAGCTTTCACTCATAGAATTCTAGAATCATAGAAAAGTAAGGCTGGAAATGAGCTCTGGAGGTCATCTAGTCTAACCCTCTCTGCCTGAAGCAGGATCACCCCAAACACATCCTTGTTTAACTTATTACTAAAAATGCACAGGCAATCCTGTCACATGGCCACAAAGCCTTAAAACACAAACCTGCTGTAGTAGGGGGCCAGCTGTGGCCTATGTTCTGCTGTTTCAAGGGTTGTTAAAATACTAATGGGAGATCCAAGAAAGAGGGGCATGCCCCCTTTACAGAGTAAGGCAAAAAACCTCAAAATCCCTACCAATCTGACCATGGTGTTTTTTGACTATGGAAAAATAATAGAGCAAATCTCCTGTTGCAAAGAACTTAGAAAGACCACCGCAGGTCAGAATGTTTCTAACACTGTGGATTCTTATTTGAAATTTCCGGGTTTAGCTTATGAATCATGTGTAGGTGTTTGTGTGACACCCTAGGCCCACGGCATCCTTAAAAATGATCACATGGCACCCTTTTTGAGAATCAGTGGTTTAGAACAGTGCCCTAAACTTCAGTGGGGAGGAATTTAGTGAGTAAAGTTAAGGTGAAGCAGTCGAAACTGTAACAGATGCCACTGGATATTATCACTGTGTCTGTGGAATGATTGATTATTTTCTATTAATAATAGAAGACTTTAGAGATTTGATTTAAAAAAAATCACTTTCCTAGAGAATTTTTATTTTTTAGAGAGACAAACGCCCAATATGTGCATTTCAATAAGCAATTGGAAAAACCTTAAGTTTTGCCAATATGTATTTTTATATTTGTCTCCTCAGGACAACTATACCTTTGCACAGCCAGGGATTCAGAAGAAAGTGAAAATGTTGGAAGAACTTATTCGTCGGATTGATGGTAAGTCTTAAAAGCTAACCTGGAGTCTAAGTGCTGCTTCATCAACAGTGTTTAGTTAAAAGCTTTGTGAGCAGTCCAGCCAATATCAGTGTAGTTATCTACCATGACAGTGTAACACAGCCTTTCTCAGACAAAGTGTCATACTCAATCAACCCATGGCATAGTGGCTTTTGCAAGATCAGTGCTGTGTATCACTTAAAGGAAAGCCACTAGAGCATGAGCCACTTTCATTACTTTTTATTAAGGCAATATAATCAAAATTCAATGGCAATCTCTTTGCAGCAGAGTAATGGTCATATACAAAAGGCAGCCAGCATTCATTTTGCATTAAGCTCAATGATTGTTGTAATTCGGCAGAGTCGGAGTGATTGTTTATGGTTGTCCTTCGGCACTATGTTTTGTGCCTTTGTGCATCATTTTGTTATCAAGAATGCTTGAATAATTTCTCTGTGGAATCCAATTAATTACTAACTCTGGATGTAACATCTTTAATATTATAGATAATTTACAGTGTGTGTAAGGGTAATTTTAGATTATACTTTCATGTTTTAGCAGGACACTGAAATATTTTACACCTTCATCCTTAAAATAATTCTCTTCATGAAATGCTGACTGTCACATTGCTATAGCAGAGTTTAATTAAATGAAATTCAAGAGATAATGCTTGCCCACTCTAAACATATTCTCCTGATAGTTTGCTAAATTAATGAACAGAGCATTAACAAAGTGATGCCAAGCAGAACTAAGCATATATTTGTGACACTGGCCTGTCAATGATGAGATAGGGGACAAATATATCTTAAATAGGTTAATACTGGATAACTGTCTTGAAAAGATGATTTCTGCCTTTTCATTTTACATATTGTAAGCTTTTCCTGCACCAGTGCTTACTACAGTATATTTTATCTTTGTTTGCACATATTTACATTTTGAATACTTCACATATTTTCTAGGTGCCTTTTTAGGGTCATAATAAATAATGGTTATAAAATAGGAAACAAAATAGATTCTATTAAAAGACTTCCAGTGGTGGAAAAAATGACACAGATCCTTTCTTAGAAAATATGTATTGAATATATAAAACAGTGCATTGCTTGTTTTAGGAAGTTGTGTTGGTGCAAGTGTATTTATTTATATGAACATAATTAAGTTTATGTAACACACCAAGCTATGTGGTACACAATCAGTGCATTTAATGTGGGAAGAATACTTTCTCAGTACATTACACTTGTGTGGCAAGCAAGTTGACATTGCGATATTTGGAAATATACAGATAAATTATTTTTTTTAAATTATATTTCTGCTGAGTTTTTTCCAACCTTAAAAAAATGTGTGTTCTGAACATGTTTATCCTTCATGATTATTTTAAGAGTTGTATTGGGGGTTAGTGTGCTGATTCCAAACATTTGTAGAACCACATTTGTACAGACTCCTATACTGAAGCATTTTAGATATTAATAATACCTAAACTGATAGATTTCCTATATCTTAACAGTTAAACATTTTTTCTAAGCTAGTTCTTCAGTCCCTAATGTCTTTCTAACCATTTTGTACAGTAAATGTTCAGTTTTGGATATTAAAATATTGAACATTATTTTATTGGATAAGTATTTTAGTTCTCTTTTGAAAAATTTGTTTAGCCTCCTAAGAATAAAAGAGCTCATTTGTGCTATCAGTCCTTTAATGGGGATGATTGAATGATTTTTTGCATGTGGATTATTCATTCTTCAGTTTTGCCGATTGGCTTTAAAAGATGTTCTAGTGAATAAATCCTGCTCATGAATCTGTCCTTTGCCAGGTCTGCAAATTGCAAGTGAAATGTGAGTTGCAGGTGTTTTTGCCTAATTTAAATATTTTGGTGAGCTCTTTAACTTCCCCAAACAAAATGCTGTTAAAATACTGCAGCCAGGAAGCATAATCCCATGAGCAATAGTCTCCTTATCTTCTTGATCTGAGATATGTCCATTTTTTATCAATTGATGGTCAGCCTGTGCTTTGTTTAAATTTCTGTAACGTTTAGTAAATATCTGCATGTACACACAGACTCTGCTAGTAGTGTACCAGCATAATGTCATTTACTTTGAGCCACACTACACATCAATATTTTTTCCTGTAAATTTCTATAACAATAAATGTGTGTTTAGTATTAAGATGCCAAAGACTATTCCTTTTGTATAGTAGAAGCATCAAGGTTGATAAGTCTGAGAATCCAACAAATATTAATCTCTTTAATGCTGTTATCTAAATAGAAATAAATTGTTAGTTTTATTATTAATAACTTAATATTAATAAAGTTATGTGGTTAACTTTATGCAGTCCATACATTTATTCAGTTGAACATTGTTTTCTTGAAATTCAGCAAAAGAACAAACTCATTTCAGTTGTTTTTTTTAAAAAAGAAAGATGCTAAACACATCTGAAAAGTATAAATTGCTGCTTGTCTTAATGTACAAAGAAATATACAATTACAAAGCCTAGGTCCTGCTGAGATTTAATGGACCTATGCTTCCATTCAGAATCATTATCGGTACTGTATGCCTATACTGTAAAGCACGTACAAAATTATTTTTAAAAGCATCCATCATTATTTGCAAGGCATGCTGTGCCACCTGTTGGGGACAGATTTGAGCATCAGAAAACAATCCAAACTTAGGTATGTTAAGTGTCCTGACTTGTGTAATACAGGTTCTTTTGTTCTCTTATCACCTTTCTTTTACTGATTTGTATAGCTACATTTGCGTTGGCTCTGAAGGAAGTAAATTGACATATGCTTTATGATAAAATGACGATAATTTTATGAAGAAAGCTAAGAAGTGCATCAGGAAAAATAAATTGAAAATGACTGTTTGCTGATTGTAAGCACACCTCTAACTCCATCTGTTTTGATACAGAATGACCAGTTCAGACTTTCTGATGGGAGTAGAGGATTGGGAAAATTATGCTCAAGTAGAAGTCCCAATTAGTAGGGTGGGAAGAGGCTGAGAAGTTAGATTTTGAAACCAGGGAGCATCTCATAAAGCAACCTGAAATCAAACTAATCTTTCAAGTTGCATTTATATTGCTGTAGGGGTTGTAGTCTTGTTTGGCTCATCTGTGGTGATCCTTTTGGGAATGGGTCCTTCTGTAGGTGGGGACAGGTTGGGCTGTCCAGTCATCCTCTCCTTGGCTTTGCCTTCACAGAGTCTTTCAGGCCAGTTGTTGATTTGCTCCATGATTTGAGAGGAATTCTTTGAATAAGGTTCAAGATTGCAACTTCCAAAAAGCTAATAATTTCTTCTTGTACTCACCAGATAAGTTTCTTGCCCTTAAGTCATCTCCCTGGGGCTTTCAGAACCTGGTTTGACATGTAGCAGGAAATTAAGCGATCAATTTAAACTGTAAAGTAGATTAAAACTTAGAAGGGGGAGCTAGATTTTTATTACTGTCAGAACAGTGGAACAAGCTGCCCAAGGAGTTTGTAGAATCTGCTTCATTGGAGGCTTTCAAGCAGAGGCTGGATAAGCATTCATTTGGGATTGTTTAGAAATAGCACATCTTGCCTTTGTGCAGGCGGCTGGACTGTATGACCCTTGATGTACCTTCCAACCTTATTATATGGGCCATGTCCTTCAGTCCTCACTAGAGGAAGTCAGTGATCATCTTTATAGGTTGGTATATGTACTACAGCACTATGACCCTGCTAAAGGAGATATTGCATATAACCGTGTTGATCTGGAAGACTCTGGCTTCTTTCTCTGCACCTGAAAGTAAGTAGCCAAGAAGTATCAAGTTCTTCCTATGGAGGCTGGGTATTGTTACATGCATCTGGTGTCCTTCTGTTTGGTGTTACCTTTGGCAAACAAGATGACTAGGCTGTTCCACATTTTCTCAAAAGAATAAAAATCAAAATGTGTTGATTTCTCTGACCCTAAGTTTTGGGGGGGGGGGGTTGGTTTTTGTTTTGTTCTGCTAACCTCTAGTTCCAAATAGCTAATTATCAAGCACTTCTGACCAGATATGACTTCCCTGTATACCAGTGTTTTGACAGGATACAGTGGTACCCTTACCAGAGTAATCCAAAGAAGCCCTTCCAGTCTTCCTGCCTGAGAGGCATGCAGTAATTAAAACATTCCAATAAGTGGATCTGGTTATGATAGGACACTGTTTTCTACTTCATGGTCATAGTCTTGGGTCCTGAGATGTTCTTTAAGGCTGAAGAGTTACAGATTTCCCAAAGAAGCTTAGAGTACTATGAATGATTTTGAGTATCAAAAGATGTGGTGCTGTTGATATGCCAGAAAATTCCAAAGGTACAAGTACCAGTCATCCTCTACTTTGGGGTATGCCTCCCTGTTGCCCTTCCCTCTTCCTCCTCTATATACCTTCTGACCTATGAGACCTCACTGGAAATGCCAGAGCTTTCATAGGAGAAATCAATCTTCAGCCATAGAGTCTGCTCTCTTATACAGGAACAGGCAGCAAGGAACCTTGAGAGGCTCTTTTCAGTCTCTAGAGGGGCTGTCCCCTCTTCCCATTCCTTCAACAATCACCTGGCCTACCATTTTTAAACACTATCCATAATTTCCAGGGTCCAATGGCTATTGAATACTTTCAGAATTATATATATGTTCCAATTCACTTCACTGCCCATCACAAGCAACTCTTCAGTTGAATTTTCTTCTCATGAGATTTTTGTTTAGGTAAGAGTTTTCCTCCTTTCTGATGCAGGCTGCTTATAATAGGGAATGATGGACTTAATAAAGTTCAGTTCTTTCATTTGCAAACTAGAATTCAAGATAGGTATGCAATCTGCAGGGGGGGAATTGGTTCTTCTGCCTTGACCTTCAGGATACCTGTTTTCAAATCACAATCAGACCTTCTAAGAGTATATACCTCCAACCTGGGGTGGGTCACTGCAAGTGCCTGCTGTTTGGATTTTCCTTGCCAACATACTCTTGGTTGTGGCCTGCACCTCGGACATCAAGGGTCTATTTTTATCTAGATAATTAGCTAGTGAAATGGACTTCCTCCCAGCAGGTATCAAGAGAACCTCCTCACTACAGTATGACTACTGTTTCCTGATTTAACATTGTTGATGAACACTCAGACTATCTTTACCTTCATGAGTCAGTATGCCAGACTTCAGTTTTGGTGCATTCAGTCATGGCTTCAAGTGTCTGCCCTTTAGGGAAATATCTGCTAAACTGGACAGTTACAGTTCACCTGTGCATTTCTCCTCCTTTAGGGGGTAGTCAGAAGTCTGCTTTTGTACGACAGTGATAATTGTGATGAGCACCTCCTTATTAGCATGAGCCCATACTGACTACCTCCAGACACACAATGTCAGGATGCTGGAGGAGATGAAACTGTATCATGCTAAAATTTATGGCAGTATGTATGAAGGCATGTTGAACCTTCCTGAATGCATATTGTAGTGTTGCCTGTGTCATACCTGTGATGCTGTACATCAGGGGTTGTCAGCCTGCAGTACATGTGCCACAAATGGCTCAGGGAGCCTCTGTGTGGCACACGGTGGATCAAGGAGAGGGCAGGAAGCACAGCAATAGATACAGCAGGGAGTAGAAAAGCAGAACAGCAATTTCGATAGAGCAAGGGAATCAGTGTGGCACCTGGGGAGGGTGCAGAGCTAATTTGTGGCACACCTGCCAAAAAGGTTGACTTTCACTGCTCTATTAAAAACAGGTTGATATAAGATTCTTCCTATTATGCCCAAGACCACTTGGATGCTTGCAAAAAGTGCTAATCTCAATGAAGAGATTTGGAAGGTTTTCTTCTGGTTTATACCATGACTTCTCCAGTTTATGACAGTGGGGGCAGGGGGGAGAGGGCAGGGAGAAGGAAGAGCTGAGTGGTGCTCAAATGTTTTCAGAAAGACCCACCTTCCCAACTTCCCAGGTGTTCCTCAGTCATGCACAACTAACTTACTACTTCAAAAACAGGGGAACTTGCTGCCTAAAACAATTAGCGAACCTAAGGTTAAGAAATTGACATACCATGTACTCTTGCAGAATGTTATAGGAATGTTCTCATTTCAAACATGCTCCAAGACATACCAGCACATCTCTGTCACTGTGCAAGTAAAAGAAAAAATCAAATTAAATTGAACAGAAGATGCATAAAATCAACATGTGCAATACAACATTTTTAAACAATCTGGTGGCTTATGCATATTGTAGAGATAACAAAAAAACCCATGATGACAAATATAAATTTGTGGAGAAAAAGCAATGTATGTGTGTAGGAGGGTGCAGCAGATACAAATTTCTCATGAAATCATGGGGCCTCTATGCAACTGACCAATGTGTGTGTCAGGAGAAGCAAACCATGGATCATTTCCTGAGATTCCGTGTAGCATCACAATATACCCCACAAGATCTGGCAATACCAACACCAGAAGCAGTGACCAATGCAGAATATTGAGAGCAGATCATATAGACAGGTTGGACTGGAGATGCAACAAAGAAGGAGGAGGGTGTGGAAGGGGCCACCTCTCTCATCTGGGTGTACTGGGTCTCCACCTCCACTTCCCTTTGATCTTGCCTGGATGAGGGCTGTCCTCTTCATAGAGCACCTTCCACTCCTACACCATGCTCCTTACTACACCTGACTGGGTGTTCAAATTTCTAACCTTACCTCTGGAATTCTGAACCCCTCAGTCAGCAAATGCTACTTAGTCTGCTGCCCCCAAGACTTTCTTAGGGTATCTCAATCAGTCCTTGGTCTAGTTGGTAAAGCTGGTCGCCAGCTACTTTATTTCCCAATGCCATGGAAGTTCAGTCAAACATCAGTGAAGTTCACTGTCTCTTGTAGTGTATGGTATCTCCATACATGGTATTGGTGAATTCAACAGTTTCTCTTTCATATAACAGAATATTATCTTATAGTTTCATAGTTTCTAGGGTCGGAAGGGACCTGAGCAGATCATCTAGTTCGACCCCCTGCCATGGCAGGAAAGAGTACTGGGGTCAAACAACCCCAGCAAGGTGGTCATCCAACCTCGTCTTAAAAACCCCCAGGGTGGGAGCCTGCACCACCTCACCTGGAAGCTGGTTTCAGACCCTAGCTGCCCTGACCGTGAAGTAGCGCCTCCTGATGTCCAACTTAAACCTTCGCTCTGCCAGCTTGTGACCGTTGTTTCTGGTCACTCCTTGTGGTGCTTGGGGGAACAGGGACTCCCCCACCGCCTGCTGATCCCCCCCAACCAGTTTATAACAGGCCACAAGATCCTCCCTCAGCCTTCTCTTTTGAAGGCTGAACAGGTTCAGGTCCCGCAACCTTTCCTCGTAGGACCTACTCTGCTGTGCCTTGATCATATGAGTGGCCCTCCTCTGGACCCTCTCAATGCTGTCCACATCCCTCTTAAAGTGCGGCGCCTAGAACTGGACGCAGTACTCCAGCTGCGGCCTGACCAGTGCTGCATAGAGGGGGAGGATCACCTCCTTGGACCTGCTTGAGATGCATCTGTGGATGCACGACAAGGTGCAGTTGGTTGTCACTGAGTCCCCCTGTTTCGCTAGATCCACAGGAGATTGATTAATTATTTATTAGTGAAATCACTAGCCTCCCTCAATTCACAAAAGATCAATTAATAACCTATTAAATCCTGTATTAATTATTGATGAATTTCACAGTCCAACCCAATCCACGGATGAGCAATTTAATCGTCAATGAATTCATCAGTCTCTCTTGATTCACCGAAGATCAGTTAGTTATTCCTGAATTTATCAGTCTTTGTCCTTCATACTAATTACATTAATTGTCTCCCTCTCCAATTGATGCATGAGGTGCCATCATTTAATCAACAGTCTGGTGCTATTTGCTCTAAGTTTGTTACCCCCCAGGAAACAGCACCTTCGTTCCCACTGGTCAAGTTCCCCTTCGCTCGCCCGGTCTCACTTATTAGCGTGGTCCTAAACTTTCCCTGTCTTTTCAGGAAATCTCACTGGACTCATGCTGCAACTTGGAGTCCTGGTTTTGCATCTCCATGTGTCATGCATAGCATTTCCAAAACCCTCTGCGCGTTCCCCTCTCTGGGGTAGTGTGCACTGACTCCTTGTTTTTGAACCTGCTGGAACTCTCGAGGACTAATAAGAGCTGGCTCCCTCCACACTTGACTGTGTGCAACTGGGACCATGCTCCTTTGCCCTGGACCACCCATGGGCCCTTTTTCTGGGTGCTCCAGTGGCCACACAGCCCCACTGGGTTTTTTCAAGTCAGTCTGCTCTCCGACTGTGGCCCTGTGATATTTCTCACCTAGAACAGAGACTGGAGCTGGCTCCTTATTACAGTGTGTAGCCACCCTACCATGGTATTTTGCTAATGGAATTTGTGCATATGCTTGGTAACCTCATTTAAGTTTGTTAGCCAACAGTGGATTGGTTGGGGAGGACCTTAGAAAACAAAAAAATGAATCAGATCACCTGGCTGATGCTGCCTGGACTGCTATAGCTGCAACATCAGCTAGTGGTTCAGGGCTCCCCCTCTCTCCCTGACATCTGGTGCATGCCCCCACTCCAGGGTTCAGGGCAGCATGGTGTGGCACAGCACAGCTCATAGTGCCTGGGAAGCCAGCACCTGCGTGGTGCCACAGGGAGCTGAAACTGAGACAGGGTAATGCACCGTTTTGAGGAATGTTTGTCCGCATGTGGTGTAGTGGTGTGGGGCGATGCCTGCATGCATGCATGCAGGACATGCAATCTGTGGTGGGTTCTAGGGGTGCCCGTGTGGTGTGTGGTCTCTGGTGATCCAGCCTGGGGGGTAGGTGGCCCCTAGTTGCTTTGAAGTTGGACAGCCTTAAGTTAAGTGATGGATACTGTCCATATGTATTTACCAGCTTATTTAATTGAGGTTTTATTTAATAGAATTTTAGGATGTGAATTATCAACATTCAGTTAAAATGTATGATACCTAGTATGTAGACAATAACCAAGCAAGTTTTAGTTACCTCATCATGAGGCACAGTTATGCTGTTTTCATCATCATTGGGTTCAGGGCTGCGCCTCTCCCAGTGGTCTTGCAGAGCTCCATGTTGTGTTTTTTGTGATAGGTTGTGTCAGTCAAATTGCTCCCATCTAGTCTTTCTGTGTATTTATACAGTCAACACCTTACAAAATTACCGTTGGGATTCAAAGAGGACCTTTTGTGTTATACAAAATCAGTAATTTTATGACCATTTTTACTACTTTAAATAACTTTTAAAAGCAAGTTGAAGGTTCCTTTTCTTGGGAACTATCCAGTAACAAGTTAAAGGGTATTTTTTGCTTTGCAGAAGATGGGAGCTACCTGTATAGATTTAAAGGGGCCTGGCAAAAACAATTGCCATTTCATGCAGGCTTAAAGTATATACTTTTCTTGCTGTGAATGCCTAAGTAAGATGGGTGTCCTGCTCAGCTTGGCATAACTACTTCTTTAAAAAAAGCTATTAACCCTTATATTTTGTTTATGTAAGCTAAACTAATAAGTATCCACACTACATGTTTGAGTTCACATGATCATTAATCATTTGTTACCCAACAGCTGCTTCAGTAGGTGAAATTTATATAGCCTGCTTCCTAATCATAACAGCTACCAGCATATGAGAAGTAATATGTGCCCTTCAGAGAGTATGAATGCGTTATATTAGTGGCTTAAGCAGCCTTCATGAATCCATTCTCATGGATCACAACTCCTGCCTTCCTTAAAATGACTGTCCTTGTATGTACAACACAGGTCATTGCATCAGAATTAAGAGCTAGACTACTTCATTCATCTAAAAAAATTCTCTTGAACTTAAAACAGCAGAGGTTTTTAATGAATCATATCATTAAAAGTTTTTTTAATGTTTGACTGTAGTATTTTTAAGACATGGATTTTGAAGACAGAATCATTGTTCCATCTAACGTATTTCCATATTACTGTTGTTTGTTGTTGCTTTTGTTTGGTGGAACCCAATATTCTAAAGCTTATAGGGGAAGATGGCAAGGTAGCTTAATACCAGATTTACTTGATTTCAAGATGATCCCTTCCCCCCAACAAAATGGGAAAAGCCTCATCTTGGATTCAAGTACTGGCCTGGGGCAGGTGACAGCTCAGATCTGGTAATGGCTCAACTCCAGCTTCTGTCTTGGGCTCAGATCTCAAGCTGGAGCTGAGCTGCTGCCTGCCACAGGCCAGGGTGGCTCATGTAGCAGGGGAGGGGGCTTGCTACAGGGGGGGAGAATGAGTGGTGTGGAGGGAGGGAGAGTGCAGGGGAGAACTGCCTATATGGCTCAGGGGGAGGCTGCACAGCCTGCCACCTGCTCTCTGCCTGCTCCCATCCACACTTGCTTATGTTCTTCTCTGGCTTCAGCGTGCCCAGCCCTGATCTGACCAGGCTCAAAGATGCTGCTGCTCACTTTACTTGGCCAACCAGGGTCACTGCCGCTGCAGCTACTGCTGTAGCTGCCTGCCCCAGTACTAGAGCAAAACAAGAGAAGGTAAGTGGTGGGGGGGAGGGGTTAAAAAGGGTTGAAGGGAGTGGCAGGGGCCAGTTGGCACAGAAGAGCAAGGTTACTGGGGGCAGGCACAGGCATGGGAGGTAAGGAGTCAGTCAACAGGGGTCAGGCACAAGAATGGGGGAGCAGGAGATGTGCTGGGGGCAGGCAGCAGGAAGACAGTCGCAGGCATGGTGGGGGTAGGGGCAGGCAGCAGGAGGACAATTTGGCAGGGCCAGGCATGGGGGGGATGGAAAATTATATAACAAATGTATAATTTTCCATGTATAGAATTTAATTATTGGCAGGGTCATCTTAAATTTAAAGTTATCTTGGATTTGGGTAAATACAATAATATAATGCATTAATTATCTAACCCCCCCCCCCCCCAAGTATCTACATTTTCTATCTTAAACTGTGTGGAACCAAAATGTTTTTTAATCTTAATCCCTGAAAATCACAAACTATTTTAACTCATTAGTACAAAGCCTGATGTAGAATGGCATGGATCCTATTTTATGGCCTGGTAGTACAACTAGGTGGTCATGGTGTTGCTGCTGCTAAGAAGAGTCCTCCTTAATATTTAGCCTAAAACTTCCTTCTCATTATTTTAAAATCCTTTAAAATCCACTTGTTTTGTTGTGTTCCTGGTGTATGTTGTGAAGGTATGTCTTTAGTTTTGTGTACTGTGGAAGTAGATCATATAGCAGTTACTGCAGATTGCTTTAGCATTTCAGTGTAAAAGATCTTTTTGAATTACTTGCATGTTCATCAAGCTTTTATGAAATATTTTAATTCTGGTCTTTGTTCAGGAGGATTTTTTTCTTCTCTTATTATGTTATTTAAGGTGAATACTTGTATGCAAACTCTTCCCATGCTAAATATTAATATCTTTTGTCAGAGTACTTATTTTTTCTCTTTGTAGAATAATTTTTAAGTGGATAAAGACCTTTTTAAGAGAAATAATACTTTTCATGGTCATATGTAATTAAGAGATGGAGAATAACTGGAATAGATATGACCTTTTCAATCTTTAAATCATAATATAAAAAGGAATCTTTACCGGTATCCTGGAAGGGGAGTGGGCGGGGGGAGGGGAGGGGAGAGACAGAGAGAGATTGTTAAGAAATATTTCACACATTATTTAAAACTGCTAAACCTGATATAGCCTAGAAATGTGTACTGTGTGCAAAATCAAATAAACCTTTTTGAGTAGAAGGATGCTGAAATTAACTAAAGACTTGTATATCCAAAGTCTACAGATGTTCAGCATTTGGCTGTTGTCATGCTTCAAGGTTCATTGTTTCTCAGCTGAATGGTATTTACATTACTATTTCTGATGGTTAGAGTAAGGATTTTGAGCAGAAGTATTTAAAAATAGCCAGTCTTGTCTTTTCCCACACATCAACAAAAGGTGTTAAAATTGCTTGGCATTTTTTTCAAATTTTCACAAAAGAAAAAAGCAGTTTTTGCTAAAAGAAAACAGAAATGGAAAAATAGTGGCTTATTTTTAATACAGGTTTATAGCAGTTAAATGTATGCTGCTTTGTCCTACTATGGTAAATAAGGCTATTTTTGATGCCTCAGTATAACATTATTTAATGTTAAGTTTATATTAAATATTGTTTGATATTGTTTGCAGTTTTTGAAACATCACCTTGAAAATTGCATGTCACTTCTGGGGTTAGTTCTAGAGGCTAAAGTTGATTATAATGTAAAACAATTCATAGATTGAATATAAACTAAGTGATCTACAGCAGTTGTATTCTCAATAGTCATAGTCCAACTTGTTCTGATGAGTCCCACAGTGAGATCACCTAACTGAAGCTGATTGCAGGCCATAAGTGATAGACATCTTAGGAAAATAATTTTACAGAGGGAGAGGAAAAAATAGAAGAAACCCACCATGTGGGTTTCTTTGTTGCATATTCAAGAAGGCAGTGGAATATTGCTTTCCCTTTATGGGTACATCCAGACAAGCACGCACACATTAGTGGCACATATTTGTCCTGTTTCTTGGTGCTTCAGGGCATGCCCCTGCACATACTCTCTGGTGCATGCCAAATTTCCTAGGTGGGGTATGGGAGGCTGGGGTCAGCATCTGTGTTGGCCCCAACAGCCTTACCTGGGGTCCTTGGGGACTCCCAGGGCAGCACTGACACTGATTCTGTCTCTTGGAGCCCAGCTGGTAGCTGGCGCATGGCTCAAGATGGCCAGGTTACATTTATGATGACACCACTTTTTTTTTGCAGTGTTTTTTTTTTAAACTGGGATCTACCTTTGTGAAATTTCAGTGCTGTACTGCAGCTTTGCAGCATGGTGAATGGTTGTTTGTGTGGAACCTCAAACAGCATGTTGCATGCTCGTCTGGATCCACCCCATGGGCGCATCCACACGAGCGTGCACGTACCTCTTGTCCCACCTCAGACCTCTTTGAGGTGGGGCAATAGGCATGTGCAGGAACAAAAAAATGTCCCTGGGGAAAAAATTAGATCCCTGGATATCCAGGGTTGGAGGTGCTGCTGCTGCCTCCAAGGAGCGGGGGGGTGGGGAGGAGGGGTGAGACCAGCAGTACTGGACTTGCCTGCCCCCCACCCCTGCTCCTTCCCCCTCCGTCCCTGCTGTCTGTCTGCGCGGAGCACTCTGACTGGTTGTTTCAGTAAGCATTGTAATTGGCTGCTGAGACAACCGATCAGAGCGTTCCAAGAGCGTTATGGACAGACAGATGGACTGTCCTTTATATATAGAGAATAATGCTGTAAGACATTCTTGATGTTTAAGGTACTGTGCCTTGTAGTTGTGCACAAGAATTTTGTGGCTTTCTTGGGTCAGTAATTGTCTATGAATGTAGGGCACACAGTGTACTCAGTGGCCCCAGAACACCTTCCATTCTTGTGTTCCTCTACATTTTTATTGGCTAGTATCTAATTCATTAAGTATGGCAGATAATGGGCTAGAGAAACTAGTTTTGGCTTCGTTAATAAATGTAGAGGTGTGTGGGGAGGGGAATGGCTTGTGCTTTTTCGGTTTTGGTTACAAAGGCTGTTTTTTGACATGCCATTTATGGTTTGGACTGTAAATAAGGGCACAAATAGACTTAGGAAGATCATTTTCAATGGTAAGCATACAAATCTTAGCATTTAATTGATACATTGCACCAGGAACTATGTACTTAACCTCTATGTAGGATGATTTCCTTAAAATACCATCTTTTTTTAAATTACATTTTATAGATATTTCTGTTTGTGCATATTTAATGTCTTTGTCTTTTTGTATCATTCTGTCAGCTTACAATACCTGTTTCAAAGCTTTTCTGAACTTCCTAAATTTCTAAGTTTTTGGTTCAACTGACTCTTATCTTCTGTTTGTGCTACCTAGTATATATGTGTGTCTGACTTTTCACTTTTATGAACATTCCTTAGTAATAGTTTCACAAAAAATATATTTCACTTCATAAAATACTTAAACAAACAAACATATTTACTTGATTCTGAGACGAGGTTTTATTCCCCGTTTATCACTGTGAAAACGAAACCTCATCTTAGAATTGAGCGTCAGAGCTGGGAGCTGTGCAGAGAGCTCAACTGGAGCATGAACAGCACGCAACAGCAGCTATGTTACTTGCTGAATTTCCTTCCTCCATCCCTCCCCTCCTCTTCCTTGCTGGCAGGGTGCCAGGTGGGAAAGGAGGAGTTTGCATGCACCACACTACAGAAAGTAGCTGTGTTGGGAGCCCAGCTCTTCATCCCAAAGAGTTCTCCTTCCCTGTCCTGTTCCCTTCCCGTCTCACCTTTCTCCTGTTTCCTCACAAAAGGGGGAGAGGAAAAGGGAGCAGGCCAGGGAAGGAGAAATCTTTGGGGTGCAAAGTTGGGCTCTCAGCATTGCTGCTTTCTGTAGTGTGGGGCAGTGAGGAAAACAAGAGGAAGGAGGTAAATAGTGGGGTGATAGTCACCAGGGAGGCAAGTGATGAGGGCCACGATACCTCCTTTCCTGACCCTTGTCCCCTCCCCCCACCTGCTCCTGCTTTCTTTGCATCTGCTTTTTTCACTGCACACCCCCACCTCTGCTCCCCCCTTGTTGACACTGGATTTAGGATCCAGATGCCTTGTTCCACGGGGTACCCAAAAGCTTCTAGCCGACCACGACCTTTCCATTTAATAATAGGCAAATTTATTGATAACAGAAAAGAATAATAGAGTACAAGCCATTCTATAGCTGCCCAGTCCTCGGGGTGTCATTATAGTCAAGATACAACTGTCCAGGATGCGAGCTTCACTCTGAGGTTCTCTCTTGAATGTCTGATGTCAGCAACCTGGAGGTTGGATACGGAGGCCCACCCCCCCTTAGTGGGGATGGATGGCATGGGGTGGTGGTATGCACTCTGTCCATGATGCCTTGCGTTTCCCTCTCATGGACCATTTGCTGCTCTAAATGCTCTCCTTTTGTATTCTTTTCCCTTCCTGATGACTCTTTATCTGTGGCTATCACTGATTGGTCTTTCTGTGTTCGTCAGACTGTCCACGTTCTGTCCTGTCAGCATATTCTTTTGTTTCACAAGCCGATCACATGCACGCATCCTCATTTGGGCGTTCTCCTAATTTGGTCCGTTTCCCCGAAATCGGAACCTCAGGCCCGCACTCTCTTGGGCCTTGTGAGCTGGGTCTACCTTACCTCATGTTATGGAACTGTGTGGTACATGCCCACAATTTCCCAGGCTATGTATATATCTGTTGGCCTTGTTGTGCTAGACACCCTGTTTGTCTTAAAGTCTGTGAGAACTGTTTGACTATGTGACCAGGATTTTAGAAACCCTTGCTGCTGCTCTGGATTATTATTCTAATGCATATATATATAATATAACCAATTTCCAAAAGGGAACCTCCTAAATACCATTTTCCAGCCATCACCCCTCACCTGTCCCCTCATTTCTGGTTTTCTCTTTGCCTACCCCCATGTTATTGTTTTCCTGCTGGAGCAGTTGAGGGACAACCTTAAGAAGATCCCCCCCTAATAATTAAATTATAGACACAGAAAATTATATCAGATTTGTAATTTTCCATGTCTAGAATCTAATTACTGGGGGGTTGTCTTAAATTTGAAGTTGATTTAGAATCAAGTAATTACTGTAAATCATAGGGGCATGTATAATACTATCAAAATAGAATATAGCATCTGCTGAGAATGTTGAAGATAATGCAGGGGTGGGCATAATATGGCCCACGGGCCAGTTTTGACCCACCAGACCATTCTAGCTGGCCCTTCGGACCCCTAAAAAATTTAGAAAACAAATATTTATCTGCCCCTGCCTGCCTGTCAAAGATGACAGGAGCTAGGGGTAGTAGGACCCAAGGGAAGTCAGTGGCAGGACCCCGGAGCCCAGCAGCAAGGCCCGTGAGGAATGCTGCGGCAGGGCAGGTAGGGGGGTGGCATGTGGTAGCGCAGTGACTGCTGGGCAAGAGCACGAGGCCTGCACTGGTGTCCCAGGGCCAGCGCCGGCAGGGCCATGAGGTGGGCACCAGGAATGTGGGGTCTGTGCCAGCAGGGGGTCTATGGAGCCGGGCCAGAATGCACCAGCAGGGAGATGGAGCCAGCCTGGCTCCTGAGCCCCTGCTGGCCTTGGCCTCATGCTCCTGCCTCCCTGCTCTGGGCTCTGCTGGCCCTGGCTACAGGACATCAGCACGAGCCCCATGCTCTTGCCCAGCTGTTGCTGCGCTCCTACATGCCTGTTCACTACCAGTGCCCCCTCACCTCCCCCCCACACCATGCGTGTGTTCATAGGGCGAGTCTCACATGTACATCCCACCATACACATGCACCCACATCCTCCCTCCCACTACCATACACGTAGACTCCTACCCCCTCACACACCCCAGCCACCCTCCCCCCCACTAAGCCCCCCACAAACTCCATAGCCACCCACACTGCACATATCTACACAAATACCCACATGTTCCCTCATCCCCACACACCCTCCCCCAGAGCCCCCTACAAACCTATACCCACTTCTCCCCCTACAATATACAAGAGTAAGACTTCATTTTAAGCAATTGTGCAGTCACCTGTATGTACATTACACAAGCACATGTGAATCAGGACAAATACTTTTTGAAATCAAATTAATATTGTATATATTCAATTTTTAGACTATAATTTGGTATTTTTCTGGTTCTGCCATGGCAAAACCCTTGCTGAAAGGGAGTACTTCCAGGGACAAGAGGAGGGACTTCCGGTGGCAAAGGTTAGGGGTTAGGGGGCGGGACTTCCAGTCACAAGTGGCCCCCCACATCAACAAGTGGCCCTCCAGCCAAAATACTTAATGGATGATTTCTATCTGGTTGGTGCCTGAGGTCCTAAGATATAAGAATATGGTAGAGCTATAGAATTTTAGGATTTCTGAGCACTCAATGGGGAGCTCTAGTTCTTCCTGTAACATGGGAGTTAGTGCATTTTGTTCTGCAGATTATCAGCTTGAATGTGAAGTAGTTTTATGCATGTGGAATTTCTGTTACAGTAACATGTTAACATAGATGTCTAAATAGCTGATTTTTCAAACATACTATATTATCTCTAACCACTTTCACGGATTTAACAAGATAGAATATTAAGCTTCTGTGTTGAGAATGCACTACTTAATTTACAAGAAAAATACTTTTTCACTGAATTTATTTTAGTTTTGGATTTGCTTAAGTCCTTCAATCTTAAAAAGTCAAGAGATCAACTAAAACATTTTCTTCCTATTGAAAGACTTATTAAGATTTATTGAAAGTCTTACTGAATATACTGTGAAATATTATAGGCGTAACTAACTTACTTGTCTTTTAATTTGCTTTTTGTCTGTTCACATAAAGAACTGATGGTGTAATTATCCTGGTAGATTATGTGAGATCAGTAATACTAAACTTATTAAAAAAAATAGTCGCAGAGTACTTAATTATATATGCAAATTTGTATTTGCGTATAATTACATGGAGATTCATTATTTTTGAGAACTACAATTTTTAAACAAAGTTTATAATTGGTGATGAGACTTTCATGTAAATGTGAAATTGTATTCAATTATATATTAAGGAAAATTTTTTAGTTAAATATTAAAAAGAAGACTTGCTTTCTTAATCCATTGTATATGTTTTTTCTAATGAATACATGTTAGAATAAGAATTTTTTTAATCTAGCTGAATATATTTAATGATTCATGAATTTGTAACAATCTTGTAAGGATATAAGTCTGAGTGAGAACTATTGAGGTATCGCCCTCATTTCCACAGCAGGGAAAATACTTGCCCATGTCCTCCTGAACTGTCTTCTCCCTTTTGCTGAGGAAGTCCTGCTAGAATCTCACTGTGGTTTCAGGCAATCCCAAAGTGCAGTTGACATGATTTTTGTTGCCTGCCAGGTCGAAGAAAAGTGTTAGGAAGAACACCGGGATGTGTATATGCCCTTCATTGACCTCACTAACACCTTTGATTGCATTAGTTGTGAAGTTCTGTGGAAAGTACTGGCCAGATCTGGATGTCTGGAAAAGTACATCAAGGTCCTGATGCTTCTCTATGACGAGATAACTGTGACAGTTCTACATAGCAGATTGGAGACAAATGATCAAAACTGGGGTTAAGCAAGGGTGTGTCATCTCCCCAACTCTTGTCCATATTTTGACAGTTATCTTGGTTCTCATTAAGGGCCACCTTCCTTCTGGAATTGACATAGAATACCAAATGGGTGGAGAGCTCTATAGTCTAGGACATTTTTGATTAAATATCCAAGTACTCAAAACAACCATGCTTGACCTTCAATATGCTGATGACTGCACAATCATTGTGCATGCTGGGGAAAATCTTCAGACTGTGCAGGATCCTTTCGGAGAAGTGTACTGAACTTTGGGCCTATCTCACCAACATTAAGAGTACATTAAGAAAGCTTTTTTTAAAGTCAAAGTCTCCCTTGTTCAGGTGATAGGTCACCTGGTCATAAAAGGAGATAAGATTGGTCAAGCAAGACCTACCCACAACAAACCCATGTTGGCTATCCCCCAGGATGCTGCTATCCTATTTTTATCATGGAATTTATAAAGCCATTTCTTTAAAATCTGTATGCACATTGGTCTCTGAGCTGTCTGGTCTTGAACAAAATTATGGGTGCTTCTAATTTTTTCCCCCGCCCCAGCTATGTAGAGCTGACTCAGTTTGGCACTTTTGCACCTTTTTTCACTGTAATTCCTTAGCCCATCTTTCCAGGGGAGGTTTACAGGCCAGTAGTTTCCCAAAAAGGGAAATATGAAATATCTGCTCAAAAGAGAGAGCGAGATCTTCTTTGTCTGTCAGTGGCTCTTGTCCTCACAGAGCGTTGCCTCAGAACATTTTTGGCACATTTTTTCAGCATGTTATGTCACGAATTCTGAAAGTAATGAATAAATTCAGGGATGGTTGGATTATTCACCTTTTATGTCCTTAAAAAATCCTCTGTGGAAAGCAGTAGGTGAAAGATGGAATATTCTTCCAGAAGAACCCACAGCCTCAACCACCCATTCCAGAAACCGTCCAGAGCATTGCGCAGTGACTGCGAGAGGAGCTCTGCAACCAGAGCAGGAGGAAGTGAGAGGGAAGCAGGCTCAGCAACGTGAGAAAGAGGCAGAGCTCTACAGCAGCTTGATTATGAAAGATTAAAGAAACTGTAATAAGATTGTGGAGAGGATAAAATCATGAACGACTGGTGCCTTCCGAGACTGGGGGGGCACAAGTTGTGGGCGGCAGTGATGAAGTGGCAAATGGTGAATGCCCGCAGAAGCCGGTGGCGGCAGCAGTGGCAGGGGGAGGGGTTGCGAACGGCAATCAGTGGCCACTGGCAGAAGCCGGCAGCGGCAAGTGTCTGCAGAAGCCGGCAGCAGCGGCGGGGGGTGTGGGGGCGTGGAGAGCAGCGACTGCCCACAGAAGCCAGCATTGGAGTTGGCAGTGGCCAATCTCAGGGAGGGCACGTGCTCTGCCCCCCCCCCCCCCCC
>NW_017729008.1:9444483-9446168 GCF_001723915.1 Gavialis gangeticus | reverse complement strand
CCCCCCCCCCCCCCCGTGCCCACCCTATGAGTCTCCTATGGATAAAATGATACAGCGTGGTCTTCTCAGTCAGGGTGTGATCCATGGGGTTGTGTTTGTGGTCCCCAGGTTTCAGTGCAGAGTGGAAGATGACTAGTTATGGTATGCTTTTGGGCTTTGCCGGTCACCGTGTAAAGCCATGAAGGAATTATTTTCTTTTCTGTTGCTACTGGTGTCTGGTGGGTTTTGTGTTCCTACTGGGACTTAAAAAATCATGGATTATAGGGTCTTGCTCCTCTGCTCAGGGTCAGGCTTGTTGCCATGTTTGGGTTCAGGAAGGAATTTTCCCCTCTAGCTAGTGGCACAAACTGTTTTTCTGTTTGTTGGTTGGTTTGGGGGATTTTGTTTTGCTTTCTTCTGTAGTTGGCTGGGGTGGGGAAGGTATGATCCTTTTCCTTGAATGGCTTGAATGTATTTTAACAAATTACTTCCTGTTCTTATAGCAATAGGACACTCACAGTGCTATTGTCTGTCCTCTTTACCTGTGGCAAGTTAAAGGGTGCTTTTTGATATTTTGGTCATTGTACCTGATTGTTGTGTTTTTCCTGGTTGTTCCCAGAGTTTGAAGAACAAATTAGATGAGCACTTATCTTTATCAGGGTTTGGAGACTTCCTGAGGTCCTTTCCAGTCCTACTTCTCCATGCTGCTTTTACTAGGAGGTACCAGCTCACAATTTTAAGTATATAGGCAACACTGTTAGATAATGGCAGTCACTAGTATGAAACCCTGATTTACAGTGTAAAAGTTTGGTAGCAATTGTCTACATATTTTAATAGAGCTTTAATTTTTTTAAATAACTTGTGAAATTAATGCATCTAAAATTGCAGGTATCAGTTGTTTCTACATACTGCATTCATTGGGATAAAATCTAGTGCTCTTCACACTAAGACTAAAGACCTGGGCATTGGAAACTAGAAGTCATTTTAATGTCTTGTCTTCGCCAGGAAGCTGGAAATTAGATTAAATTCTTTTACACTGGTTGTTCTCATTCAGTAAAATATCTGTTCCTTGTAAGAGAGGTGAAAAATTGACTATGGTAAAGTGGTGGCTAAATTGCACGCTGTAGCAGTGATGATAATAGTTTAATTTGACTGTGGCAAAATAATCTGTTGTCTTTGGTTTTAAGAACAGATTATAGCCGTGTGGAAGTTGGTGGTTCTACTACATCAGTGATTTTTAAAACTAGAAGAAAGTGAGAAGAAACAAAGATGAAGTGAAGCCATCCATTCATTTTCACTGGCATTCTAACTGAGTGCAAATGATTCCACTTTGATACACAAGAAGCTTCTAACCACCCAGGAAGTAATGAGATTGCAAACATATTCGGATGAATTATTTGGATAGTTTTCCCACTAATTTGCTGTAATCTGTAGTATGGAGCTTCATGATCAAGTGTAAATGTCAAATTAAGAGTTAATTAAACCCCAAGTAATAATTTCAAACTGAGCTTGAACTAACATAGGGAGAAAAAACATCCAGGTTTTAAGTGTAGACTTAAACATGTTTAAATTGCTCTCCAAGGATATTGCAGTTAGCTGTCAAATTTTGCATTTGAAGTCTTTCTGAATTTTATCTTCATTATTGGAGGGAAAAGGAATGAACTGAACTTCTTTATTAATAGGGGTAGAGAAATGGATGACTAGAA
>NW_017729008.1:9425709-9439483 GCF_001723915.1 Gavialis gangeticus | reverse complement strand
GGTTCCCTGCACGTGTGTAAGCGCCCTTACGTCCCAGTATTTTAAAAAATATAAACAATACTATACTTGAAGTCAGACTAGGCAATCCAGCCTCAAATGTAGTCTGCAGGTTCAGATAAGTGTTATAGAGAAATGGATGACTAGAAACAGATTTGCTTACATTTTGATAGCAATTAGTAATTTAATAAAAAATACAGTAACTGAAGATGCAGAGTGTGCTGACAGTAATTAGGTCCTCACAGGAAAAAAACACCTGCAATATGCATCATCTGGGATACATAACCTGTGAATATAGGCCACTATTTTTTTTAATACTACAGATCTTTCTTATTGTAAGTTCCACGTTGTTTCTTCTCTGTGTAAGTGATACATCTCCAAGACAGATTTTAATGAAACTTTAAAATATTAGGGGCTTGGGAGAAATAGTTCAAGTCTGTAGTAGGCTTGTCAGACTTCAAACAGTGGAGTAAAATTTCAAAATGTTGAGTAGCACATTGTCTCATCTTCAGGCAGACAAGGTTGTTTAAGTAAATGTGCTTTTACTAGATTAACTAAATAATTAGAAAAATTGTTCTTTGCAAGCTTTTGGGCACAGGACACCCTTCTTCAGGCATAGGGAGAGCCTGCTGTTGTTTTGTATTCTCCTGGATGGAATAGAAACCAATATGCAAAATGCAGGTCTGTGAAAATACAGATATATGGCTGTGAGTATCAGAGGCCATGGATGAGACAGGTAGGTGGGAGAGGGGAAAAGGGGGAATATAGACCTGGTGATAGAATGTGGGTGGTAAAATGTAGAGACATTACCTGGGGTTAACAGATGGATAACTCCAATGGCTACATTTTGGTCCATGATTTTTTGTATCCGGTATATTTATGAAGTAAAGTTCATAGGCTCGTCTATGAAAGTGTTTCATAAATTCCCTTTCAGGATTAGAACAGAGAGTGGTTGTCTTGTGAGAAGTGTGCTCCCACAGATAACTGGGTATTTTTATCTTTGATAGATTTCTGGTGTGCATTCATTCTGGTACGCAGTTGTTGTTTAGTTTCTTCTACATATTTTCCATCAGGGCATTTAGTGCACTGGATGAGATGTATTACATTTTTGGAGGTGGAGGTGCAGGTGTAGAATCCAGGAACGGTGATGGTTCTGTTGTGGGGTGTAGTTATTGTAGGAGTGTTGGAGATGCGTTTGTAAGTTTTACATTTCTTTTCCCAGCGGGGTCTGGATCCATTCAGTGTGTTTTGGGCCATAGGTAGTTTGCTTCTGGTGATAAGCTTGGCAAGGTTCAGTGGCTGTTTAAAGGCTAGGATGGGTGGTTCTGGGGAGATCTCTTTAAGAATTGGGGGGTTTTTTCAGTATGGGTTGCAATTGTTTGAGGATTTGCCATATAGGTTTAAGGTTTTCCCCCTGTACTGTAGCAGTTTTTCATGTGGTATCCAGGTGGCTCTTTCATCAGTGTGATCTATCTCTGGAGGAGTGTCCTTGTTGAGTGAAAGTCCTTTTGAGATTTGTGAGATGATGGTCATGAGCATTCTCCTCAGTGCAAATCTGGTGGTATTGGAGGGCTTGGATCTATATTATGGCTTTCTTGGGTGTTTAGGGTGATTGCTGGTTCGGTGCAGATATGTATGTTGGTCTGTGGGTTTCTTGTATATAGTGGTTTGTATTTTACCATTCTGGATAATAGTGTCTAAAAAGGAAATGTTGATGCTGGAATATTCAGTAAGCATTATTATTAAAAAGTGTATAAATTCAGTCTGTTTTACTACATGTGACATTATTAAAAATTCTGTTCTACAGTGGCATAAATTTAGGGCAAGTCAACTGAATGGATGCTAGATTTATAACCAGGAGAACTAAGAGCAGATTTTTGACCGTGGTGTTTATCATGATATGGTCCAACTTCAATTTTTAACTGCTTTTGTTTTTACCTGCCACTGAACACTATTTATTTACCAAAGAAAAACCAGCATGTGAAAAAATAGTAATTGTTTTTAGACTCTAGGTATTTATCTTATAAATATGTTATGGCTCTTTAGCTATATTTCTCTTTGTTTTCCCCAACTTAACTCTTAAGAGGGACATGGACTACAACAGATACAGAATTTTCAAAGTGATCTGTATCTGTCATCTTCTAAGGGAATTGTTTGTCAGCTGTAGGGATTATAATTTTCTATTTCAGAGGATTTATTATTTTACAATATTTATAAGAAACATTTATTATGCTACTTCAGTAAAGCTGTAAAAATCATGTAACTTTAATTACATTTTCAAGATGTATACAGCTCACTGATGCAGAGACCCAGATTTCCACATAGTAATCAAAGCTTTAGTTCTCTAAAGAGAAATATCAAAGTTTCTGATGCATGGAATGTTGTACTTTGATTATCTGTTGTGAACAATTTGATTGGTAATTTTTTCCTGTAGAGTCTTCTGGTTAAACCTCTATTATGGTTTGTCATTCTTGTATGCCTTAAATTTTATTTAAAAGGAGTAAAAAAGGAATAATTTGACAGTTTTCCATCAACTAAGGTAGAACCCTGCTATTTGTGGATAGCGTTCTAAATATATTGCTAAGTTTCTTTATGTTGTATAAAGAAATTGGGTAGTGGCTGCAGATTCAGCTAATAGTAAGAGATCTCAACTTTATCAAAACACCTTCTGTTTGTTAGTCAGTTTCAGACAGCTTCCTGCAGCCACCAAGAAAAGGTCCCAGATGTCAGTCTTAAGGACTTTTCTTAAAAGGAAACTTGGGCCCTCCAAGCTGGGCAAGAAGATTTGTCTTTTTTGCACTTGAAAATAAATAAAATTGGTCTTGGAAGTTGTAGCAGGAAATGTGAGTTTGTACTGCTCTGTGCATAGTTGTGATGATGTTATGCTTCACAAATCTGTACATATTTGAAGGCAGCCTGATTTTAATAAACCATTTTCTTTTGTGCTCACTGTAGCCTGCAAAGGGAGAGTTCTGTAGTTGACCTATGTTTCATATATGTATATGTGTCATGATAATCGAGTTGATTTATTGCCATAAACTGGCAGTAAACCAATTTAAGTTGTTCATGGGGGTGGGGTATGGAGATATTCATTTAAATAGTCTGTAAACTAGCGGTGGCAACTTTTTATTTATTTATTTATTTATTTATTTACTTACTTATTTTTTTCCTCCTACTAGATCCAAAGGAACCAATATCCTGTTGAATTTTCATTCTTTTCCCCACTGCTTCCATTGTGCCAGTCAATGCATATACATTTCATCAGTGATGCAAGTTCTATAAACAGTCTCAGAAATCTTGTCCTGTTGGGTGGAGTGTAGACAGAAAAATGAGTGACCTGTCCTCCCTGACCTTTTGATTTTGAAGATGGCCAGTTGGCTCGTTTTGAGTTCAGTTCTTCCCCAGATCCTCTTCTTTCTTCCTCTTCTCTTCTAAGGTTTCTCTGTTTGCCCCTGAACTTCATGTAGGAGCACTACTGCTGATACCCAGTCCCCAAGAATAGGGACCTCCTGAATCTGTGATTGCGTGATTTCAGGATTGCACGATTTTTAGAAAACGTGAAATTGGGAAAGCTAAATGAAAAAATGTCAGGCTCACTAAAAAAATAAAATAAAATAACTTACTGACAAAAAAAAAAAAAAATGGATGGAAAGTCCTGCAGTCTTGGAGCACCAGAGGGAGGGAGGAGGAGGAGGAGGCGGTGGTGTGGGAGGCTTAACTGCTGTCTTGTGGAGTCCCGGTCCGGCTGCACATGCGTAATGAGCCTGGCTGGGGCGATGCGGACCTTTCGGCTGCCTGCTACAGTGGGTCCAGGACCTTGATACAGCTGCCTGTAGCCTCTGCACCTCCTGCTGTGAGTAGCCCTGCCCTGCCTCCCCCCTGTCCCTCTTCTGCCCTTCGTCTTCCCCATGCTCCAAGACTGCAGGGCTTCCCACCCTTTTCTCTGCTTGCTGGTAAGTTGTTTTTTTTGGCAGGTTCTCTGTTTGTTGTTGCTGGTTTATTTATTTATTTATTTTGCAGTAAGCCCACCTCTTGGGGATATCCAATGGCTTATTTATCCTGATTAAACCTGGGGAAGCCATTAATTCACCCTTAACATGTGGAGTAATGGCTTCCCCAGGCTTAATCAGGGTAATTAACCCACGTTTTTGGGCAATGTGGTAAGCTGTGAGGAGTGGTCAGGCCCCTCGGCTAATCAGAGGCATGTGAGAGAGGGGGCTGCTATGCTCAAGCTATGAAAATGGTGGCTGGCCCTGGGATTTACCTGTGAAATTGGTTGGCCACCTCCTTGAATTCAGTAGACCCTTACCTATGAGGAATCTTTGGGACTTGACTGGGGGGGAAAAAAACAAACCCCAAATAGTTTGCATTTCTATTGTCTTCCTTTCTGGAATCACCAGGCTTCATTATGAATTGCAGGATTTTAGTTTAATTACATTTTAGGTGTGGTTTTTTAATTACAATTTTAATATATTTTTCTAAGCCCTATAATACAAATTATTCATGAATTTATCAATAGAAATAGATGGAGAACTAAAATGTTAAGGCATCTGTTCTAATTTGAAATCATATTTCTCTATTTCACTGTTTATTTGGGCCCTGGAGAGGAGATGGAATATTTATCTGTCAGGATAATTGTGTACTGGAAGAGTATACTAAGGGATGCTGTGGTTTTTCCATTACTTACACTAAATTCTGTTTTAAAGTTTTTATCTTTCCAAAAAAGCTGTGTATAAAGCAGAAATTTTAATTGACACAGAAAATAGGTTGTGACATATTATCTTCTCTGAGGTACAAGAGGTCAGGCTGGATCAGTGGTTCTCAGCCGAGGTGAGGTGTGACTCTTTCAAGGGTGGTGTGCTGTTGCTGCTACTACTTCCAGGTGGAACTGCTCCACGAGCCTGTTTCTTGGGGATGTTGTACAGGGCTGGACTAGGAAGTGGCTGCTTTAAGAGCGAGTCTTCCACTGCAGCTTGGCCTGATTGGAGGTCCCAGTGGTGTAAAAAGGCAGAGCAAGGGGTAAAAGAAGCTCTAAGTCCCCTCTACCTGCTGACTTGTGCCCTGGGTTAATATTTCCAACATTTCTTGGAAATTCTTGCACTCCCCCCACGGGTCCTGTCTACTTGATCTTTGCAGCTTGTTAACCATCAATGCTGCCTATGGGAATCTGTGACAGGGACAAGTGATCTCTTTAGTAAGAGTTGTAAGATCAGCCTTTGGTACAGATCAGGAAAGGCTGGGGAGGTAGCAAGCAACTTTGCTGTTGTGGAGGTGGGGTGCAGAGAAATGTAGAGTCTGGCAGAGTAGGGGGGCATGTCAGGGTGAGCTGCACCACACCAAATGGAGGTGACTCATAGGTGGTTGTGAGAGTTTGAGAAATTCTGTCCCAGGGCATAAGCCTTACTAGTTTTCTCTCCTGAGAGGTTGGACAGGATATACTGCAGGAAGTCTTGCCCCTCCCTGATCAAATCCATGAGATATGGCACAAGTCAGATGAAGGAGATGCTTTTTGCTGTGTGTTAGGGTAGGGGCTCTCTCTCTCTCTGGTACCTATATCTATATTTGACTTAATGTACCGCTTCATATCTATTTGATTTTAGTGTGTGTGTGTGTGTGTGTATCTATATATGTATATAATGTGTGTGTGTGTGTATATATAATTTGATGCATTGTAAGAAATTACTTAGACTAAGGTTTTAGAGAGGGGGTGCTTTGAAAATTGAGTGGAAAATTGAACTAGGTGTTCAGAATGGTCCCTTCTGTCCTTAAATCCACACACCTATAATTATCATGTAAGGAAAGAAAACTCTCTAGAGGAGTTATAAATGTTATTTCACTATAATCTTATGTTTTATTTTTTTAGGAATGATACTTTTTTTGTAATATGCTTGAAAGATGGGTTGTATTTTAATTTAATTTTGTCATGTTATAGATTTTAATCAAGGTGAGATTCAGAAATGTGTGCATTGTTGTAATTTAAAATGTCACTTGGGTAGAAAGCTGCAATTATTGATGAGTCAATAATTATATTAAAATTGTCTTTGAAATAACTTGAGAGAAAATAAGAAGTTAAAGCGCAAGTCCACATTTTGCTTCATTAGTGGTTATGCTATTTAATGATTTTTAATTTAAAAGAATAATATTTATTAATACCTATTTTTATTTGTGAAGGCATAGAAAATGTTAACAACTCCTGCTACTTTTTCATAATAAAGATTATCAGTACAAACAGTGGTAATTACTGATCATTTGACCTGGAATTTCTTACGAAATTTGCATGGAGACAATGTCCTATGCTACAAGAGTGAAAAGTAGTCCCTTGTCTTCTTCTATGCTTTTGGAACCGGCATAGTCACAACTGTGGTAAAGATAATACACAAACTGCAAACTCTTTATAAAATGAAATTAGAATGCTTCATAACTAGAGGTTGATTTTTGTTTCTTCAGTGAAAAAACACAGATTCTTGGCCATCATTTGTTCTGAGCTAACTTTTGTAAGTCTTTCTTAAATTATAAGAACTGCATTGTGCACAGGATTTGTGCTGATAGTCTTCAACAAAAGTGAAGCTTCTCAGGCCAGACTTGGCTATAAAAGGTTTCCAGAATTATGAAGGCAAAAGATAAAGAAAAATTTAATTCTGTTAATTTATGCACTGCTGCTTTGTCTTTGGAACAGTATCACATACCTGCTGAATAACTGTATTTCAGGAATGGTTGGAGTGTTTTGGCTTTGCATTTGATATTTTCTCACATCTAAAGTAGACATGGTTCCAGTTTGATAGTTTCCCAAAATTTATTTCTGGCATCATAACTGCATCCATACACTTGTTAAAGTGTATTAGCTTCAGGGAGCCTTAAAAAAAAAAAGCACAAAAATGACCATATTTTCTCCCATAAAATATACCCCCAACTAAAACATACACCTTGTTATTGGAAAGCAGAATGTAGAGAAAAAGATTTTTCCAGAGTGAAACTGTGTGGTATAGACTAAGTCTTTCTGGGAACATAGATTGTCCAGGAAGTGTAACATCATGATTTCCTGCTGCCACTGCCTAATCCAAGTAGTCTCTTGGGATACCACACTTCTTGCATTCTCTGTTTACAGGGGTAGTTAATCACAAGGTTATCACAAGGGCAGTAGCTAGACTGTTAGTTCTTTACTGTTAGTAATTATTTATATAAGTTGCTCTAAATAAAGTCCTGTTTCCACACAACAAGCCTCACAAAGTTCAAACCAGCATCTCACTTCCTGCTTCAGGCACAGGCTGCAGTGCTCAGCCAATATCTGCTGCAGTGAAAGAGTTAACTTGGGACTCCTCCAGTTTGGCAGACATCTTAGCTGCATGGCATGCACAGTGTCTCCATGGTTGTTTCTTTTCCATTGAAGAAAACTGCTTTCCTGCTTAAAATACGTATCCCAATTTTTGTGGGGGATGATGTTGGGTAAACCGTGTGTTGTATGTGAGAGAATCATAGAAAATTAGAGTTGGAGGAGAACTCAGGAGGTGATCTAGTCCAACTCCCTGGCCAAAGCAGTACCATCCCCAACTATATCATTCCAGCTAAGGCTCTGCCTAGCTGGGTCTGCAAAATCACTGAGGATGGAGATTCCTCAGCCTCTCTGTGTAACCTGTTGCAGTGCTTTACTACCCTCTTAGTGAGAGAGTTTTTCCTAATAATCTAACCTAAACTTCGTTTGCTGTAACTTGAGACCATTGCTCCTTGTTCTGTCATCTGTCACTACTGAGAAATCTAGCTCTATCCTCTTTGTAGCCACCCTTCAGGTAATTGAAGGTTGTTTATTCGCTTCCCTCAGTCTTCTCTTCTCCAGACTAAATAAGCCTAGCTGCTTCAGCCTCTCCTCAGAAGTCATGTTTCCCAGGCTCCTAACCGTTTTCATTGTCCTCATCTGGACTATCTCTAATTTGTCCACATCCTTTCTGTAGTGGGGGGCCCAAGACTGGACACAGTAGTCCAGATGTGGCCCCACCACTGCTGCATAGAGAGGAAGAACCACTTCCCTCAATCCATTGACAGCGCTCTTACTAGTACAGTCCAGTATGCTGTTAGCCTTCTTCATAACAAGGGCACACTTCAAAATTCAGTATTTCAAGATGCTTTGTGCCAAACATTTCTTTACCTTTTATGAAGCTGAAGTGTATTGTATAGTATTTTGTTTGGTAGTCTATGAAAGGGCTTTTTCTGCCTTGTAAGTAAGTAGAAATTTGTATATGATGGAGGGAAATTGTAGAGTGCCAGTAGTTACAGCTACCTAATAGTAAGTCTTTAGTTTTCTGAGGAATCATTTATTTCTTCTTATAGTTAATCATTATTTGATCTTTTGCTTATAGTCTAATATCTAAATGTTGTTTGAGGCAAGAGTACACATTGATCTATCCTTTTTGGAATAAGATTTGCCCTGGGTGAATAGGCTAATGTGTAGTGCTGTATATAAGAGCTGCCATTCAGCTACATTTTGGACCAGTTGGGCTTCAGTGCTGGTTCTAATTTTATTTGCATAAAATTGTTTTGTTTGTAGTGTCACAGATGAGTTTGAAAAACAACTTTTCAATTATGATTTTTTATGATTTGACATTAGTTATGCTTAGTTGAACCCTTTATGCCCCAACAAGAGGAGGCTAATTACATTTGTCTAGTTATTTTATTATGTGTTGTGAGAGAGAATTATCTTCAACACCTAAATGATTTTTTAAACCAACCCATAAAAAAAAGGAGAAATGAGAAGGCACTGTTTACCCAGGGAGCTTCTAAACTCTCAGAGTAAGTCCGAAGAGCACCTGGCATAGCGTTATGGGAAAACGTTGCAGCTTATTGGGTAAAACTCACTGAATGCAAATCATTTGCAAAATGTGACCTTTCATATATATGTTTTTGGCAGCCCAGTTTGTGCTTACGCTAAGTCTGCTCAATTGAGTCAGGATTTGCTTGTATTTTTCAAGTTGATTTGCTTCTTATGAGTATTTCTTGCTGGCTGCAAGTAAGAAACTAGTTTTATGTGGGAAAACCATTGAGGATGGTTGCCAAGAAGTAAGTTTCAGTCCATTTAGATTCTGAATGTTATTGTTGACCTTAGAGATGCACCAATATATCAGTGTTATATCAGCTCGGCACAGATAAAAGGAAAATTAACATTATTGGCTGTCGGCTTTTTTTGGCCAATGTAGCCAATAATGTCACTGCTAAATATAATATGCTTTTTGTCTGGGGCCCTCAGACACTGCGTGCATGCGCACAGCCGCAGCACGTATGTGGCCAGGAATGCAGTTGGGAAGCATGGGGGGCAGTTTCCTGCAAGTAAGTCTGTGGAGGAGAAGGGGCACGAGGGAGGGAAAGGGCATGGGAGAGCAGATTGAGGCCCCCTCTGTGAGGGAGGGAGTGGGGTAGGGGCTGGGCGCACTGCCCAGCTAGGGCAGTGAATGGGACCCCAGGGCCGGGGTGAGTAGGGGAGGTGGCTCCCCGCCACTGTGTGTACCCTCCAGGGGAGGCATGGGGGGCACATATTCCCTAGATTTGTGCATGGGGTAGAGGTGTGCTGCCCACTGCAGGCTCAGGGCTCTTTGCCCTGATGTCTTTGACCTGGGAACTCCTAAAGGCATCCCCTTTCTTAAAAATGGTGGTGGCTGTTCATTTGGTGGTGGCAGCTCATTTGACAAGCTTTAGTTCAAGTGCCCCTGCTGCTATTTTTAAGTGGTGGTATGCTGATCCCCTGGGTGAGTCGCCTGCAGCTCTGTCCCGCTCCCCACTCTGGCCCTGGGGTCCCATTCACTGCCCTGGCTTGGAAGTTTTCCTGGCTCCAGCCCCTGCCCCACTCCCTCACCGTGGGGGCCTTGATCTGCCCCTCTCATGCCCCCCCCCGCCCTGTGCCCTTTTGCCTCCACAGACTTACCTGAAGGGAGTTGCTCTCCATGCTGCCTGGCTGTGCTCTTGTAAATTGGTTATCCGATCAGTATCAGCCAATATGCCTGGTGAATAATAGGCTATCAGGATCAGCCAAGGAAATCTTTATCAGGGCATCCCTTGTTGACCTGTTTAGGAAGGTCCTTATAACTTATCACATTTCTTGATAACTCTGTCCATTCGAATGTGGACCAGTTAGGCAGGCCCTGAATATGTTGATCCTTTTTTCTTTTTTCTAATGTACAGAATATGAAGAAGAATCCTGGGAGCAACAAAGATAGCAGCAAAATTGCTATCAGTTTATACATTTATCAGTCTCTTCTAACTTCATATCTGTGCTTTCTTTTAGCCAAAATATTGAGTTGTGATCTATTCTGATTGGTTCTCTCTGGGCTTATTTATCCTTTAAAATACTACAATATGGTGATGCTTCATATCATTCCAGGAAAGCAGGGTTAGAAGGGACCTCATGAGGTCTAGTCCATTCCATCTCTGAAAGCAGAATCATCCCTACCTAAGATGTCTGATCTATGTGTCTACCTAATGCACTCTTGACATTTTTAGAGGTAGCAAGTTTTCTAGGTAGCCTGTTCTAGTGTTTGGCTGCCCTCACATTTAGAAAGTTCTTCCTAATCTCCAACTTAAATTTCCTCTGCTTCAGTTTTGAGGTCATTATTCCTGTCCCTAGCAGCCACAGAGAACAGGCTATCTCTGTTCTCCTTATATTTGTCCTACAGGTATTTGGACTCTGTTCAATCCCTCCTCAGTATTCTTCTCCAGACTAAAATAGCCCTAGTGCTTTCTGGCCTTTCCTCATTAAGTGCGTCAGGGACCTACTGAAATTGTGATTTCACATTTTTGGCTGAGAATGCAAGCTGAGGTATTTTCCACAAAAACAGAGGGCTTTGTGATTTTGGCATGTTTGCTACAAAAAAACAACAGTCATAGTTTCATAGTTTCATAGATTTAGGGTCGGAAGGGACCTAGTAGATCTTCTAGCCCGACCCCCCGCCAGGGCGGGAGAACAACAAAACCCCAAAACAAGAAACGGGACTCAAATGAGTCCAGCCAGGTAGGCATCCAGCCTCTTCTTAAAGACCCCCAGGGTAGGGGCCAGCACCACTTCCCTTGGAAGTTGGTTCCAGCTCCTAGCTGCCCTAACTGTGAAGTAGTTTTTGCGGATGTCCAATCTATACCTCCTCTCCATCAGCTTGTGCCCATTACTCCTTGTTATGCCAGCGGGCGCTAGGGGAAACAGCGTCTCCCCCAAACCCTTCTGGTCCCCCCTAGTGAGTCTATAGACGGTCACCAGGTCCCCCCTCAGCCTTCTCTTGTGGAGGCTGAATAGGTTCAGGTCCCGCAGTCTCTCACTGTAGGGTCTGCCCTGTTGTCCCCGGATCATGCGGGTGGCCCTCCTCTGGACCCTCTCCATGTTGTCCACATCCCTCTTGAAATGGGGCGCACAGAACTGGACACAATACTCCAGCTGTGGCCTGACCAGCGTTGTGTAGAGGGGAAGGATCACCTCCTTGGCTCTACTCGAGATGCACCTGTGGATGCACAACAAGGTCCGGTTAGCCCTGCCAACCATGACCTTGCATTGTCAGCCCATGTTCATCTTGGAGTCAGTAATGACTCCAAGATCTCTTTCTGCCTCCGTGCTCTCAAGTAGGGAGTTCCCCATTGTGTAAGTGTGCTGCTGGTTCCTACTGCCCAAGTGCAGCACCCTGCACTTGTCGGTATTGAAACGCATCCTGTTCCTGTTAGCCCACCCCTGTAACCTATCCAGATCCCTCTGCAAACTCTCGCTCCTTGCTAGCGTGCTCACCTCCCCCCAAATTTTGTCACCACCCTCCCTTCCCCCCTCCCCCTCAAACAAACCTTACTGGGAAACAGAAAAGGGTGGAAAGTGCTCCAGCCTTGGAACATGGGGCTGGGGGGTGGGGGGACAGTGCAGTGTGACAGGGGGCAAATGAGAGGCTGAGCCTGTGACATAGGCTCAGTACAGGCACCGGTCAGGGAAGTGAGAGGGTTTGGGTGCCATCTTTTAAGCAGCCACATGCGACAGCCTGAAGAGGCTTATGCTGTGGTTTTGGGCCGTTTGCCAATCTGTGGTGAGAGGCGGGACTACTAGGACCCCTTGTCCAATCAGAGGTATGGGGGCGGCCCACTGTGGTAAACCCAGAAAAATGGGAGCTGGTGCAGCAATGAAATCATCTGTCTGCCACCTTGATTTGGGTAGGTCCCTACTCACAAGTCATGCTTCCCAAAGCTGTATTCTTTTTTATTCTCTGCTAGACCCTTTCCAATCTGTCTTCATCTTTCTTGAAGTGGGGGGCCCAAAACTGGATGCAATTGTGAGGCCACACCTGTGCAGAATAGAGTGGAGGAATCACTTTCCTTGATTTGCAAGTGGTGCTCTTGTTAGTTGAAGCCAGAATGCTGCTGGCTTTTTCTGCAACAAGAGCACACTGGCTTATATTCAGCTTATGGTCCACTGTTACCCCAACATCCTCCTTTGCAGTATTGCCGCCTAGCCAATCTTTCCCCAGTCACTATGTGTACGTGCAGTTATTCCTCCTTAAATGCAACTTTGTACTTTTCCTGCCTGAGTTTTATCTTATTGATTGCGAACGTTTAGTCTGACTAGGTCATTCTGGATCCCTAGTCCTACTCTCCAGTGTCTCCAACACCAGCCAACTTGGTGTTGTCTACACCTTTGCTAAACATGTTCTTGAACCCATTCACTCAATCATTAATGGAGATATTAAACAATACAAGGTCCAGGGCTGAGCCCTTGCTTGTATGTTATCAGATTTCATTGTTCATTTTAAAATGTTCTTCTACCCTTGTTTTTGAATCATTAGAGTATATTCACCCTTTGGTGAAAAACAAAATTTAGTTCAGAAGCAGAGCTGTAATATTTTCTGCCACTTATCCATGTTGATTATTCTCAGTAACATGCCTTTCTGAGTGTAACATGATGCCTAGCTTGACAGATCTCTCTCTCTATATATATAATTTTGTGCAGGTGGGTTGCTTCTGCTTCACATATGTATTTTTCTTTTGTTCAACATCCCAAAATTTGTTGGTCAGTAATATTTTATATAGCTTAAAATACAGGAAAACAAAATATTTTTCTTTCTTTCTGTTGAGGCTATCCCAGAATTCGTACCAATTACCAAAATCATCTTGCTGAAATAAGCAAGCAAGACAAAAATATTTCCTCTCTGTTTTTAAAGTAAATTGCAAAACTAGATGAGATTAGAGTCTACAAATTTGAGAAAATTGTAGAGTACTAGTAATTTGGTTATAGTGCATCTTTCCAGGAGTACTAACCATCTCCTCTAAGGCAGCTGCTGGCCTTACATTGATAATCACTGCTATTTAACTGTCAGATGCTGCAATTTGAAGAGCAGAAACAACATTTTGAAATCTGGTCACTCTGTGACGAATTTTATCCTTCTATATTCTGGTTTGGTTTTTTATTCAGATTTTTTCAGAACTATAAAGCACTTCTGTTAGTTTGTTCTGTATTCTAGTGTGAATGTGTGAAGTGAGAATGATTTAATACCTTATAGTTTAAAATAAATTTAGCTATAGGGGAAGACGTATCTTAAATTGGTTCACTGTTAACATTCACTGTGGCATCTCTCTGTCCAGATAATGTAAAGGTCAAATATCTTTCATTCTAATAACATACTTTCTTGAAATATTATTGTTCACCTATTTTGATTGTTCTGCTATTACAGACAATGAAAGTGTATTCTAATTAGAGTGCGTCTGACTCTGTTTTTAATAATTTTTAAATCATGCTGATGTAAAATCTTTCTTAGGTTGTGCTCGTATTTTGTGTGTA
>NW_017729008.1:9404331-9420709 GCF_001723915.1 Gavialis gangeticus | reverse complement strand
CTGAAATATTTGATCAAAAGTAACTATTTCAACATTCAGTTCATGTGTGACTTGTATTTGTGACACATTCTAGCAATGAAAGGGAATAAAATGCCAGTTGCTGGCACATTTAGTTAATACTTAAAACTATGTTCAGAAATATATTTTCTACCTCACATCCCACAAGCTATTTTTTTTATTGATTATGTGAAGCAATAAATGTACAGAAAGCCTAGCAGTGATGCATGTTATTATTAATACCATGTTTTGATGTAGATATGCTGGTGAGCTAAGTGATAGAATCAAAACAGATATCACAACTTGTGTTAATGTATAGGAAAAGAACTGGCATTGCTACAAAACCTTAGGTAATTTATTGCTTTAGGGTAAAATTGGGTACTGTTTTGGGTGGAGTGCATTAAATTGCAAGTGTCTGTCTTTAGCAACTTTTGTCAATATGTTGGTTATAGCTGTGTATAGTAGTTTTTAAAATACTTTTTAATGTTCTAACAGTCATGCTAATGTAACTGTAATTATTTTGGATAACTTATTTTGTCAGGGGAAACTGGCAGGAGCTGTACTGGCAGAAGCACTGCTTGGCCAGTATATTCTGCATCTATATGAGGATGGTTTGCCAATATATCTGTAGTAGACTTTAGACATCACATCTGCTGTTTTGATTTTCTTTTCCAAATAAGCTTTATTTCCTAAGGTTTTATAGCAATGCTAGTTCTCTTACTAATATATCAGTTCAATTTTGATGCTTGTTTTAATTTCACCTCTTTTTTTGGCCAGCATATTCGTATTATGATTACATATTAATACTATGTCTATCCCTGTTGCTTTAACCAAACTTCACAATTTTTATAGTCTTAGCTTTAATGTACCATGAATTTCTTTTGGGTGCAGTGTTTTCTTTGCTTAAATAATTTATCCACCCATTGGAATGGTTTCTTTTTCACAAGTGCAAAACAGTAGCCTAGCCCAGTGGTTTGCCGTCATTCTTGTCATGTAGGATGGATGAGTGGTGCCAGGTTGGTCTGTGGGCCAGATCTGGTCTGTAGGTCCAATCCAGCTGCACTGGGCCAGGGACCAATCCAGGCATGGTGTAACAGCCTGGCTGGGGCCCGATTCAGCTATGTGGGCCTGTGTGGGAAATTTGGCAACAGGAGATTGGTAGCAGTGTTAATTACCACCGACTGATACCACCAAGTCCGCAGAAACAGCTCTAGGTGTCACTGCACCAAATCATACAAATTTTATTTACCCTCTGCTTTTCTACACACGCGCGCGCACACACACACGCACACACACACACACGCACACGCACACACACTGCTGCCACCTCATTGATTTTTTGCACTGTTCTTAAAGTCTACACTTTGGAAATGTGAAAACCGTAGCTTTTTTTTATTTACACACACATGTGTGTGTGTGTGCGTGTAAAAAAGCAAAGTGTAAATAAAAGTTATATTATTTGGTTGCAGTGACACGTAGAGCTGGTTCTGGCGTCTTGGTATTAGTCAATGTCTTGGGGGCCTTTAGCCCTGGTTCTGCCAACACATACATGCTCCTAACTTGCATTCATTGACTTCTTAGCTTGAAGTCATTGAGATTGCTTGTGATAGTAACATTAAACAGATGGTAACATCTGACAAAGCTGTTGCTTACGAAAGCTTATGCCTCTCTGACTTAGATAGTGTATATTCCATTTGAGGGAAAGTACCATCACTGATACAGCCCTTATCTTCATTGGGAGCTGTCTGTTCTTGAAGAGCTTGATAATATTCTAAGTGTTGAGGACTTAAGTAAGGCCATAAACAATCTGGACACTGCCAAGGCGCTAGAAAAAGAAGGGCATTCCTGCAGGAATCAAGTGCAGGAAACCTATACTTCTTTCCTACCTATACAAGCTTCTTATTCCCTATTGGACTATAGGGACAGTGCTACAAGGTATGTGAGATGAGAGTATAGTTGCTCTGAACAAGAATAAAGGTGACTGTAGTGGCTGTCACAACTACCATGCATTACACTACTAAGCATTGTTGGAAATATCATCACTCAGGTGGTGCTCAGAAGACGTCAGATCCTTGCTGAGGGTGTTTTCCTGTGTCACAATGTGGCTTCAGAGCTAGCAGGTGCACCATAGATATTATATTCCCACTCTGGCAAATCCTAGATAAAGGTAGGAAACAAAGGAGACTCTGTCGCTTTCAAGGCCTTCAACCTTGTCAGCAGAAAAGGTCTCTTCCAATTATTGGAAAAGATTAACTGTTCACCAGAACTCTTTCCATGATGGAATGTGCGGAACAGCCAGCTACGATGGATCGATGTCTAAAGCCTTTGAGATTTGAAATGGAGTCAGGTAGCGATGTGTCCTTACCAGGACCCTGTTTGGGGCTTTCTTTTCTCTTCTGAGGTATGCTTTTGGGACCACCACCAAAGGAATTTATCTACAGACACATTCAGGTGGAAAATTATTCAACCTTACATACTTTAGAGCAAAGACTGAAGTGCAGAGACTTCTGCTTCATGAACTGCTCTTTGCTGATGTTACTACATTGATAGCCTGCATAGGAAGCAACCTTCAAAACCTCACCAGTCCCTTCTTTCATGCTGGCCAAGAGTTTGATCTTACAATCAGCATCAAGAAGAACAATGTTATGGGCTAGAACATTGATCACAATAGGTGAAAATGTATTGAATTTTGTAAATAGATGTATGTACTTTGCCTCCATTGTTACCAGCAACCTGTCACTTAAGACTGAACTAAATACCTTTATTGGCAAGGCCTCAGGTATAGTGAGCATGCTGAGCAAATAAGTGTGGAACAGCAAACTGACAGTTAAGACCAAGGTCAAAGTATATCATGCTTCTGTCATCCTCACCCTTTTGTATGGCAGCAAATCCTGGACCATATACTTTACTCAAGAAAAGTGCCCCAACAGCTTCCACTTCTGTTGCCTTTGCTGCATCATAAGAATTTCCTGGCAGAACAAAGTTGCCTACGGTGAAGTCGTGGAATGTACCATCACACTGAATATCCATTGTCCTAGTCAGCATTGACTTCAGTGGCTTGGTCATCTGTGGAAAATGGATGATGGCCATACACCCAAGGAAGAAGACCACACAAGTATCCTTACTTCCAGTTCAGAGGTACTTGCAAAAGAGATATAAAGGCAATGAACACCAAGCCAAAAGACTGGGAGAAGATTGCTGAGGATCAAAGTGCTTGGCATCAGTCTGTTAAGCATGGAATGAAGACTTTTGAGGAAAGAAGAGCCCAACATACAGAGGAAAGAAGAAGCCTCAGAAAGAACCCCAAACCACATTCAGGATTGTTTGATACAAACTTCATATATGATAAGCATAGAAAGGACTGTAACTCAAGAATTGGGCTCTACAGCCACATCCAAAGATGTTTAGTGACTGGTGCCTTACTCAGCACAATTCTGTTGTCTTGTGAGACAGACAGATGCCTATTACTGAGATGCCACTCTTCCCTGCCTTCTGCCTGACTTTAGACTAACAGTATTAACTACCCCTCTCTGTGTGTTGGAGGATCTGGTGCCTTTTGTGATTCAGATCTTGAAGCAAGGACTCAGGGACTATCTGTCTGTTTGTGGCATCTACCACAATTTTGGATGCTTGGGTTCTAAATGAGGAGATGTAAAAGCATGTGTTGAGCTCCAGTTCTATTCAGGAGTATTTTAGCATTCCCTTATTTTTGTTTACTTAAACTGGTTCCCTGGATCTCCAATCCAAACATTATTTAGGCCCAACAAAGTATTGTATTGATTTAATCAAAATATATAAGCAATCAGCTTCTTAACTTCAAGTTTAAAAACTTCTCTGATCTCCACCTGAAGATTCCCATTCATGCTATCTTAATATGCCATTACTAAGGGCTGATTTTAAAGCCTTTTCACTCAGTATGATTGAGTATCTGTAAATACAGTGGTTAATATAAGAGAGAGGTATATAAAATTTCCTTTAGAAGTCCAAGTTCCTCTTAATACTAGAGAATCTTTCCCTTTATTTAAGGTGGGCTACACAGTAGGATTCTGCTAGCTGTTGGAATAAATATGTATCATATAGTGAAATGCACTGTGTATCTATAATACACATTATATGTAATACCTTTTATAATACACCTGACATTGGATGTGCCTGTATAATTTGTTTTTACTTTTAATCAAGGAGACCTGTTTCAGCAAAATTTCATTTTGTGAATAGTTGGTTGAAAGTGTTGAAAAATGTGCTAAACAAAGATACTTATGATTTCTTCTGCATTTTAATATAAGAACTATCATTTTTTGCAACTGTAGAATAATTTTATTATCATAAACTGCTGTATAAGTACTTTGTGTAAGAATGTTTTTAAGTCTGAAAGATGACAAAATTACACTTTCCTACTTATTCATTACATGTACTTGCAGCAAAATGGAAAATTTAAGTTTAGAATTATTGCTATCTCAATTACCTTTATCCATGGGATAGCATCTGCTCACAATTACCTATAAAGTAGAAAGAATGAATCTCTTTCAATTTATACTTTTCCTGTTCCAATCTACATAAATTACAAATAACACTTAAAGTTTAGGAGTCTATTTTTCAATATGTTTAGAATAGGAGGCAATCCAAAAGAATTCATTATACTTATTAAAAACTGCTGGCAAGGTAACACAATTGGAACAGTTTACCACTCTTTACTACTTACTTTCAAAGTAATCAGATGAGATTTAATTATCTGGTATATGGAGATCAAAATCCCTGTATAATGTTCCAAAGTATACTATGAAAGAAAATGTATTTTTCTGTATCTCTTGTTGTAGGGGATTATTCAATTAGTAGTCAGCAGTGTAGGTGTCTGATTATGACATTTTTGTACCTATGGTAAGTTAACATGTCCAAGTTCAGTGGTTTAAACTTGCTGCTAAATTTACCTAGAGAATGGACTGATGAACAGTATTCATTCTTTACTATATATGAATAGCGGATGGTGGCTACAAGGCATTCAAGAACTTTAATCATATAGAAAGTGAAAACGTAAAAGGCTCCAAAGCTTGCTCTCTTTTTTTTTTTTTTTTTTTTTAAGTTTTATGCTTAAATACAGAAAACATTGCCTTGGATACACTGTTTAATATATACAGTAATTAAGTGGTAATACAAAGGGAAATGACTGTTCTTCCTTCAGCACACAGCCACCGAGGACAGAGGTGTTATGCAGCAGTTGATGTGAAGATTTTAAAATGAAAATCATTACTGGAAGCTTAATTTGTTTAAAAAAAAAGTAAAAACTACATATGCATTCTGGGTACAGTGTTATATATTGTTATTCATAATGGACAGCACTCCATGTGCTTCTTTGTCCCAGATCATTTTCTTTAGGTGCAATAGCTGTGTAGCCTAAAGTAATGTCTAGATAACTGGTTGTAGTATTAAATACTGAATTGAAATAAAACCATGTAAAGGTGGTCTCAAAAGTAAATGGCTATTATGATACCTTAACAAACTGAAACCTGTTTCTTCCATATTTTTTAAGTGCATCATCAATTTTAAAATGCTTCAGGAGTTAAAAATTAGTTTTTCATTAAAGTATTCTAAATGCACATTTTATTAATTTATTTTTAATGGAACTATATCTGTGCACCACATCTTAAATCTCCATTCTTTTCTTGATTTTTATTTCAGTGTTTAAGGGCGCCTATACGCATCCTCTGGGGTGGAGGGGGTGGCGGATTAATCCAAGTGGCTCTTAGAGCCACTCTACTTAAAGTGCCTGCAGCATCATGTGTATTCAGTATCCCACACTTCAAAATGGTGGCAGGGGTGCTTTAACTAAATCTCGTTCTACAGGGAACGAGCAGGAAAGGCAGCTGGCTCTATCATGTGGGGCTTCCCCTCAGTGGCACACGAATGCTGGGAGCTGCACATGGGCTGCGGGAAGCCCTGCTGGTTGGCCTGGCCCCGTTCCTTACTGCTCTGTGTAGCTCCCAGAACTGGCTGGAGCCACATGCCGCTGGGTGGTAGTACCTGCTTGAGCTATGAGCACCCCAAGGGCCTACTGCCTGCTGCTGCTAGCAGCAGGGGCTATGCATGATGGGGAGGAGTGTGTGGGGGGGTGTCAGAACACCACCCCACCTTCCCTTACACCCCACAAACCCCATACCTACACCCTGGCCCCCCAAAATTCCCCCACATATATACACACCTCCACAACATACCCTACACTCCCCACACACAGCCATACGATCTCACAAAGCTCCCACCCCACCATAAACACCAACCACACCCCACACAATATACAAGACTGAGACTTTATTTTTGAGCTATTATGCAATCACCTTTATATATACTACGCAAACACAAATCATGACCATTTTTTTTTGTGATCAAATAAACATGTTATAGTAGGTGTTTAACTTTTAATATATGATTTTTTTTTTCTGGTTCCAAGATAACCTGTGAGAGGTTATACCAGGGATTGTTAAGCAAACAGGAGAGAGAGGCTTCCTGCTCTTAGTTCCCGTTTCCAGCCCTGCCTCAGTGAAAACAAGGCAGAAGGCAGGGTAGAGTTGCACCTCATAGACTAACTAAATTGAATATAAACTTTTGTAACCAGTGGCTTACTTCATGAGGGACTAGAGCTTCTAAATAGAAAGCAGCACAAGTCATTACAGGGAAGATCCAGCTTCAGTCCTGTGATCCTGGTCTGAATTATCCTCAACCTATCTGTGGGAATGGCATAAGGGCATGTTCATTATCTACGTATGTGTAGGACCTTTCAGGGGTTTGAGCATGCTCAGTGAATATGGAATAGTTTGATTTTTAGCTTTTAAGCTCTAGTTAGTCTTTGCTGAGTGTGCGCAAACTGTATGTTCAGAAGAATAAAATTTCTGGTTGTATGTGTGTAGACATCTTGTCTTCATTGTACTGAACCTTGGGAGTTAGAAGGTAAGTGCTGTTATGTGAAGTAAGCTGTGTTCAGCTAGTTCAAGGGTTGTCAGCCAGGGGTATGCATACCCCTGGGGGTACTTGGGAAGGCCCCAGAGGGTACGCAGCAGTGGCGTGGAGAAGCAGGGGTGCTTCCAGTTTTGCCACCCGCATTTCCAGTTTTGATCCGCTGCCCCCACCGCTGGGGGTACACCAACCAAAAAAGGTTGAAAGCCCCTGAGCTAGTTAATAGATTCCTTCAAAGGAGGGGTCTTCTTGCCTAAGGCATGTGATAGTTCCAGCCTGAAGCATGTAGCTGATGTGGCAGGGGCAGCTCTTGCTCTGAGGTAGGGCATGCAGTGGTGGCAGCATTAGAGCATACCATGCTGGAGCTGCTAATTATGTCACATGCTCTGTAGCATGGCCACACTTGTACCTCTAGCATGAGGTGCATGGTGGTAGCAGCAGCTCCAGAATGGGGCAGCAGTGGAACCAGCAGCTGAGCAGGTAGGGTTATGCCAGTGGCATCAAACAAAGCAGCATCCAGACAACTGGGGCTGTATCAGCCTGCCCTTGTCCTCCTGGCACCAATTGCCATGTTCACTGGGACCCAAGGATTCTAGATCCTGCAACAGGCCACTGCCCCAGCCACATCTTCCCATGGGCCACCAGTAACTTGACACCCTTGCTTTAAAGGATTTGGAGATTTCAGATATTGTCCCAAAGCCTTTACTTAATTGGGTAAATTCTATTTTATTTGCTATAACCATTTGGCTTTCTCCTATCACCATTTTTCAGTGTCTCTTCTGGTTATGTCTGAAAAGTGTGAAATAAGTTTAAAAGGGAAGATATGTATCTACCTCTCTATGAATTAGCTTTTAATACCACTCCCATGAATATGGACTAGAGAATTGGGTGGCAAGATCCAAGATCACTTATTGATCCAAAGGACTATCTAATTTAGAATTTAGTAATTAGTTTTCTTAGAGTATACTTAAAAACATTTATTAAGATTCCACTGGTTGAATATGACCACTGCTGTATAACTAAAATGTTTAATGTAATATTTGCAGTATTGCCAACTCCCATAATTTTTGGCATTGTAAGAATGACGGGGGGCAGGGATGGAGTGTCATCACCCACAACCTGATGCCACTGCCACCTCCGGGGGAGGGGGAAGCTTGCCTTACCATGCCCTCTATTCCCCTCCACCAGAACCCTGCACCACCACCACCACCTCCAGCACCGCTGGCTTCACCTCTTTCCCGGCCCTGCTTCTTGGAGGTGGTGGAGTGCCGCCGTGATGGTGGGGTTGGAGCTGGCCTCGCCCCCCCACTCCATCCATGCCACCATGGCAGCACTCTGCCGTGTGTGTATATCTATATATATATCTATATATATATGTATCTATATAGATATATTTTGATACCTATCTATCTATCTAAAAGAAAGCTAAGTTTTTCATATTCCCAAAGCATAGACTTTAAGAACAATTCCAAAAATCATGAGAGTTGGCAACACTGCATTTGTAACTTGTCCAGCAAAAGGTTAATCAAGCACAACTTTAGTTTAGACTTAGCCTTCTGAAGCAAGTGAGTCTTTGTTACCCTTTTTATGTAGAGGTACAATAGCAAGCCATGTTTAATAAACACAAGCCACATTTAATTTGTCTGTTATATTCGAACAGAGAGAAAAGCCACGTGCATAATTGCCCCAGTCTCCAAATAATAAATATTCCAATTTAGGCACATAGTTACTTTCCTTAACTATATTATACAGTTGGAAATGCAGTGTATTAATGTGTTATCTGTTCTTAAAATTGACTAACCCCAAACTATTTCTTGGCTTTGTTTTTATTTTTTCAGCTGAGAAATGTGAAGTCAGCTGGGTTGCAAAATTATGGAAGCATGTTCATTGTAGCGCATTTGAGTCTTTTGTTTTCTTGCATATACATTAATATTCTGTTATTTTTTATGTTTAGAGTTGATTATTTTACAAATAGTTAACACTTATTTTAAAGGATGCTTGCTCTTCAGCATACTTCCTCACTTTTTTTTTCAGCATTAAGTGAAAGTAGAATTAGATTAGTGACTTGGACGATGGGGTCAAAAGCAGCCTGTTCAGATTCACTGATAACACCAAGATTTGGGATGAGGTGGGCACACTAGTAGGGAAGGACAGATTACAGCAGGACCTGGACAGGTTACAGGGGTGGGCTAACGAAAATAGGATGGGTTTCAATACAGACACCTGCAGGGTGCTGCACTTGGGCAGTAGGAACCAGCAGCACACTTATAAGCTGGGAAACTCCTCCCTCGAGAGCACAGTGGCAGAACGAGATCTTGGAGTCATCATTGACTCCAAGATGAACATGGGCCGACAATGCAAGGTCACGGTCAGTAGGGCTAACCATTCTTTGTCGTGCATCCACAGATGCATCTCAAACAGGGCCAAGGAGGTGATCCTCCCCCACTATGCAACACTGGTCAGGCTACAGTTGGAGTACTGTGTCCAGTTCTGGGACCTGCACTTCAGGAGGGATGTGGGGCAGCATTGAGAGGGTCCAAAGGAAGGCCACCCACATGATCCGGGGAGAACAGGGCAGACCCTATGAAGAGAGGCTACAGGACCTTAACCTATTCAGCCTTCACAAGAGAAGGCTGAGGGGGGACCACCTGGTGGCCATGTGTATAAACTCACTAGGGGGGACCAGCAGGGTTTGGGAGAAACCTTGTTCCCCCGAGCACTGCCCGGGGAAACAATGAATAACGGCCACAAGTTGTTAGAGAGTAGGTTTAGACTAGACATCCGAAGGCACTACTTCACAGTCAGGGCAGCTAGGATCTGGAACTAACTTCCAAGGGAAGTGGTGATGGCTCCTACCTGGGAACCATCACCACTTTAAGAGGAGGCTTGACGTCTACATGGCTGGGGTCATTTAAGCCTGGCTTTCTCTCCTGCCTAGGGCAGGGGGTCGGACTAGAAGATCTACAAGGTCCCTTTTGACCCTACTTCTATGACTCTATGACAATTTGTGCATCCTTTATATTCAGTCATATATTTAATGGAAGTGCTTAACATTTCTCAGTTTCCTTGTTCTATTCTTCATTACTCATTTTTTGTTTTTCATTATCCAATCAGTATGAGTCCTGTTGTGCATTTTATAAACTTAAGTAGACATGGCTGTTGCTTGAAAGAGCCTACAGTAAAATATAAATTATTATGATTGTACTTTTCTGTTTACTGCATGTTGTACAAAGTTCAAAGTACTTGGTAAATCAATGGCATTTACTCTGTATTTAAACTACTATAACTGCATTTATCTAACCAGCTTAAGGGCAGCAAACTAAATCCAAAATAGTTGTATACCTCCATTTTTCTGTATTTTTCTTTTGACTTTAACAGGTTGTATGCAAACTATTGGTTTTTTTTTTCCTTTTGAGTTATTTTTAGATTGTGATTTGATAATTAGAACTGCAAAAAACTTCCACCAAAAGTATTTGTTTTGTTTTCCAGAGCAAATACACAGGCACCTGGATCAACATGAAGTGAAATACTTGCAATTTGCTTTCCGTTGGATGAATAACTTGCTGATGAGAGAAGTTCCTCTGCGGTGTACCATAAGGCTATGGGACACTTACCAGGTGAGTACTTGTTTTATGCCTGCATAGTTGCAATGAATGTTTCATGTGTTAAGAAACAGTGCTTCTTACTGTCTCAGAAAGCCTTGTGAATGAGATTTAGGCTGCTTCAGGAAGTAACCTAGGTGGGCCAGTGCAGTGTGTTTGATGGATATTCTGCCTGGAGCAGTAACTTTGTGATATACACATGCCCTGAGAGAATAGCATGAAGGTATCTCTATGGAGTGTAAGGTTCTGTTTCAAAGGTTTAATTTTAAATAAATTGTCTTTGTAAATTATTAAAATAATGAAAACAAACTTGAATTTGAAAATGAGAGATGTTTTGCTGAAAATGTGAGTAGTGTTATATAGTATTAGAAGAGTTACAAGACCTACCCCTGTGAAAGTTCAGCTTTTCTTTCAGATTATCTGGATTTGTGTAATTTGTGTCATCTGTATCTGAAGATAGGTGCATGTTACAATAAAAATATCCTTGCTAGGGTTGCAGTATCTTTCATAACTTGCAAATTCCTTCACTACGGACTTTTCTTTTCTAGCAGTAGCTTCTCCCAAGGTAGTATTATATTTTGAAAACCCCAGACTGAACTTTAAGAAACTTGAGCAATGTTAAAGCTGTCTCATTAAGTACATGGAGTGGCTTATCATTATTTAGGTAGTTATTGTTTTATGACTATGAAAACATTTTATTAAAATAAGAATTTCTTTGCCAGATTTGAACCTGAGGCTTTCTGGAAAGAAGTTCTGTAAGACATGCTTATATAGAGGATGCTTCAGAGACTAGCTGGCAGAATTTACTGTGGTTACCATGCTTTTTTAACAGGAAGGGTTTGCACTTTAAGGGTAGTGTCATGTGGCTTTTATGACCTCCTCAGCAATTGACTGTAAATTGAATTATCCTGAAGAACTGGACATTCTGGTTTTGGTAGTAGTATCTACCTGAGCTTCATCTCCCTCAGTACAATGTTTTGGGTTAGCATTTGGTGCTTCTTTTTCATCAGCATATACAGAAAATTCCTTAGTTATGAGTAGCTTTTTAAAGAACTATCTTCAATCTTCCCACCTTTAAACCAAGCACTTAGTATTATGTACTTGATGCATCTTTTACTGTCTGCACTGCTTCATGCTACTACTCTTTAGCATTGAAGAGGAGAGAGTTGTGTGAGCAGCAGTGGCAAATGTAGAATTAAAAAATGTAAATACTAAAGTAGTTGTTTAACTAGCATGCATTGGGGTTATTGGTATTTGGTCAAAAATAATTTTGTCTCAAGTATTGTCAAATAATATAAACATGGTAAAATAGCTTTAAAGCATTAATTTATTAAGAGATTAAGAACAGTAACAAAAATATATTTTATAATCACCAACAGGTTAGATACTTTTGTTTGTGTCCAAAAAACAGAAGTACTTAACTCAGCTATTTTTAGCACAGAAAAAAGTGAAAAATAATACATATCTTAAATGTGGTTAGGTAATATTTACATATGAACATTAAATTACTCACCTTTAAATTTAAATATTTAACATGACCTGCTTCTTGACCTGCTGTTCATAAACAGGTAAGAAAAGATGGGGAATGTAGAAGTGGATGGCAGCTTGGGCAGCAGCAACCATTAGAGGATTGAGGATCCTGAGGGTAAGGAAGGAAGGAAGGAGAACAACAGAGTAAGGATTTTGGACTTCAGAAAAGAAGACTTTGATTCCCTCAGTGAACAGATGGGCAGGATCCCCTTGGAAGCCAGTCTGAGGGGAAAGGAGTCCAGGGGAGTTGGTTGTGCTTTAAAGAAATCTTACTGAGAGTACATAAATGAACCATACTGATGTATTGAAAGACTAGCAGGTATGACAGAAGACCAGTTTGGTTTAGCAAGGAACGTATGAATGAGATAAAACACAAAAAGGAAGCTTACAAGAAATGGAAACATGCATAAAAGACTTAGGGAGGAGTACAAATAAGGATCTACCCTATTAAGCAATTTCTCATTTTTTGCAGAAACAGTGAAAGGAGTGTTTTCCACAAACTCTCTGAAAATGGCAATACCAACAATTTTGGCCTGGAACAGCCAGGAAAAAAATACTAAAAATAACATGCTGACTCCCCAGTGGGAACCAGCAATCCTCAGGGCTGCTGTGGCCTGGCTTGGGCTCACAGCCTGGTGGGTACTTTGCAAGAAGCTGCTGGCATGAATAGGAACAGCAAAGATGGTGACTGCCCCTCTCCACCCATTTCTGTTGATTGGCGGAGAGTGCTGCCCATTATGCAGACCTGCCCCTTTCCAATCTGCAGCAAGGGGTTGGGCTTCATGCTGAGCATGCTTGTCCAATCAGCATCAGGGGACAGAGTTGTCAGGGCTCCTGGGTCAATCACTGGGGCCAGGGATACTATGAAAAGACCGTGAACATAGTGCCACATGCCACAACAAGCCTGTGATTTTTCTTTTGCCTCGGCATGACTCACGTAGATCCCTAAGTATAAGAATATTGCTCAGGCACACAGGGATGAAATCAGGAAGGCCAAGTGCAATTGGAGCTGCAGCTAGCAAGGGATGTGAAGGGTAACAAGAAGGGTTTCTATAAGTATGTCGGCAAAAAGAGGAGGATCAGGGAAAATGTAGGTCCCTTACTGAACGGGGACGGCAGCCTAGTGACAGATGATGCAGAAAAGGCTGAAGTACTCAAATCCCCTTTTTTACCCAGTCTTCACAGGAAAGGTCAACTCCCAGACTACTGCACCTGGCAGCACAGTTTGGGGAGGAGGTGAACAGTGGTGAAAGAAGAGGCTGGGGATTATTTAGAAAAACTGTGGACATGTACAAGTACATGGGGCCAGATGTGAAGCACCCGAGGGTGCTGAAGGGGTTGGCTGATGTGATTACAGAGCCACTGGTCATCATCTTTGAATATTCATGGTGGTCAGGAGAGGTTCCAGATAATTGAAAAGGGCAAATATAATGCACATATTTAAGGAAGGAAAGAAAGAGGATCTGGGGAACTACAGATTGGTCTGCTGCACCTCAGGCCCTGGAAAGATCATGGATCTGGTCCTCAAGGAATCCTTTTTTAAGCACTGAGAGGAGAAGGTGATTAGGAGGTGTGCATGGATTCACCAAGGGCAGCTCATGCTTAACCAACCTGATTGCCTTCTGTGATGAGACGACTGGCTCTGTGGGTACATGGAAAGCAGTGGATGCAATATACCTTGACTTAGGCAAAACTTTTGATATGGTCTCCCACAACATTCTTGCAAGCAAGCTAAGAAAGTATGGGTTGGATGAATGGAGTATTAGGTGGATAAAAAGTGCCTGGATCATTGGGCTCAAACGCTAGCGATCAGTGGCTCAGTTTCTGGTTGTCAGCTGGTATCAAGCGGAGTGCCCCAGGGGTCAGTCCTGGGGCAGGCTTTGTTCAATATCTTCATGAATTATCTGGAAGATAGGATGGAGTGCAATTTCAGTAGGTTTGCAGATGACACCAAGTTGGGGGGGAGTAGTCGGTACACTGGAGGGTATGGCTAGTAGGATTTAGAGGGGCCTTGACAGATAGGAGGATTGGACCAAAAGGAATCCCATGAGGTTCAATAAGTACAAGTGGGAAATCCTGCACTTAGGATAAAACAATCCCATGCACCAGTACAGCCTGGGAAATGCCTGACTAAGCAGCAGCTCCGCAGAAAAGGACCTTGGGGTTACAGTGGATAATAAGCTGAATATAAGCTAACTTTGTTGTTTGCTACCACCAATACCAATAATTCAGTTATGTTTTCTGAAATACGTCATTGAAAACTCCAAAATGATTGTTTTTGAGCCTTTATTTCTGAAAATAAAGTTTGAAAAGATTCCCAAATAAGTTTGCTTTTGTTGTGAGGAAGGCTAGTGGTATAGTGGGCTGCATTAATAGGAGCATTGCCAGCAGATTGAGCGAAGTGATTAGTCCTCTGTATTCGGCACTGGTCAGGCCACATATGGAGTACTGCGTGCAGTTTTGGGTCCCCCCCACTGCAGAAAGGATATGGACAAATTGGAGAGTGTCCAGCTCAGGGCAATGAAAATGGTTGGAGGGTTGAGGAACGTGACTTCTGACAAGAGGCTGAAGGAACTGTGCTTAGTTAGTCTGGAGAAAAGGAGTCTGAGTGGGAATTTAATAGCAGCTTTCAACTACCTGAAGGGGGGGGGTTCCAAAGAGGATGAAGCTAGGCTTCTTAATGGTGACATATGACAGAACAAGGAGCAATGGTTTCTAGTTGCAGGAAGTGAACTTTAGGCTAGATACTAGGGAACATTTTCTCGTGAGGAGAGTAGTAAAGCACTGGAGCAGGTTACCCAGAGAAACTGGAATCTCCCCATCCTAGGAGGTTTTTAAGATCTGGCTGTACAAAGCCTTGGCTAGGATGATCTAGTTGCAGATGGCCCTGCTTTGAACAGGGGGTTGGACTAGATGAGCTCCCAAGGTCCCTTTCAACCACCCTAACTTTCTATGATCCTTTTGAGCATTGAAGATTGAACAGTGACAAATGACATCAAATTAAGCAAAAGTAAAGCCAAAACATAGTACTTAAATACATGTGGGCTAGATATGCAGCTGGCTAGCTCTTCAAGCATTTTGCTTTATATTAGCTTCTTTTTCTTTATTAGCTTCACTTACTTTAGATGCATCTTTGTCATTATCATCACAATCATCAGTTTCCTCCTGGATACTCTTTATCTGGATATTAGGTCAAGTGTTTAGCTTTGCTTACCCTCTCTAATCTTAAATTTTGAAACACAATTACCAGGTTTTCATCAGTGGAGGTCTTCAGTCTATTTCTTTTTTTCTTTAATGGCTGATTCCCCGAACCAATCAGTTTCATTCTGTACATGTGGTACTACACCATAATTTTGCACATATTTCTGTTGCTGCAGATAGAGTAAGAGCAAGTGCTTTTTTAATTCTTTGCTGAGATTCCATTCATCCGGCTGCTTCTTGCTTTTACACATTGCTGCCTCTGTTAGAATTGTTTGTTTTTATATCCTTTGAAATTTGCAGCAGCCATTATAATGTCACAGACTGAATAAAAATGATCAGGCAAACCTTTGCCCCAGGAAGTGTAGGTCAAGAAGATATACAGCATTAGATGCAGGAGTGATCACTTGATCTTTCCATTATGTTTTTGTCTATTAACTTTTTCTGTTCAGCTTTTGAAAGCAGACTCACAAATGTGTTACTTTTCATATTCTGGAGCTCATTCTTGATGTGTCTCAGTGTACAACTATCATTTTCTATATTACAAATAGACAAATGTGTTTTTAAGCAGTGAAATGAATTTTCACATTTACATCCAGAAGACTGGTGATTAGCTGTGTTAGCCTGAAGTCAGACAGAAAATAGGACAAGGTGGCACCTTCGAGACTAACTGGTTCAGAGATGCATCAGCTTTTGTAAAAAAACAACCTACTTTACAAGATGCTATGAATGGATTTGCCTGAGACCCTGGCCTTTCGGCCTTTGACTGTCCATGATTACCTATGGACCTGCATCAGGGACTTACCTTCCAGTTCAGTTTCTGAAGAGGGACTTTACCTCTTCAAAGGAAAAAGAAATAAACTCCAAGTTCCAAACAACAAAGCACATAGGTCCTCTTACATAAAAGTGTTTATTGGGCAAAGGTTATGCTGCGAAAGCTTGCCTTTTTTCTACCCATCAGTTAGGAGTCCCTGTCTCTCCAGTGCATCCTGCACAGCCCTGATCACTCCAAATTTAATCCCACTGTTCTCTCTCCAGTGTGCACAGCCCTGAACTCAATGTAGTATGGTTATTCCCCATCCAGACTCCCAGTTCTCAGGCTGTTT
>NW_017729008.1:9397006-9399331 GCF_001723915.1 Gavialis gangeticus | reverse complement strand
GTGTGCACAGCCCTGAACTCAATGTAGTATGGTTATTCCCCATCCAGACTCCCAGTTCTCAGGCTGTTTTTTTTTAATTTGCCCTGTCCTCCTTGCTTTAATGCCTCTGAAGCAGTGGGATCTCTCCTTCCAAAAATGCTTGCCATCTCATCTTATTGAAGTGTCAATAGGTAATTGAATGCTTTGTTGTTGAAAGTTGTCTTTTGTCAAGTGGGCAAGGCAGTCCTCACTTCAGTGTCTCTTAACCCTTCCCCCCAACCAGTACCAATAATTCAGTTGTTCTGTGAAATAGGTTACTCCAAAATGATTGTTTTTGAGCCCATTATTTCTGAAAATAAAGTTTGAAAAGATTCCCAAATACCCTCACAAGAAAAAGTTGGTGTTCTGTAACTGTTCTTTAAGAAATCTGTAAAAAAGATGTTTGTTGAGCAAAAGCTACACTGCAAGAATACCTTGCTTATATAATTGTCTTTACAACTGAAATAAGAAAATGATAAGTATTCTTTTTGTACACAAATGAGGTGTTTTAAGTCTTTTTTAACCTTAAAGATTTAGGTAGACTTATGCTTACTTTAACTTGGCTGACACTAACAGAGTGCATTCAGTTGTCTTTTACCCAACTTTTTTGTGAGAGAAAAATGTCTGCTGAATTGTGAGTGTTTCTTTCAAAAAGTAAATTGCTTGCCAAGTTACCCTTATAATACCAGTTTTAAGTCTTTAGAACTGAATTTATCTAAAGTGTTTTGGAAACTATCAGAGTAAAAGAGTCCACAAATAGAAAGAGTGTAATGCAAGATCTCAGTTTTTTCTATTTATCACCACCTCCTGTCTTAACGTTATGTCTTTGTTTCCTCTTGGTGCAACATAATGTTATGGAATCTGGGTTATGCAGGATTGCAATGTGTTTAACAAATTTCTCTGCATTTATGAACTGGAAATAAGACAACTTACATGTCTGCTCCATTCCTGAAGATCCCTTAGTTGTCAAGGCAATAATTTAAAGGCTCTCTTATGTACTTGAAACTTGTTACATTCTATCTCTGTAGTTGAATAATTTTACATATGTTATTAGAAATGATAGAGATGCTGATTTTTACAGCTTACAGGTTCTGCTACATTAGATGCATATTTTGGAATGTTAGCATATTTACCTGAATCCAGGACAACTTTTGATTTTAAGATGACAGTAATTAGTTTGCACACAGAAAATTTTTAGAATGTTGCTATTTATTAGGAACAGATGTACTGACAAAAAGTAACAAGCCATAAATTTAAGGTAACACTTGCTAATCTATATTAGGTTTTCTCCAGAAAATCCTGGTGACTCCTACTTCTTTCTTAAATCTTACAACTTAAGATCTAAGAAAAATCTTAAGATCATTTTCATATGCAACTTCACTTTCTTCATGACTCTTTATTGTTCTTATCTTCTCCGTCTTTCTTTTCAATGTCTTCACATTTGTACTACTACTTCCTTTTCTCTGTATGATCTGTCATGCTTCAGGGTTTTCTTGCTGCTTCTTGCCCCATAGAATTTAGATTCCCATGTCTTTAAATTTTAGCCAGTCAGTGGTGGTCAGGTCCTGCAATGCTTTACTTTTCATGCCTCCCCTGCCACATCTCACGCTGAAATCACTAAAAGTTAGATATGTGTATAATGAATGCAGAGGAAAGAGCCATTGACTCCATAAAATTAGCTGCAGCAATGTAACTAGAAAATTAATTTTGTATGAAAGGTAACAACATGAAACTCAAGAGCAGATGGGATCAAGTCCATGGTCTTTCCTTTAAGATGTGTTGTGTGTGTTGTGTCACATTAATGTTCCCACCAGGCCAGTCCTACATGACCTAATAGGGCTTCGGCCAGACTGGCCCTGCACAAATGGATCAGGACCCAGTCCAGCCAACAGACTGGTGAGTGAAGTGTGCCACCAATTTCAATCCACAAAAATAATGTGCCTCAGTGTGGCAGAGCACAAGTTGTGCCTGACACGAAGAGGCTTACAAAGTCTGTGGAGCAGCCAGCAGGTGCTGTCAGGCCCTATTATGTGGTCACATGACTGCAAGGGGGTCACCTGATTGAATGAAGGCTGGGCAGCTAGGGTATAAGCTCAGGCCCTAGGAGCTGAGCTGGCAGTTGCATCTAGGGAGCCACTGGAGTAACATCGCACAGTCTGAGGAGAGCAGGTTCCGGAACACCTGGAGGTCAGGGTAGGGACTATGGGGATGGAGGGAGGTTCTTGGTGGTCTTGGGTAAGACCTGAAACTCCATCTGCTCCATCCGTGGTGGGGCTGCAGCCTCCAGGAAATGCCATACCTGTCCCC
>NW_017729008.1:9386015-9396787 GCF_001723915.1 Gavialis gangeticus | reverse complement strand
CCCCCCCCCCCCCCCCCCAGTGAACGGTGAGGATGGGGTGCTGGAAAGCCTTAGCCTCCACTGCCTTGTGGGAGTCCCCTTGCAGAGGAAAGCCTAGGGAAGCACACCCCAACAGAAAAGCACAGGATTCAGGTCCACTAAGTGGGGCTTGAGACAGGGCCAAGGTCTATCTAGTGAGTCCCAAGGGATGAAAGGCCTGGGGAATGAGTGAAAGAGGTAGCTTGAAGGGCCATGTAGAATAGGGCTGGATAGATGACCCAAAGGCCTGCAGAGAGTAGGGTAGAGTGGGTATGACCCCACAAGGCACCCCATGGGAAGACTAGGTCCAATGGTCACAAACTCTTGGAAGACTGATTTAGGCTGGACATGAAAAACATATTTACTGTCTGAGTCCCCAGGGCCTGGAATAGACTCCCCCAAGAGGTGGTGCAAGTACCTACTCTGGATTCCTTTAAGAAATGCTTGGATGCCTATCTTGCTGGGATCATTTGAACCCCTGCTGACTGACTGCCCTTTGGGCAGGGGGCTGGACCTGATGATCTTGCAAGGTCCCTTCCAGCCCTAATGTCTGAAATCTATGAAGGGGCAGAATGATAGAGCCCCAGTAAGGTGTGGGGTGGGGTGGAGTGAGTGTATCAGTCCAGTAAGGGGCCAGGGAAATAGTGGATTTGGATGCATCTGTGAGGCACAGGACATGGTATTAGGGGAAGATTGGAGTTGTGTATTTGGCCCTAGGCATCATGGTAATAAAATGGGCACCCTCCCACATTTTCATCCATTTTATGACATCAAGGTGTGGCAGGAAAGTGAGAGCAGACTGCCCTAGCAGTGGACGGGCCAGCATTGCATCTTGGTCACAGGTAGCCCCTGTCACACCCCTTTTAGCGCACAGTTTAGGTCTAGAAATGTAATACTGCTGGATCTAATGCTCTATGAAATGGATGGGAACTTTTCAGACACTTTTAAGGGCATTTGATTGGTTGCCTAAGACAATCTGATAAAACATAAGGATTATAAGGCTGACTTTAGAGATTCCTACACTGCTTCCCTTGCCATCATTTGTATTTTTCAGTAAAATTAGAAAGAAAAACCAAAGAAGAACATTTGAAAAAGGCTACATACTAAAACAGCAGCAGTAGCGTTGGCATGTTTTATGGCTGGATGTAATAGAATCAGGGTTTCTTCTCCCTTGTTAAAAGAACATTGTTTAGGATTCAAATTATGTACTTTAAAGTCAGTAAATCCCAGATTTATGGCTGCTCATGAAATCTTAACTTTGTCCCTTTCATACATTCTAGTTATGTGGTTGTGTGACAATCTGAGGATTCAAGGTAAACAATTTATTAATTATGTGTGAAGTTATCTATGAGTTCATAGATAGCACATACCTTTATCATGCAGCCAACTATTTTGGATGTGCAGTCTTTCATTTTCTCTGTTACTTTTTCACTTCCACATTATTCTAAAGTTCCTAAGGTTTATTGCTAAGGGCTAGAGCTATTGACTTAAATGCTATCCCACTGATATAAAATTGCTTATTGTTTAACAATAAGTCAGGACCTACTGAGGAAAAGTAGTGGATCAGGGGAAGGTTGCCTTAGTAACAAAGTCTCTCATGCCAGGCATTTTATGTTATTTAATAGAAGTTCATCTGGGAGTCACTTGATAGAGGGATTAGAAAGTTATAAAAGTCTTCAGTAGCTCAAAATGAAAGGAGCCAGGAGCCCGATAATGCAGGAGAAATCCTGCTTTCTTAAATGCAGGCAAACCCCTAATGGTTTCCTGAGGAAAGATGAATTAGATTAAGCTCTTGGGAGGGGAATGAGGAAGGTGGGGAGGGGGAGTTGGGGATGGAACAGTCCTGGGCTCCTGCCATCCCTGCTCCCACCTGGCTCTGTGCTTCAGCTGCCACTGGACCTTGCACTGCCCCCACCCCTGCTGGACTGTGCAGCACTCTCATCCCTGCCCCCACAAGACCTCATATCACCACCATGTGGCCACTGACAGCCCTCATATCCTGAGTTTGTTCAGTCTACTAAGAGCCCTGCAATCTGGATCTGACCTGGGACCCCAAGTGAGTTTAATGCCGCTCCTCTATGTGATGTATTAGTGCAAATGTAAGTTGCTGGCCCAACTAACACAATGAGATCAATAACTTTTTGGGTATTTCTGTCAGGTCATCTAACCAGCGTGATGGCAGCAGAGTTAATTTCAGGTCAACCTTTAGCCAATGCAAATATTTAATAAGTATAAAAGTAACAATAAAGACGAGATTTCTTCTCTATATTTGCTACATTCCTGCAAGAGCACCTAAGCATGAGGAGGGGAAGAATCATTTTACCTAAATGCAGTTGCTTTATCTTCTTGCAGGAATTACTGGAGTTGTCCATTCCATGGTGAATCAGATCACAGCTTCCCATTACTGAGAGAGGAAGTGCAGCGACCTATCTGTATGCTCCTTTCCATTGTAGTACTTGAGTACTTCCAAAGTATTTAAAAAAAAAGAAGAAATCTTTCTCTTAAATTTGGGAGAAGTAGCTCGATCAGTTTCTGGTTAATTTCTGTTACAGAATTTATGATAAATCTGAGTTGTGGAAATGAGATTAGCATTTTCACTTTGAATACAAGTAATTTAAATAGTGATACTTTGGTTTGTATTAGTGAAGTGAGCTCTGTATTATTGATTCACATGCTCTGAAAACTTGTTTTCCTGCATTTGTCAAGTCTTCTCATACTGGTCAAAAGATTCATGGTTCCAGTCAACAAAATGACCTGGGGAATCGTTATTTTAGATAAGAAGTCATATCCAAGGTAAATAAAATTACTTATATGGGCAGTTTCATTAATAAATAGCTGTGGACACTGGTATATTCAATGGCCTATGTTGGGAGGTGTCCAGGATACTGGTAGCTGAAGGCAAGGTTCAAAGATTTTACTTTTTGACTGGTCACTATTAGTTTGTTAAAAAAGCAAATGATAAATGATGTCTAGAGATGTCTCTGGTGTGGAGCAGTGGCCTCTTTAATATGAGTTAGTCTTTGATTTTGGGATGAATGCTAAGTGCTGAAATAGATTTGTTGGCAGTCTGTGTTACTAGAAATCCCAAATGATTTCTGTTCACTTTTACCCTCTAGAAAAGGCAGGCATCAATCATGCAGTGATTTTTAATTTATATCAATTCTCAGCTGTTTGTGAGAATGGGTCTAAAATGGTACATTTCTGGATAGTACAGCTTGCAGTGTTGCATTCATACAAGGGCATGGATGGAAGTTCTAATCTCTTCAAAGATTTTTCTAAAACTGGCTTTTACCAATCGCATCAAAATATTCAAGATATATTGTAATCCATAATCTCTACTTTCTAATAGGAGATTTTAAAAAACTATTATTGAGATGTTGTAGGGTATGTTATCTGAAGACTTAAATTATTTCCTAATTAATGTGTAATTCTGGAGCTGCTCTCCTGGTATAACTGCTATTCTTATGCTCTGCTGGTGTGCTATTTTAAAGTGTGTTTTTTACTTCAAAAAGCTATGCTAAAAGTGACATAATGGACCTAATCCCCTAATCATTGTACACCATCTTTGTAACCCCACTTCACTGCTGTTCATTATTCGTTGCTGTTACTTTAGAACAGGGATGCCAAATTTAGTGCCTGCAGGCTGGATTTCGGCCTTTGAGCCTCTGTCCCCAGCAATTATTGGACCCTCAAGTGCCCCCACTCCCACTGGGCTGTGCACTCCAGCCTCCCCAGGACCCTACACTGCCCTGATTGCTGCCAGACACTGTATTTCCCCCACTTCGGCCACTGCTAGACCCCACAGTGCCCCTGCCCCCACCAAATTCCATATCATTGCTGCTGCAGTGGCCCCATCAGTATCCCTCATGCCTTAATCTGAATCCAGACCATTTAAGAGTCCTGTGGTCTGGATTTGGCCTGCTGGAAGCCCCATGGCCTGTATCTAGCCTGGGCCCTAAGTGAGTATGACAGCCCTACTTTATAAGAATCCTGGTAAGTGGATTATTAGGTCCAGTGATTGTTTCATGCTTAATTAGGTCCAGTGACTGTTTCATGCATTCTTTATTTTTCGTGTTGTATATTTGTTTTAGTCACAGTACAAACTCAGTTTGAAATCTGAAACTCTACAGAACTCTTTCCTCCTTACCTATTGTAACAAATGGAGTGCGCTTTTATGGTGGTGAAGCGGGTTGTGCTGTGGTGCAGTTGCAACCCCCTTTTGATTCTTGCTCCACCCAAATTTTAAATCAGCTTCCCAGGAAGGGCAGTGGCATTTCTATCTGGACAGTGCTGAGGGAATCAATTGGTCGCTCCCGGGACTGGTGAAGTGGGGGCTAGGGTGAGTGGGGACAAGCTGCTCAAGGATCCCCTGAGAGGTGAGTCTGAGGGGAAAAGGAATCCAGGAGAGCTGGCTTTACTTTAAGGAGGCCCCCTTAAGAGTATAGGAACAAACTATCCTGATCCATTGGAAAAATAGGAAGTTCAACAGGAGACTAGCTTGGCTAGACAGCAATTTTTTCAATGAGTTGAAACTCAGAAAGGAATACTATAAAAGGTGGAAACTTAGCCATAGTATTAGGAAGGAGTATAAAGTATTGTACAGGCATGCAGGAAGAAAATTAGGGAAGTCAAGGCACAATTTGAGATGCAGTTGGTGAGAGACAGAAAAAGCAATAAGAATGGATTCTACATGTATATCAAATGTCAGCGAAAGACCAGAGAAACCATAGGTACTCTATAGAGAAGTTTTAAGTGCCTTTTTTCTTTAGTTTTCACAAACAAGGGTGGCTACCAGAAAATAAATGCAGTTGGCGGCAAAGGTGCTGATGGGGACAAAGAGCCTGGAGTAGTAGAAGAACAGGTTAGAGATTTCTTAGAGAGTGTAGTTACTTTCGAGTCGGCAAGGCGGGATGAGATGCACCCTAGAGTACTGAAGATTGGCTAAGGTAATTTGAGAGCCCTTTGCTATCCTCTTTGAGAATTAGTAGTGGTTGGGTGAGGTCCCCCATAATTGGGAATGGACAAATATAGTACCCATCTTTAGGAAAGGAAAGAGGAAGGATCTGTAGCCCAGTCAGCCTGATCTTGATACCTGGAAGGATCATGGAGAAAGTCCTCAAGGGACCGATTGTGAAGCACTTTAGAGGCGATCAGGATGATCAAGAACAGCCAGTATGGTTTCACCAAGGGCAAGTAACGCCTAACCAAACTGATTTGGACTTTGAGGGAGATAAGTAGATGTGATATACCTTGACTTTAGCAAAACTTTTGATATTCTCTTCCATGACATTTCCATTAATAGCCAAAGGAAATGTATACGAGATGAACATACTGGAAGGTGAATACATAACTGGTTGGATCATTGTGTTCAATTAGTGGTCATCAATTTCTCAATGTCCGGCTGAGAAGAGGTATCAAGTGGGGCTCCCCAAGTGTCTGTCATGGGTCTGGCATAATTTAATATCTTTAGTGATTTAGATGATGGGGGTCTAGTGCATGCTTAGCAAATTTGCAGATGACGCCAAGTTAGTAGGAACTGCATATACTCCGAACGGTAGGGCTAAGATACAGAATGACCTGGATAGACTGGAGAAATGGTCTTCAATCAATCAGATGACATTTAGCAAGAACAGAATAATTATATGCACAAACAGAGACTGGGGAATGATTGGCTAGGCTGCATTACTGGAGAGACCTGGTGCTTACAGTAAACCATAGGATGAATGCGAGTCAACAGTGTGCTCTAGTTGTGCGCAAAAAAAAAAAAAAAAAGCTAAGAGCATACTGGGTTGCATCAAGAGGAGTGTCATTTGTAAATTAAGGGAAATGATTCTTCTCTAGTCAGCAGTGCTGAGGGACAGACATTACACACACACACTTGTTTAAGTGATCAGAAACTGGTTTTACCTACAACAGAACAGACATTCGGTGCACAGAAACCAGTTTCAAAATGGCCAAAACTGGTTTGAGATGAACCATATTTGAATGTGGTATCAGACTTAACTGATTTGGCTCAAACCGGTTTATGCAATGTCTGTCCCAGACCCCTTGCTGGTTTAAGTTAAACCAGAGTCCCCCAGAATCCTGGCATGCTCTCTGCTCCAGCCCAGCCAGGCTGGCCCCGCCCCTCTGCTTCTGAGCCCAAGAAGGGATAGGGAGGGGCAGGGGTCTGGCCAGGGAGGGGTTTAATTCCCTCCTTGCTGTCCCACTGGCAGGGATCCAAATTGGGTCTGCCAGGTGCTTCCCCCTTGCTGCAGGAGCAGCGGGGCCCCTGAGGCAGAGGGAAGCAAGGAGGGGGAATTAATCTCTCCTCTACTCCATCAGCGGCTGGGTCTGCCTGCAGTTGCCACTGCACTTGCTCCCTGCAGGGGACTAAGCCTCCTGCTGTCCCTTCTTTTGGACACCTGAGGGAGGGGAAATAACCTCTATCCCTGCTCCCCCCACAAGGGGCCCTGTGGGGCAGAGGTGACATGGCAGAGATGCAGGGCAGCCCCACATGGCTGCACCTGGAAGCGCCAGCAGCAAGTGGGGGAAGGGCTGTTTTCTGTCCTGTGCTGAGCAGCAGTTTCTCTCCTGTGCTGCTGCTGCTCAGCCTGGATGGGCGAGCCTGGAGCTGGCACAGTGTGAATGGGGTGAGGGCTGTATGCACTGGTCCCTGCCTGTACTGCGGGGCTGGGGCCAGTTATAGCAGCTAGGAGATGCTGCCGTTGGGCTGCTGAGAAAGACAGTCCTGCTGTGGAGCAGCCCCAGCTCAGCTGTGTGCCCAAGGGGTGACGCCTCAGCCAGGTGGGACCAAGGGACCCATTGTGGGCCAGACAAAACCCCTCCGCAGGCCAGATCCACCCAGCTGGTGGTGTCTGCCTGTACCTTCGCCTGGCCGCTGGAGTGGCAAGGGGGGAGTTTCCATAAGTGTGAGCCTCTTTCCAGCGGGGCACGGGGGGATGATCTCTGCACTCCCGCTGCCCCTCTGTGGGGAGGAGAAGGAGGGGGAAGGGTTCCCCCCCGTGTGGAAGAGAGCCTCCCCCTGCCTTGGGTGAGGGAGGAGTGGGGGAAAGGGTCCCCCTCTGGGACTGAGCAGCATCCTGTAGAGAGAAAAGCGATGGTGGAGAAGCAGTGGGAAGAGTCTCTTTCTAGGGCCAGGCAGCTTCACAGATCCCCTCTCCCCACCCCACCACAGGGGAGGAGGAGAAAGGAGACAAGCCCCCCCCAGCACCGAACAGGGCCCCACTCCTGGCCCCGCAGTGGTGGAGAAGAGTGAGGAGGGGGAAGAGTTCCACTCTGGGGCCGGGCAGCCCTGTGTGCCATGACTGCTCCCTCCTGTCAGGGAGCTGCTGGGGTGGGCCGGCTCCTCAGCTTAGCTTCCCTGTGGAAGGGAGGGCTGCTGTAGTGCCCCTGGGCTTCTGGCTTGAGGCACTGCAGGCATGTGCCAATCGTCTATCCACTTGCAAGCCGGTTCACTCTGCAGGATAGAATAACCTGCAAAGACTGAAGCAGTTCAGGCTCCAGCTTTTTCAATGTCTGTCCCTAGCTCAGTACTTTTGTTCAGATGCAGCTGACTCTGTTAATGAAAAGTATATTCAATGCACAAGAAAGTGTAGAAAGCTATCTGATATTTTCAGCTCTGTGATTCTGAAAGGAGAACTGTAAAAAGTAGCAAATTTTAATTTTTCTTAAAATTAGCAGATTGTTCAAAATGCGGGGAAACTACATTGTCCAAAGTAATGCACTCCTATCTTCAAAGGCATATGTCAGTTCAGCTGAGGTTCATCAGCGTTTGAGATGCTTCTGAAAACAAGGTTTGTACTACAACATCATTTACACACACCTGAAAGTTTTCCCAGAGTTGCTTCAGCACCCCTGTTTTATTGTATGGAAGATTTGGGAGACATGTAACTGCTGCTTCATCTGGAAGTCTTTAATGTGTGGAATGATTTCTTCTTACCTAAATTTTCTTGATGCTTGTGTCTCTGCCTCCATCGTTTCCTAATATTTATGAGATCTAACCCTGAACTTGTGCTTCCTTTCATAGTCTGTCATGTGTCATTGCTTTTATTTCTTATGTGACAATTCATTGACTGGCCTTTTGGTTTTTTAAATTCAGAAAGTTTTATCTTGTTTAGATGTGACTTGGAACATTTGAGTTAGTGGATGTGATTCTTATGAAGGCTTTACAGTCATTGTTGAAAAGGACAAGTCATGCTTAGAACTGTAAGCGTGGAATGATTTATGCCTGCTGCAACAGAAACGTGTCCTTTTCTACAATAATTGCAAAGTCAAATCAGCATCATAACCTCCAGCTTTAATGTTCTGACTCATATTTATATCCAATACAGTGAAATCTTGTTAATTAGTCTTTAGGATAACTTCTCATTATGCCCTTATTAGTTATCACAGTATTGCTCTGAATCACTACCTGAATCCTACTCATTTGTACACACAAAACCCTTTGGCTAATTCACCATCTGTTAAAGGATAATTAGTCATTTCCAAGTGCATGTACATAGTAAATCTCAATGGTATTTGCTTCGGATAATTAGTCTGCTTAAAGGTGTCCTCCATATCTCTTCTAAAGCTAGCTGATGATCCCAGTGCATTGGATGCTCTTCAGCTTTTCTTAGTTCAGTAAGACAGATGATCTACTTTTCTGTTTTGCAGAATTGTCTTCTGTTTTAGAGATGAATGCATAAAAAGAGTCAGGGCAAAAATCTTTTATTTCATCATAATCATGTAATTCGTATACAGCAAGAACTATGATTTTTTTGTAATAAAAAACTTTTCATTAATACTTTTTTCTATGTAATACTAGAAGTCTTATGTATCAAACTATATGCACCTTGCAGCGAAAATTTTTGTAATGTATCTTTGCAATATAATTATTATTCGTTATGTCAGAAATCATTCTTCACTTGGTATGGCAGGCAGAAATACATCCACCAAAAAGTTTTAAATGTTCATCTACTTATTATTAGTCCCTCATGGATTACTAACAGTCATATAACCACTTCACTTGCAGTGATAAGTTAACCATATTTTACTGTATCTTTCTAATGGATGCATGTTTTTTAAGTGTTGGGGGTAAGGAATATGCCATTCTTAAAATGGGGGATGATTTTCAGGAAGTGTTGATGCTTATTGTTTTTGTTTGTATTGCACTTATGTGTAGGTGCCCTCTCTATTAATTTGGACAAGCTGCTCTTAGGCATTGTAGTAATGGAACAAAAAGATGGTCTGTGTCCCCAAGAGCTTAGTAAGGCATGCTTGACACTTACAGTGGACTATTATTTTATAGATTTATGACATCATAAAATGACTGGAAATGGTTGTGTTAGTTTACTATTTGGATTTCCTTGCGTGATCAAATAGAAGGATACTGTGAAGAGCACTATTATTAAATACTAATATTTTTTATAACACAGGGAAAGGCAGATAACACGTTTTACATTTCTGTAATGGTGGTAACTTAAATGGAGAATTACCCCAGGAAGAATCAGGAGATAAAGTTCTCTGGCATAAATTAGGTTGCTTAGGTTCCATCTGTCTACATGCATCCTGGGATAAGCTTTTGCTGAAGGAGAATAATCTATTATCTGCCTCCTAATCTTGAGGCAACTACTCCAGAATAGCCACACATCTCTGTTCGTGATGAATTTATATTGGTATATAAACTTGTGGTATATGTGCATATCCAAAGAGTAGTATATGAAGCTACTCCTGCATTGAGCTGGCAGGAATTAAAGAATAAGATTTTATGCATTATATACAACTGACACCAAGATGTCTGAAGTTACAAACTGCCTTCCTTCAGAGTGGCAAGGTCCCGTCTCTGGAAAGCATAATGAGAAGAAGTTACCCAAGATGTCATTTCTTTTACTGGCAGATTGTTTTGAAACTATGCTCTTCTTTTGGTTACTTTGTAATGTAAACTTCTCTTTAGATTTAGAAGCTTTGCATGTCTTTCTTAATTTATTCTTTCTGTGAATTATTTCTGTATAAATACATTTTACATGAAACCTGTTCAATTCTTTATATTGCACTTTTGCTTATTCTCCTACCTAACATTTTTATAAGCATTCTCTTTATACAATTTGTTTCCTTCATGCTGTCTGAGAAACTTTCAGCACCTTATTTTGCTTCTGAAACCTTGCTGTTTTGTTGTGGAGTTGAGGGACTTTATTCATTTGCTTGCAAGGCAAGAAACTTTGATTAAAAAAAAATCCAAGATTAGGGTTTCATATTTTGGGTGCTTCATACTGAACCCATTCCATAGTGACACAAGCCTTCAAAAATAATAGACTATTGTTTTACCAACTGACAGGTACAGGTCTAATTGGATAGGTACTGCATTGCTTTTTGAGTGAGGCATCTGCTCAGTTTGGTGTTTTCCATTTTCCTTCCTACTAGAACATGAATGTAGTTCTTTGATGCTATAATTAGTCTTCAACTCTTGTTGCTGTAGCTTAAACCAGCATACCTGGACTCTTCCTCCACCACCTGGTTGCTTATTGCATCCCATACCTTCTGTCCTGTACCACAGCTTTCCCCGCTTCAGTGGTGAGGGATTCAAATTTATGATCATCCTCCAATAATGAGATTCTATACAAAGAAAACTAGTAAAAAACCTAGCCAATTGCCTGTCAAGAATTGCTCTCCCAGTCCGGGCCTGCCCCCCCCTTCTGCTGCTTGGGGTCCAGGCCCGCTCCCCCATGCCAGGGCGGGAGTGAGGGGAGGAGCGGGCCTGGGCCTGATGGGGGATG
>NW_017729008.1:9380615-9381015 GCF_001723915.1 Gavialis gangeticus | reverse complement strand
GGGGAAGCAGTGGGCCCAGTCTGATGCAGCAGTGGTGGGGGACTGGGAAGAGTGGGCTTGGGGGGGGTTGGGAGAGGAGTGAGCCCAGTCCCAAAGGGGGAAGGAGGCCCACTCCTCCCCTTCCCCCACTGCTGCTGCATCAGGTCAGGATGGACCCCCTGCACCCCTCCCCCCCCACTGCCATGGCGGGCTGTCTTCTACACCCCTTGGGACTGATCCTCTCTGCCCCCCCCTTCTCCACCCTCCGGCAGCAGGCCCAGGCCCACTTCTCCCCTTCTCCCACCACTGTCATGTTGTCCTGGGCCCACTGCTTTTCCCCCCTGCTGCCACTTGAGGCCCACTCCTCCCCCCACCATCACTGTGTTGGCCTGTGTCAGCTTACCCCCCACCCCCGCTCCAT
>NW_017729008.1:9374004-9375615 GCF_001723915.1 Gavialis gangeticus | reverse complement strand
CCGGCGGCAGGCCCAGGCCCACTTCTCCCCTTCTCCCACCACTGTCATGTTGTCCTGGGCCCACTGCTTTTCCCCCCTGCTGCCACTTGAGGCCCACTCCTCCCCCCACCATCACTGTGTTGGCCTGTGTCAGCTTACCCCCCACCCCCGCTCCATCATTGCTGCCTGCAGGGAGTAGGGCAGAGGGGGTGAGGCCTCCCCTCCCCGCATTCCATCTGCTCTGTTGCTGCCAATTCCAGGGATTAGGGCAAGGGAGGTGAGGACAGTGTCCCCCGTGTCCCTGCCATCACGTCAGCATTCCACCGCACCGCCACCTCCTGTCCCAACGCTGTATTTGCACTCTGATTGGTTGTTTCTTAACCACCAAGCCTCAGTCTACAGGACTAGTTCATTTTCTTGATCAATTGCCTGTTGACTTTTTACCTTTTCACCACATTCTTCATACTACATTTTTTTCTTTTTCTTAAAAGTGATTATAAGATAATACCTCTTCTTTTACAGTAAAATCACCTGCACAAAGTGTTTAAGGAACTCTTATAACTGGAAGATAAAATTTACCTAAAAGTGCTCTGAGGCAGGAGTTCTCAAGCCCTGGTGGTCTAAGAAACTATGATATCTAGCCCCTGGGTCAGAGAAATTTGGCATGGGGGAACAATGGCAATTAATACTAATGTTTCCCCTGCTGCCAAATTCCCAAGCCCCATGCAGCTGGGTCAGAGTTGTGCCATGCCTCTTCCCTTGTGTGGCTGGATTGGGGCTAGGATGCCCCCTTCCGCACCTCTCTGCATGGCCAGATTGGGCCCTACCGTGCCCGCCCTGCATGCCAGACCTGGCTGGCAGATGGACCAGGCACTGCCAGTTCAACCTGCAGGGCAAAAACACTGGGTACTGCTGCTCAAAGGGATTAGAAATATTTTCATCTTTGATAGAATTGGCTGATGATGGAAGGTAGCCAGAAGTGAAATAATGTAAAATTCTGGCATGTAAAAGGCACTGTGAAAATAGAATACTTGAACAAATGTTTTGCTAACTGGTTTAAATTATAGAAGTTTAGTAGCATATAAACAACTGTCATCCTGGACATTTTTATTTTATAAGGGAAAGGGGTCAGAGATGTCACATAAAATTCATTGGCAATGGATTTGGGAACAGTAATTTTCTTTTTATAAATAGATTTACAGGAGAAACCCAGAAATCTATACTTAGTTAAAAACTATCCTACCTTCTATGGAAGCATTGAGTTGGTTGAGAGAGAAGTAGAAAAAATCCTTAATTGTTTCTTGTTTGCTTCATCATATTTATCATGTTTTTAGGTCAGATATTTAAATAAGGACATCAAAGGTATATTAATTGAAGACTGTTAACAGGACAGTTTCCAGCATAGATTTTTGTAGCCTCTAACTTAAATTGTTTTACTAGTATAGGTATATGACTGTTCATTATATTGATATATGTAAGAGTTGTGTTCTTTCACTTCGGTTACCTTTCTAGGCTGTCCCTGAGCTTATGGAACCATGTGTGTTTATATATATTCGCACACACGCACGCACGCACACACACACACACACACTCTCTCTCTCTCTCTCTCTCTCTCTCTCTCTCTCTCTCTCT
>NW_017729008.1:9370501-9373931 GCF_001723915.1 Gavialis gangeticus | reverse complement strand
TCTCTCTCTCTCTCTCTCTCTCTCTCTCTCTCTCTTTTGGAATAGGGTAAGTAAAAGAAGATACTCCTTGCATTAATGTAAGTGTCTGATGTGTAAAATCTTGCTAACTATATAAGGACTGTGGCTAATGAGATCTCAAACTATTAATTATTCAGTCTGTTGAACATCAAAACGTGGTCATAAAAATCCTCCTCTAACTATAAGCCCCTTTGCAATTCTAGGTAGATGTTAGAGTAATCAGGAGAGTGTAAGGGAGTGTCTGCCTTATCTCCATCTGTCTGAAGTCCAGAGACATTTGTATGATCAAGTCACTGAAACAGACCAGCGCAGCTGCAGATCAGGAACCAGATCCAGGCCTCTCCAAATATGTAAAGTCATGACACGCAACATTTATAAAACCCAGAACAAAATAAGACCCTTTTATAGAAACCTTTCTGTCTGGGACGGAGTTCCTGACTCCTAAAATGTAGCATTTTTCTTGTGGAACTGGAATGTTGTGCCTTAAACCAGAAACCACTAATCTGTAAATTGAAGCGTAACTCACTTTATACAAAGAACACTATCCAGAATTCTTGAGTCCTTTTATAAGTGCAGTCATAGAAACAATCTGTTGTATGTGTAATCAGAACATGGTTATGGTTACATGGTTGATAAAACTTTGCTGAAACAGTTCTATGATACTATAATTCATATATAAATAGGGCTGGCGAGAGCTGGCCTTTGCACAATAGAGGGAGCAGAAAGTTTCATTCTGCTAAGCTTTCTAACTCAAGGTCAAGTGATGGCTTTTTTTTTTAGATATTCAGTTTAATGTTTGAAAACTAGGATATAAATAATTCATTCTAGTTTGAAGTAGATATTTTTTAATTTTTATACTGTGGCTTCAGCACAGCTCTTATACTAACAACCTTTTATTTGAGAGATGTACTGGTATTTTATTAGTAAACATAATGTGGAGAGAGATTTTTTTAAGTCTTACAAGAACTTTTGGCATAATGCCAAGTGGCATGAAGTAATTTAATATTTTTTAAAAATAATATATGGAATATTCTGAGCAGTACTTCTCCAATACTGCTTTTATTGAGGCTTTGTTTTATGTGCTGTAGTCATATATCTTAGTTTTCACACACAACTGTTTATTAAGTAGTGGGTAAAATCCTGGTGGTTACATTCAGATAGGCATCTAAAAATTACTTGCTTCAATTTATGTAAATCCTTATGGTTTAGAAATTGAGTTGGAAATCTCATAAGATTTCTTCTTCCCCCTCCCCTGTTTGGGAGAGAAATTCTATAAGAGCATTATATGTATTTCAGTAGCTGCCTATAATCCTAACCAAAATCAGTTATTAAAGGTATGTCTCTCAAAACTTCTGTTTATGTGTGCATTTAGAATTAGTGTACTGATATAAGTGGACTTGGTTTCTACTTAAACCCTACAAACACAGATATAGGCAGAACAGTACAGCCTAGTGGAATATATATGGTGGGATGACTTCCTACATTATGTGGAACATGCTGCTTTAAAATAATATAGAGCTCATCATGGTTTTCGATAAAATTGAGATGTTTCTTCAGAATCACTAAATGTGCTGTATTATAGGTTTAGGACTTTTCTACACAGTACAGTCAGGAAAGATAAGGTGACTCATCTAAAAGTATGAAGTCAATGCATCTAAATATAAAATGTATTAAACCCCAGGGTGTATGCTCATATTCAGATATACATTGGACTTTATATCCTCAGAGGTAAGCTGCATCAATCAAAGGCATTTCATGCTTGAGTGAGACTTCCTGCTCTGGTGCTTAGCCCAGCTTATTTGAAGTGGTATCAACTTCACTCCTTTAGTTGACTTACCTTTACTTTTCTGACTACTTCTATATAAGCAAACCCTACAAAGATATACGATATTGTCCATATTATTGGTTTGGGGCAGAGCTGTACTGCTACCCAGTGTGTCCATAGGTGGCAGAGAGTGGAATGACCTTCAGGGAAGGCTAGCTGTGAAATAAGCAAGGGTAACTCTAATGTATAAGCAGCACCACCAGGATGTGGGGAGGACAGCAGATGGCAATGCTTTACCTCCTGAAAAGTCACATAAATCTTTTGATGGTGCTGTGACTCGGTGAGTAGAGGCAGCCCACTATAATAAGCCTGCCCAGCCACCAGCCATGGGTCTACAAGTTCTCAACAGTGAAGCAAGTGGAAGAAGATGTTAGAATCTCTATGGTTGTGAAGGTGGATGAAGGGTGAAGCGAAACAAGGTCCCCAGGTTTCTTGGTCTCCTTGCCAATGGATCAAGGTCCCCTTCTGTCAAGAGCCACGTAGAAGCTGATGTGCAGCAGCTTCTCCATACTAAAAGAAATCACACAGAGGCAATTACCATCAACTGCAAGGGATTGCTGAAGAAGAGGTTTGGAGCAAATTTGACTGTTACTTATTCATTTAAAATAAGTTGGTTAATATAACATGAATGACCACTTCTTACAGTTCTCTTTTTCTTGTTTCTCATTTTAACATCAAGATGGGAACTGTAGACTTTCAGTGGGCTTTCTTACCACCCAGCGTGTCTTCCATTAATGGTGGGGAGAGTGTCGTGTTTGGAAAAGAGAAAATAACTTACTTTCATAAATAATTCTGTTTTGATACTGCTACTGACAGTAGTTACTGTCTATCTACTGTACTGTACTACCTACTAACCTTTGTGGTCATTAACACTAGAAACCAGGTTAGGACAAGCAGTTTATTCTTGTGGTTTTCGAAACTGCTAAAATGGTGAACCAAAATGTGAAATACTTCCTTTCTTACTGCAGACCTAGAGGTGAAAATTTTCTGTCCTATTACTAAGGATCCAATTCTCCAATCTCTTGTTTTAAATGCCTTAAAATATCCATTGCTAGCATTTTGATGTGTTAATGTGGGTCAGCTCAATGTAGGAAGGCATATTTCCTAATCAGATCAATATTAGACCATGTTAATATCTGAAGTCAAATCAAAAGCGCTAATCACTATTCTGATTTTTTTTAAAATGAACAGCTAAGTAACCCTAAATGACTATTGATATTTAAAATGTGGTATATAAAAGAATGGCATAAGCAATAACCTTGAATAATAAAGCTATGTTAATCCAAAGAATAAAAACAAGTAATAAAATGGCCTTTAATAAAGTTTGTTCTTTTAAAATATTAAAGTCTGAAATCTTGGGCAAAGAAAAAAGCATACTGGCGGTGGAAGCAGGGGGCAGGGACAATGGAGGAGTACACCTCCCTGACCCGAGCTTGTAGGGATTTGGTGAGGAAGGCTAAAGCAGCACTGGAGCTTAAATTAACTTCTGGGATTAAGGATAACAAAAAGTCTTTCTTCAAGTATGTGGGTAGCAAGAAGAAGTTGTGGGGTAACATTGGACCCCTACGGGACAGGGCAGGGCAGTTG
>NW_017729008.1:9367505-9368817 GCF_001723915.1 Gavialis gangeticus | reverse complement strand
GTCCCTTCTGACTCATTGATTCTATGATTCTATGATCTAGCATTTGACCCCACTTTGCAGTCCCCAAAACCCTTACTACCAGTATAAAATAATTAGTATAGATTCATGACAGAATTTAGGTGTACATTAAAGAATACATTACTACAGCAAAGGTCATTAAGATGCACCTAATAGCTATAGGAAAGCAATGCAATTCAGTGTAGATTATACTGATTTCCTACAGCACAGCATGTGGTAATGACAAAGAACTTTTAAGCAGCCTGCAAAGAAAATGTATTTTTCTGTCAAAATATTTCAGAAATCTTATCCTTCTCTTCACGTTATTTAAAGTTTGGTCTTTATACTTAAATGAATCCTATATAAAAACAGAATATACTTATTTAATAATCCTGTTCCCTGTGTGCATTCAGTAATAGTTACTGGGTTGTTTTTTTAGTAATATAAATAAAATCACTTGATTTAGCCCTGTTGACACGGCAAAATTGAATATAGTTATGTTAAGATAATAGAGCTAGATTCCATTCTGGTATCTGTATCTTCAGTAGAATAGATAAAATCCTTGGGCCTGTAGTTTGTCCTCAATCTCTCTACTGATTTTAGGTCCTGTTAATGCCTGCATTTTACTTACCATACTAATATACGGGTAATTTTTCTTATGTCCCATTCTGGTTGCCCTTCTCTGCCTGTTCTGAGAGATTTTCTACTCTTTGTGTTAAGGCATGTAACCATATGATCATAAATTGCATCCAACTGGAGGGGTTGCTGGCAACCTGGTGGGGATACTCTTGGCATAATAGCTCATATAAAATACCACAATGTTGAAAATTCCAGAGTAAAGCAAATTTAGGTCACCTCAAAACCCTAGCCACAACTGCTTTGTGGGTATTCCTTGCTTGGAAACAGGCTATCACCCTAATAGAAGGGATATCACCCTAACAGCAAGGGATATCACCCTAACAGAAATGTGCCCTTTCTGAAGCATTAGGCAGTCACTTAATACTGCAATGGATGGATGGGAGCATCAAACACAAGGAAAAGGAATCTGGGAAATAGGCTTAATACCTGTATATCTCTTACCTAGGCAATACACACTGAAGGTCTTGGTGTGATCTATACTGGTTAAAATGATAAAGCAACTTGCATGTTGGAATGTTTGAATTCTGACCCCTGTGTTCAGTTTGGACTGATTTACAGAAAATGCTAAACTCTGCATTGGTTAGACTCAGAATTGATATTGCTGCACTCAGCTGTCCGATACAAGTTCTATCCAAGAAAATGATTACACTGTACTCTGGCATGAAAAACTAGCTGG
>NW_017729008.1:9347719-9362505 GCF_001723915.1 Gavialis gangeticus | reverse complement strand
GTTCAGTTTGGACTGATTTACAGAAAATGCTAAACTCTGCATTGGTTAGACTCAGAATTGATATTGCTGCACTCAGCTGTCCGATACAAGTTCTATCCAAGAAAATGATTACACTGTACTCTGGCATGAAAAACTAGCTGGAGAAAGGAGAGAGCAGGGAGTAGGCTTTGCTGTTAGAAACAGCTTACTATCTTTCTGTGAAAGCCCTATTGCTGTACCTATTTGAGGCATGATGCTCAGAGTGCATGCACAGAATGGCTTCATCATGTTGTTTAGTGTCTGTGCACCTATCCTTCAAGCTAGCAATGAAGACAAGAATATTTTCTACCAACAACTTGAAGAAGAGATTGAGAAAGCACAAAGAAATGAGACCATTATAATACTCAGTGACTTAAATGGAAGAGTTGGGTGTAGTTTTAAGAATTAGCCTGCTCTTCTGGGCAAACGTGGAATTGGTAATATGAATGAAAATGGCCAGTGGGTGTTAGAACTTTGTGCAAGTCAAAAACTACGTGTTGCCAACACCTACTTTGCTAAGAAAGTCACAAGAAAGACAGTGTGGAAACATCCAAGTTCAGGGCACTGGCACCAATTAGATGTAGCATTGACTGGGTGTAACCACCTGAAAGAAGTCTCATCACAGTGCTGACTGTGACACTGACCATGCCTTAGCCTGCTGCAAAATTGGAATCAATGTAAAAAAGATCCACCATAACAAAACTACCAGTCATTTTCAGATAGACATCAGCCAAACTGAAGACATAGAAAAATGCAGACTATTAAAAGAAGAAGTTGTGAAAGCAAAAGTTTACCTAACAACTCAGCAACCAATGCTTGGGAAAACTTAAAAACTAATAAGTACAATGCTGCTGTAACAGCGTTTGGCAAAAAATGCAAGAAAAATGCAGACTGGGTTGAAGAGCACCCTTCGACCATTGGTTGAGAACAAAAGGACAGCAGGAACCAACTATAAAAAATTTCCCAACACCATAACCCTGGAAAATCTGAGAGAGGCTCAAAGAGAAATGCAAAAGGAAGCTAAGAGGTTGGCCCAAGATTTTTAGCTGAAATACTATAATGATATTCAGAGAGTAGCTGACACATCTGATAACCGCGGAATGTATGAAGGGATCAACGAGCAATTGATCCAGTCAAGAAGAAAACAGCTTCGCTGAAAGACTTAAATGGAATTGTCATTACTGATAAACAGAAACAACTTGAATATTGGATTGAACGCTATGGAATTCTGTACTCCACTGAGACTGAAATCAGACATAAAAGGATTACTACAGTTTGAAGTTATGATGGATTTGGATATCAAGTCTATATTAGAAGATTTGCGGAACGCCATTAAATCAATTCCTGGGAACAAGGCATCCAGGAATGACTATTCACCTGCTGAAATCGACAAATGCGCCAACTACGGATTACTTTAAAAGCTTCATGATGTTATACAGCTGTGCTGGAAAGGGGAAGCAGGTACCACAAGGTTTCAAAGATGCTTGGTTTGTACATTTGTACAAAACAAAGGGGATAGAAGCGACTGTGACAATTATGGGGGTATCTTCCTGTTGAACATAGTCAGAAAACTGCCACTTGCATCATGCTCCCTAGCCTGCAGTCTCTAGGTGAAAGAATATATCCTGAAAGTCAATGAAGTTTTCACTCAGGATGTACCACCATTGATATGATATTTTCAGTCAAGCAATTACAAGAGAAGTGTAGTAAAAAATGAATAGCACTGTACATAGCCTTCATCAATCTGAGAAAGGCCTTTGATACAGTCAACAGACAGGGCCTTTTTACAGTCTGAAGAAACTGGGTTGCCCCCCCCCCCCAAACCTCTGAACATTATTTGCTCATTATATCAAGGTATGAAGGCATCTTTAGTGTATTGTCTCTAGTGGGTTATGGAATAGAGAAAGATCCCACACAATTTACTGATTCATTTGATGCGGCTGGCTGGGGAAGTATTTGGTTGATTGCACGGTTTCACAATGATTGCACACTTAATTCATACAACGCAATATTATTTTAAAATTCCTTGCTACGCATATAACACTGCTTAGCTTTAAGAAAAACCACAAATATTAAAAACACAATAACTACATATATTAGAAACAATGCTCCAAACACACCTCCTTCCTAAACAATGCTATAAGAATTAGTATTACAAAAACAACTACAATTACAAGTAAAAGTAAAATTGGAATCATTACGACTATTTCTCTTGGTATACTTATAATCCTAGAATTCCAAGAAACCAAATCCCCAAGGATACTTTCATTCTTTAGTTATGGTTTTAGGGTTGGTCTCAGCAGTGATTGGAACAAGTCCCCTTCCTTTGGTCCCACTTGGGCACTCCACGGCTTCAGCGTGAACGAGAGTTCTTGTTCACGGAGAGGGTGGTTCAGGTGATCAGTCTGCTCCGGCCTACACTCGCGATTCTTCCTTCGGTGTTCTGCAAGTGAGGTTACCTCCAAATTGGGACTGTAGGTTACAGTTTTTATTGGGTGAGTTGCCATCTTGGGCCCCTTCTACCCAAACCTGTCACAACTCCCAAATTTGGGCTCGGATCTTTTACCCAACAGATTCCTTTCCAGGGTCTTCTTTGGGAAATTTTCTACATCACTGCTGTGACCTCTTGCCAACCCCCTTCCAGAAGTCCCTAGGTTTCGATCTCTCGGAATGTTTACCTAAGGGTCATTTTTAGGTTAACTTTGTTAAAGGCCTCTAGAGAGAATAAAGACATTCAGCACGTTCGCTGCAAGGCCTCTAAAGATAAAATTCAGAATCAAGACATTCACCACGTAGGCAGAAACAAGCAATGGCCCTTGATAAAAAGATGAACCTTGCCTTTTTTTCTAAACTGGCTAATGGGTATTTATTACAAGCATTCAAACTATTACGTTCAATATGACATGTATGAAAACAAAGAATCATACGCTTCTGGCATCAACAGTGTGGTGAAACGAGTGCATCTTAGTCCCTGTGCTTGTTAACACCTACATTTCATTCCTGCTTCTTGCATTGAAGGACAGCAGTGATAGCATTTATCTTCAAACCAAACCAAGTGGAGACTTGTTCAACATCACAAGGTTTAGAGAGCAAACAAAGGTGAAACACCTGGTTCTAAGAGATTTCTTGTTTGCAGATGATGCCGTCTTGGTTACCCACAGTGAATCTTCCCTGCAAAATCCTGTGGGCAGATTTTCTGAATCATGCAAGAGGTTTGGGATGGCAATTAGTCTAAAAAAGACTGTGACCATGTACCAAGGGGTGAGAGAACCAATACCTGACACACTAGAGGATAAATCTCTTGTTATTATTGACAGTTTTTGCTGCTTGCGTTCTACAATGAGCGGGAATCTTGACCTTCAGGCTGAGCTGACTAATAGAATTAGAACAGCCACTAAGAATTTTGGGCTATTACAGAAACATACTTGGAATAACAGCAAACTATCAGGTAAGGTGAAGATGTGTATCTTCAAGATTTGTGTGCTGTCATCCCTGTGTTTTGGTTCAGAAACGTGGACTATATATGCTAGGCACATCAGGAGACTGAACAGCTTCCACATGAGATGTCTGCATAAGATCCTGAAAATAAAGTGGGAAGATGGAATGCCAAATGCAGAGGTAGTAGAGAGCACAGGACTGACGCACTTAGAAACCACTATTAAGAAGAGGAGATTGCAGTGGCTTGGCCATATCAGAAGAATGGGAGGTGACTGTATTTCCAAGAATATTTGTATTGTGCGATTCTAGATGGCTCCAGAGCAGGAGTTGGCAATGTTTTTGTGCAGGGTGCACAATCTTGACTTGTAAGATGTTGGTGTGCTAAGGGCGGAGAGTAGGGGAACTGCAAGGGACCCAATCCTTGTTGTGACAGTGCAGACCTGCTTCTTTCCCCACTGTCTGCCCTGAGGCATGCATGTCAAGCAAAATGCCTTTGCATGCCACACTCCGGCACCCATACTGAGGGGTGCCTACTCCATGCTCTGGAAAGCAGGGTTGTCCTCTATGGTGGTACCACAATGTGTGCAAAAATTATATGAAGTCATTCAACATCAGCATAGAAAGCTGGGAGGATCATGCAGAATCCCATCTGGTCTGGAGAGAACATCTGGCATTGGGTGTAGCTCAACATGAAGTGGCTTAGATCCAGAGGATGGAAGCAAAGAGAGAGAGAAGAAAGCAGCGTGCTGTAAACTTGGAATCTAACTTAGACAACACATGGATCTGTGAAACTTGTAACTAGCTGTGCTGTTTTCAAATTGGGCTCGTCAGCCACAAGCATTCACCAGGTGTCTGACTAGACCTATTAGGTGTACACCATGACCCTGAGGATTGATGATTGCCTATACAAAGTCTAACAAGGATTTCTTAGTCCCCTTTTCTTCTCCCTGGAGATTCTGCCTGCAGGTAATCTGTGTTATTCTCACTACTTTGGCTATCATATTTATGCTGATAATTTTCATGTTTATTTTTCCATTTCTCAGCTGTCTCCCTCAGTTCAATCCTGCATTTCACACCAAGGCACTTCTCCCTAAGTGGTTTATCATCTCTACTTAATAAAACAAAGTGAATTTCTTTCAGACTTTTTCTATTATCTTATGCCACTTTTAATAGCCATTCTTGCTCATAGTTTCATATTTTTCCACCACATTTTTCTCCTGCTCAAACTTTTTCTAAACCTTGTTCTTTTCCCACAGTTTCAAAGATCTATCTTATTTTCTCAATCTTTACATTAAATGTTATCCATGTTCTTTTCTTCTTTTTTATTACAGGCTTTCTGAACACTTACAGCTTTTCAATTTCAGCCACCCAGATTCCTTGCGTTCCTAAACAGCTGGTCTGACCATGCTACCTCATCTTCTAGTCCATTCATTAGTTCTCCATGAATCTTCAGATTTGTACCACCTTTCCCTTCCTATATTAATTTACCATATCACACTTCCTTTCTGTTAGTCCCGAAAACATATCTATTCCAAAATACCTACAAAATTGTCTTTAGAGTTACTTTTCAGAATAGTTCTTCTTCTTGACGCTTACTGATTTTTATTAAACAGTTTTACATATATTCTTTAGAGATGCATACAAAGCTTAGATTCACCTCCTCTTGGGTACACTTTAATACCAGCTGTATACAAGAGCATTATAAAACAAGAGTGCATTCAGTTCAAATACACTCCTTGGCCCAGCATTAAAGATAGAGCATTTTCAGTACTTAATGTTGCCGCTCTTTTCTTTCAAGCATGTTAAGCATTGGGGCTGTCTCCTTTTTAACATGGTCATTTGCCTGAGGTGACTCTTCTTGGTTGGTCCAGTGATGACAGTTTCCAAGAGTGTATCATAGTGCATCTGATGTGACTTGATCATTTGCATAACTAGTATGTTTGAAGTCCCAGTTAAGCAGTTTTTAGGTTATTAAACCAGCCTGATTTATGTACCCATGAAAAATTAGGTAGCTTCTTGAATTTTGGAATCATAGGTTAAATGTACATGTACATTTATATACAGATTGCCTTATCTGTATCCTCTATAGTGCTTGGCCAGATGCCCTTTTAAACAGCTGTCTTAAGTGTGGGATCATAAATATTTTAGGCAAGATATGAGTCATCAAGTCATTGCATTTGTTGCCAGTCTAGGAGTCGTGTACAGCATTCCATAAATATTATCTCCACTATATCCTTTATACTAGTACTGTGGAGGCTTAAAATATATCAGGTACTTGTTTGGAGTTGGCAGGTGTCTAAATATGTGATGTCTAAGTACCTTAATTTCAAATTACTGAGTAGCTGTATTCTTATCTAAATTCAGAACAAGTGTTACTTTATAAGTCAGCCTGAAATGGAGCAGAGTGATGTTAGATGATATAGGCTGCACTTTTTCTTGAAAGGTTGTGTATATCACCTTAAACAGATGATTGTCTTTTCCTATCTAAATTTGGGAATTTAAGATAGTGTTCCAAGTGTCGGTGAGATTTGTACATATACAATTATTTTATTCAGTTTTAACAACAGTTCTCTGCTTCACTAGAATTAATATTTGTATTTAATGCAAAGCTATATTAAAGCAACATTAAATGTTCTCCCATTAAATACATGGAGGGTATCAATATTTGCTTATTTGGCTTTGGGTAGGGTATTTTTTGGATTATATCTTATTTCACCTGCCTCATGAACAGCTACATTTCTTAAGCTAAGCATGACTATTGCCCCAAATCTGTACCTTCATTAACACTTGAACTTCTTCCTCAGTTCCTGGAACTCTACAGCTTCTTATAACTCCAGAAAACAGTTTTCTTCTGTCTTATTATAATTTGTATCTTTAAAAGGCATTATTGCACATACATCAAGGGTGAAACAAATGTACCTTATGTCTATAATAATTCTGGATAACCTTACGAGCCAAATATTTACTAATTAAATCTAGAATGTTTTAAATTAAAAACATGAGTTTGACATTTTTCATGTGGAATGACTTTTTTGAATTATTTTGTCTAATTTATTTACCTAATTATAAAGATGTGAAAAATACTTTTCATTCTTATATTCAGCCCTCCCATTTATTGGCACACTGTATCTTACTGGAATATTGGAAATTAATATGTTATTCATTGTCTATGTACACTGGGTCACGTTTATTCCAGAATAACACCTTTCCCTTTGACAAAGTTGCAGTAGGGATGAATGTAATTTAGTTAGACTAAGTGATTTTCAGTCTCATATATTAAAAATCACAGATTACTAAACCTTTAAAACCAGGGTTCAGAACCACTGTCTGAATCGCAACTATATTGTACTTTCTAGCTGTGCTACTGTATTCACAAAGTTATTAAAATAGTGAATCGTTTACAAATAAAACGGAAATAGTCCTTGTGGGAACCATATCTTTCCAAAACAGTGATTCAATGTCTAATACTGCTGCTACATTTGAAAACTATCACCCTCATTGATATGAAACAAGATAAAGCTCAGATAAAGCCCAAGCTGGGGTACACAGGTTAAATACTAACTGTATTTTCCACAGTATCGAGAAAGGAAACTGCTATATTTCTTTCATATGTACATTTTAGTATAATAAAGAATTCTGCTTTTATAGACTGTTCTTTTAGTTCAGATTAGCTGTGGTACCATAAAAAAATCTTGCAGAGTTTAGTGATCTGGATGGATAGTGATTCTGCAAGACAGAGTTGCATTCTGCTTGCCCTTGTGCTGGCTACAACAATAGGGACCAAATTAGCCCTCTTCCCTCCCCAAGGGCCACTCTTTTACTACCTGATCTGCTCCTCTGCTTTCCGCTCCCTTCCCTATCTGCCACTGTAGTATCTATCCCCTCTCCAATCCGCTGTGTTCTACACATAGGTTGGCCATCCCTGGTCTTTTTGTGTCAGCTACTCAAAATATCATTTTGTGTCAGCTACTTCTAGGGTTTGAGATTTTCAGAAGCTGTTTCAAGTAGATTTTGAAGATGGCTACTAAGCTCAGTCAGAAAATTAGAATAAGACACCAAGTGCACCCCAAAGTGGACAAGTTTTACAACATGTTACACTGTACATGATATTTTTTCTTAAACCATTTTCAACCTCATAAAACCATAAGGTCGGCTTTTCATTTGCTCTAAAGTTACTTTGTTGTTCCAATATAAAGTGTTATTTACATTGCATTCATTTGTCCTTATTTTCTTTCATAATTGTTAAGTATTGAGGTCTCTTTCTACCTGTATTGGTAAAGTACTGATTTGCCATGAGTTTATTTAATCTAGACCAGGGGTTCTCAATTCCTGGGCCATGGCCTGGTGCCAGGCCACGGTGGGTTGGCTGCCTGACCAGAAGTGGCCATAGACTGGCAAACCACAGCCCCCCTCAGAGCCGGGCAGAGAGGCCGTGGCTTCTTCTATAGGGCTCGCGGCAGCATAAGGGGTATCCTTACCTGTCTGCCGGCCACAGATTCCAGCTACGGTTGGCTGTGACTGCTGGGCCGCGGTTTGCTGGACCGTGACACAAAAACTTTGAGAATCCCTGATCTAGACCTTCCCAAGCAGGGATGGATTAATGCATGGGCTTGCAGAGCCCCTGCCAATCAGGGGCCTCCTGGTGTGCCAGGGGCAGCACGTGCATCCCAGGTGGGCATCATGGCCATGGGTATCAAGGATGGCAGCACACGCCGCCTCTGCTCTGGCTGGGCTAGGGTCGGGGGCAGGTGTGGGGCTTCCTGCAGGTGGTGGCAGCTTACCAGGGCTGTCTGCTCCCAGAAGGCCCCATGAGCAGCCCCGCTTCTACTCCCTGCCATCTGTAAGCGGCCTCTGGCAGCAGTGCTGCTGAGACAGGACAGGACAGCCTTGTCCTGTCCTGCTCAGGCTGCCAGAGGGGTGGGTAGGCAGCTGGGGGTGGAGATCATGACTCCTGCCCCCCAAGCCAGTCCTAGGCCTGTCCTGTCGTGTCCTGCAGCACTGGGGGACCACAGCTGTGGCTGCACAACACAGGCCGGGCAGGGCCTGGGCTGCCTTCACCTCAGCAGTGCTCGCACCCCCTGGCTCGCCCTGGATGCACTGAGGAGGCCAGGCGGGCCTAGCTGCAGCCCCCTGGCAGGCACAGATGGAACCTGCTCTCACCTGGCCTCCAATTTTCTGTTTGCCCAGAGGCCTAATAAATCTTAATCCACAACTGTTCCTAATAAATCTGAACCACTTGGTTGTCAGCCCTGACCCTGGGGTAGCCCTGAGGTGGCTGGAGACCTGGGACTGTCCCAGACTGGTGCCAGCAAGATTGTCGATACTGTCTGTTGGAGACCCAGAACTGATTTTAATAGTCAGCGGACTGTCAGGCATCTGCTTCTGACAGCCGCAGTGTGTGGACATGGCACCTGTTCAAATGAAGGTGCCATACAAATCAGCCAAAAGAATTACGTCATATAGGGAGTACATTTATGCCTGGTTTGCCACTTTATGGTGCTTTGAATTGGGTACCTGTGTAGCACCCTTGCCATTTATAGTGAGATAAACACATTGAGCGTAATATAGATGTAATCTGTGCCAGGGGCCAGATGCTCTTTCATACTCATTCCTCAGCAACACACAGTTGCATAGTTAATTTGAAGAAGGATCCCTAAAGTTATAAACTATAGGTCATGGCCACACCCTGTCAGGTTGATAATTTCTTTCTCTCCCATCCGCCAAGCTCCGATGAGCTCAGACAGGGTCACTGTAACTCTTATTTTGTGGTGCAACAAGCTTATTCCAGTTTATCTGAAGAGTGTTATGTATTAATTTTATTTAACCAGTGGAATGTGAATGACCTTTTAAAATGCAATTAAGGTCTAATAATAGAAGTGAAAAGCAAATAGAAAAATCATTGTTCATACTATGTTAAGATTGTAACAACAACACAGCTTAAAAGTAAAAGTTGCAGTAGAAATGTCTTTTGACTTTTTTCTACAATCATTTGGATCAAAATGTTCTCTTTTATCAACTTGCTAGGTCTTTTTAAGCTTCTTAGTGAGTTACAATCACTGGGTGAAGTGAGAACAATAATAACGTGTATTTTTACTTATAGCAGCATAGCATGTGTTATTGCCATGAAAAGTAATAAATATGTGTAATAAATATTGTGATATATATGCCTTAATTAGTTTACTTTTTCCTATTAAAGCTCAGTAATACCCACATCAACAAATATAATTTTGCTTTCAGTTAAACTATTTTAAAATGAAAAGTACAGGAGCATTTGCTTTGTTTTTACACTCATGATCTGTTCACAAAGCCATGACTTTTATTTAATGATAATCAGCCAGTTTAAACTGGAAAAATTCAATTGAAGAGGCATGTGCATTTTAAAAGTACGGACAGCTGCTATAAAACTTGTAGCAACATTTCTAATAGTGAAAATAATGTTGAAACTGATTGATTGTATTAATCTAATCAAACTGAAGAAGTAGTCTTTCTTACAACATTTTTTCATAAGCCTATTAAAGATTTGAACTAATCCTTTCATGCCTTTTCCCTTGCAAAAAACAAGTATAGAACAGTGCCAAAGGATTTTAAAATGAGGATATTTAAAAAGATAAAAAACCCCAGGAAAACTGACTTAATATCAGTTGCCAATTAGCAGCAATCAGGTTGCATTTTACTGTGAGTTTACTGCTGATGTTTTAAAAAGAATCTGCCATATATGAAATTGCTTAGATATGCAGTATTTCAATCAAAAATACTTTCAAGTTTATTTACATCTTGAGGATAGACTGCATTTTAGTGGCAGTGAATCATGGTAGTTCATGGTATTTGTGAGCTGTATATTATCCTTTTGGCATGCCTATAAAGAGGTAGTTTAGATTTGTGTTTCATTATAAGCCTTACAAATAGAAAAAAACATGACTGCATCTCAGCAGAAATTTGGTAAGCATTCTAACATTTATGTTATAAATTACTAACTAAAAGAGAAGAATAAGAGTCTGCAAATGTATTAAAATACCGTGCGTTTTATTGTTTTAAAAGAAGTAATTAAAGGGGAAAAATGTGGGCAGTTTTCGAAGTTTGTTATATATGAATCTTGTTCTAACTTAAGTCATTTGATGTGTGACTTTTAAGTGCTGCCTAGCAACAAGAAATACAATTAAGTTTTTGTCTAAAGCCACTATGATATAATTCAAAAGAACTGTATTTAAAAATCAGCCATAATGAGGCTATCTTTGGATTCCTTTAAAAAGTATCATTACCCTAGGTTTCTTGAAGCTCTGGGAATCAGTTACTTTCTTGATGTTAGTGGTTTAGTAGGATTAAGAGAAGTTCAGTCCACTGAGTTATGTTGAATTTAACAAATGGTAAAGGGTTTTAATTGATTGTTGACCACCATTAGTAAATCATTATTTATTTCATTAATTTATTTAATTAATTAATTTAAGCATAAATATACTCTAATTCATAGTTAAGTTGATCATTGGTTTCATTTATGATACTGCAAACAGTAGTTCATTAAAGAGCTACCTATGTACAGATTTTAAGAAGAGAAGGTGAACATTCATCACAGAATAAATGGGATAATATTATCAGTGATAACATCTTTGATTTTTTTCTATGAAATGCAAGAAATATGGTTCAAATACAGACAGTATTTAATTTTCTAATTTGAGGCCATACTCAGATCATTGTGGTACCTAATAATTAGGCATTTTCTCTTAGAAGTGTGATCCACATTATCAAATGAGGGTCTGAAAATCCCTATACAGTTAGCTGAGAGAAGGAAGCACTTTTAAAGGGTGATCCACAGCACCTAGGTGTTCAACAGGGAGATGCCAAGAGCTGTCCAAGAAGAAATGCTAGGCACAAGTCCCTTCTCTTAGAGGGAAGTCAGACTTCCAAGTTTGACTAAGGACTGCACTTGACATACTCCCATCATCTCAGGATCCCAAATGTCAGGAAGAGGATCCCCTGCTTCATTATGAGTGGACTGTATTAGCACAAAACACGCGCAGTCACGTGCAAGGTTGATCAGTGGTGGTTACAACTGAACATGCTTTGCACAGTAGCCTAGTGGCTGGGACACTTGCTCAGGAAGTTAGAAGTTTATGGTTTGTGCATTCCTTAGTCTGAGGGGACTCAAACCCACCTCTGCCACCTTTCAGAAGAGTGCCCTAACAACCACCAGACTGTGGGCTGAGTTGGGTGAGGAAACTCTTCATGCCTTCTGTTACACCTAGGTAACCACAAATGCAAGATTCATGAGTCTGGAAGGAGCATGCAAGAGAGAGCGTAATCAGCAGCCCAGTGGTAGACACTCCCCTAGGAGGAAAAAATCCTGGGGTTTACTCCCTGCTGCCAGCGTTACTACTATTTTTAACCAATGACTGTCAAACGTAAAATGCTTTAACACTCCTGAAAGCAGGGACAAGAACTCAGGTCCAGCTTCCTAGATGCCTGATCTGAATCACTTCTGAGCACATACATAAGCCCAATTTCATGGGCTAAGGGAAGTTTTTAGGCTAAATTCAAGTGCTTTATCAGTTTTGTTGCCCCTAAAAAAAATGTCGGTCTGAATACTATTTTTGTGACTTAGGCACTTCTTTCTAAGTCTCATTTAGGTGCGTGCAGGGATCATTTTTATCTAGCAGAGAATGTTTGGCTGGAATTCTAAGCTTCCAAAATATTAAAATTTTGGGGAGGGCTGGAAGTTATGAAGTTGCGGGATTGCTGCTGGTGGACTTCATGTGCTTGTGGTCTTAAGTGTCTGGGTGAATTCCACAGATCTTGGAGCCCAGCAAAGCTTCTGGACTCAGGCTGGGCTGGAACCAGGGGTTCAGCTCTATTTGGCCTCAAGGGCTTCTCTTAAGGTTGGCCCTAAGTAGCTATGAAGCAGTTTAAAATAGGACTCTTGAATGCTGCAGTTTCTTTGCCACCTTCATTTTTGACTTGTGCTTTGCTGTTCCTTCCATGCATGTTTTTTCAATCTGTAAAACCCAGCAAGGAAGAGAGACCTTCCTATATCTACAAAATACATTAGGAAACTGGTCTCCTAATGTAAAAACATCCTGTATAACCCTTTTACCTTAACCAGATGATATTTTAGGCCAACTAATTAAGTTTTGAATTAATAGTAAGCCAGTTAATTTGAATTCCATTTGTATATTGTATTATGGCAGGTGAACATGTTTGTGTGAACAAATTCTCTCTTAAAGAGTAATTGCTGATGATGCATGTTGTTTTGCTGCTGTGGGAATTTGAGGAGTTCAGGTAGTTCCAAAACAAGAAAGCTCTTTAGAATGATTTTTTTCATCAGTCATTTTTTGTTTGATCATATAAAATGTATATAACAGGGTTTTATGCATTTATGTCTGGAGATAACATGTACTTGCAATAAAGTTATACAGGACACTATTCATTACCAAAGTTAATCTCTTCTGTGTTTGGTGCTAGTTACTGTCTGTGGAATTGGAACAAATATTAGTCTAGTTATTTGCAGTATTTATTGTATGTATTTTAGAAAGATACTTGTAAAACAGTTATCCTTGGGACCTACATTTATTGAGAAATAAACATTACTTTTATTTTAAGCTGTTGGTAAACTCCCATTGCAGATGGAGCATTCAAATTGCTAAATAGTATCAGCTACGAGCACGTTATTTCTTCAGAGAAAAGAAACAAAGACATGGAAGAAAAGAATAGCCTTCTATCTGGCATTTCTAAATAAAATAATTGCTTACATACTATAGTTTCCCTAAAGAACCAATTTGGTTTTTAGAGGGGAATCAAGGGAAATTCATTTATCTATTCAAGTCATTTGAACACAACACTTTACATACAATTTTCCTTGTATTTGTTTCTCCAAGTAAAAATGGAAGCACCACTGTATTCACCATCTTACTGTTAACTTGTGGTCATTAACAATAAATTGCATAAGGCAGAATAATTGTGCAGATGTTTTTACCATAGATTTTAACCGTTGAGCTTTTGTTCTGTGATAAGTTTAAAAATTACTGTTTTTTAAAAATTAATCCAGATGTTACAGTGTTAAAAACACTTTGCTTCAAATAGTACTAGAAAAATAGGCATTAATTTAGGTACATTAAGGCAGTGCTTTTTAATCTTTTTAGACTCAAGAGACTCCTCCATTACTTAAGTGAATTGTGGTACCCTATTTAAAAAACTAATGTGTTTATTATGGTGCTTATGTGCTTGAACTGGGGCTAGGAAGGAGGAGGAAGAGCCAGCCAGGAAGAGCCTGCCTTGCGGTGAGTGATATGGGGGAGGAGTGGCTGGAAGGGAACAACTTGTACTTGCCACCTCATGGACTCTGAGCTAATCTCCTTGCTCATAGAGGCACCCTTTAAAAACTGCCAAAGCACCCCAGGGTGCCATGGCACCCTAGTTAAGAATCACTGCATTAAGTGATGCTAAAGTGGCATTATATATTTGACTTAAATATAAGGGAATGTAGGTGTTTTACATCAGTTTTATCTTGCTCATTTGACTTAATTCACAAATACAAGGACATTGAGGGCTTTTTACAATTTGTCCTTATCTTTTTTTCATTTTGCTAAGATATTACAGGACAGAGAGTTCTGATTCAGAAAACCATTCATTTTTATAAAGAGTAGTTAAGCTCTTTAGGTTAAGCATACATAAAGACCCTTATAGAATAATGATGAACATAAGCACATGGACAAGCACATCTGGTGACAGTTCATTGCGTAATGCACTCAAGATATGGCTAAGTACAGCATGCATGTGTAAAATGATCAGTTTCCCTTGTGTTGTCATCCTTGGGTATTCCGTAGTTCTTTGTTGGTTGATTGTCTGTAACAGGGCTAAGCAGACTTTTCTGGTTGTGGGCCAGAATGACCTACCCAGGGTCAGAGCTGGGCCAGGTGCTAGGACCCTGCCACTGCTGCTTCTTGTCTCTTTGGTGGCACAGGTAGAGAGCATCCACTGCTGAAACCCCACATCCACGGGCTGGACCCAAAGGTTTTGCAGGGCAGTTCTCGTCCTCAGGTCATAGGTTGCCAACCCCTGGCTATAAGGTTTCCACTCTTGATGTGCATGAGCTGGGTTTGGATGTCAAGACACTGGATAGTATATCTTGTGGAGCCACGTGTGAGCCCATGCATCTCCCTGCCTCCAAATAAGTTGAGGGAAATTAATAAGTAAAGAGTTCCAACTGCTGAAACCCCTTCAGTGTCTGCATCCCTAGCTGCTTAGCTTTCATATAAATTAGTAGCAGCTAAGAGGGTAAATAAGTAGTTGTTGTAACCCATTGGCTAAAAAAAAAAAAAAAAAAAAAAAAAAAAAAAAAA
>NW_017729008.1:9319812-9347586 GCF_001723915.1 Gavialis gangeticus | reverse complement strand
AAAAAAAAAAAAAAAAAAAAAAAAAAAAAAAAAAAAGCTGTTTATTGATTGGTTTACCTTATGCTTCCTTATCCCTGTACAATGGGTTTGGCCTCCAATGACTACTTAAAATACCTAACATTTTTCAGTTAGGTTCAGAACCTGTCCCTTCTCTGGTGCTGGAATGTGAATTAATTACAGGCATTTTGGCTTCCTTGTGCTTGTCCCTGGTGCTTCTTTTCCAAACGTTCAGAAGGCAGGTGAAGTAAGACTTGATTTTTTTTTCTCTTGGAAAAAAATAATTCAATACCTCATTGGATCCTGGAGTCTAGTTCACTGAAGGAAATTTCATCACTTCAGTCATTTGCATGCCTCTGATGAGATGAGACGTTACTGCTAGCTCTCTTACCACTTCTCTCAAGCCCCTTTCTTTCCCAACATCAGCATTAAGTGGGCATTTGTCAGTGATGGCTTCTTTACTAAGTAAGGACTACCCAGTCTTTGGAACCAGTTATTCATTTTAGCTCCCCATGTTCATGTAGGTGTGGTTTGGACAAAAAATTACTAAATAGCCATCAAACTTACTATGATGTTTAGCCAGACTGGCTGTGGATGACTGACTAAAAAGTAAACAGACCTCCATGCATTTAGCACTCATCTGAGCCACCTTCCTTTTCTGCTATGTCTTTGACATGAAAACAACAGTAATTTTTAAAATAGTTTTGACACTTCTAACTGTACTGCATTCAAAGGAAATTAGACATTTTTTCTATAAACCTTTAAGAGATGATAGCAATATTATACTTAATGTAGAAAATTGGGATACTGAAATTTGTTGGGAAAATAATAAACTGTGTGCACACATACACACTACATGCACGCATGCACACACTTACTTGGTGAGCAAGAAGTGTATGTATAGACCAACTAGGGCTTAAGTAATAAAGAAGATGGATCCCAATATTTACTTCCTTGTTTAAGATAGCAAAGATACTCTTTGGAGAATTGCAGGATTCTGTTTGCCTAGTTTGGGCACTTTTCTCCATTAAATTCAATCTGACTGTTAACCTCTGTATGCTTGTTTTTCTCACATGTAAGACTGGGAAGATTAATACTTCCTTACCTCCCAAATATATTAAGAAAATGGATTTATGATTAAAATTTCTTAGATCATTGACAAATAATCTTAGAACAGCAAAAATATTAATCAGAAAGTTAGTTCAGATATCAGCTTTGGCTGTTAAACAAAAAAATGTCTGTAGATATTTTCTAATATAGTTCATTGCTCAAAAGCAAGCAGTATATTTGAGCTAAATGTGTATGTATATGTTTCTTTAAAAAAACAATATCCAACACTATTTGTTGTTGTTTTTAAGCACTGATAATAGATTTGGAATTAAAAAGGTATAAAATATACTGCTTGCCTTTGCTAGTTCCAGCATCAGACTCTTCCCCATAAATTATGAATTTAGTAAATGAGAATTGAGCTTTCAGAATTTGTCATCTGTCAGCTTTGCCAAAATTGTAATCTAGATTCTGGGGACATGCAAGTAAGGAACTTGAATCAGGCTACAAACCCTTGATTTGATGAAAACTGTGTGTACAGCTGTAAATGGTAGAAGGGAGGAGATGGATTGAACCAGCAAAAATATTATTAATCGGATAGTGAAAACCAAATGTATTTATGCATTTGGCCCTTAGGTTTTCTTCTTATATGAGAGAAAATATGAGATTATTTCCATCTGTGAAAACTAAATAAAAATTTAAGCAGAAATGCTTGCTTAATTTTGCAATTGTGAATACATTTTGTGATAGAATAACTGTTCAGCCCGTGCATTTTCCCATCTGAGTAATTGACCATTGAAATGCAAATGCAGTCAATTTTACCCATTAATAAGTTGCATCATTTAGATCAACTTTACCCCCCTGCCTTTAAACTCTATTACATGCTCTACTTGATATATTATTTATGTGTTAGATAGCTGTCTCCTAGCATCTGCCCCCAAAAGGTATTTATTTTGTCATGCATGTATGCATGTGCAAGTGCAAGGGAGTGTGAAAGAACGCCTTCAAAAGTGTCAGGTGAAGTGAGGCTCATTGCTATTCTAACTGTGTGACTACTCTTCCTTAGCAGGACTATTCAATCCTAGGCATTCATTCCCACACACTGATGTGATAAAAGAATAAAGGAGCTTTACAGCTGATTGAAGTCAAGTAGCAGGGCCATTGTAAGGATTCACAAAAAGATTACTGATGAATACTATTACTGTTAGTGTCTGGGCTAGCAATTGTGCACATCCATACTTTCCCCTAGAGGGCAGATCATAGCAGGGAGGATGGACTAACAATTATGAATATTCATGACTCTGTAGATGCAGGTTCCTTTCGACTTTATAGTGGCTGACACTTGCACCACAACTATTGACAAATAACACAGCAGGGACAGGCGAAGGGGAACAGTCAGTGAGGGGGTATGTGTTAGGGCAGGCAGGGGCAGTAATGGGACACGCAGTGAGAAAGGCAGGTAGCTTGCTCCCTGCTTCCTCTCTTTTTCCCTCCCTTCCATTGCGCCTGCCTCCCTGCATCCTCAGGCTGTCCTGATTTTTCCCCTTCCCCTGTTCTCCCTGCTTTCCCGTGCATGCTGCTTCTGCCACCTGCAGTCCCCCTTCCTCCTGTCTCTCCCCCACTACACACACACACACACCTGCAGTCCCACTTCCTCTCTCCCCCACTCCTCATTACCTTTGCTCCATTCTGGCTGGCTCTGCTCCTACTGCAGCCGGAGGCACAGATCATGGCTCCAGCAGGGCCCTGTAGCAGGGGCGTGGAGCTGGCCCCATAGCAGCAACACCCTGGGGGTCTTTAAGAAGAGGCTTGATGCCTACCTGGCTGGAGTCATCTGAGCCCAGTTTTTCTCCTGCTCGGGCAGGGGGTCGGACTTGAAGATCTACAAGGTCCCTTCTGACCCTACTTCTATGATTCTATAATTTTTATATACCATCATTTTTATACCATCATTTTTTTTTGATCATCTGCACTTGGTATATTGCATACATTTTCATACCATAAACACTTAACAATGCCCTGGAGAAAGAATCTTTTATTGAGTAAAGCCTAGGCTGTTTTATGAAAACTTAAGGAACTCAACCATGCAGATTTCATATTCATTATTCAGTCCCTTGTGGAACCATGTAAAGTCACAGTGAAATGCTAAAAAAAAAAAAAAAAATAAGGGAAAATAAAATATATAAGATTGAAGATTCAATACATTTTCCCATTTCTTATGGACAAACAATAACTAGATGTCCCACCATATTAACACTAGCAAATCTGAAAAATCTACAACAAAGAGTGGTAATATTAAGTAAGTTTTTTCCCCTGACCCTTTGTTTCTATAAAATTATTGGAAGAAAATAAAACATTTATTTTTCTTTTCAGTCATTACTAAGTCTGATTTCTCTTAAATATGGAGTTCTCTGACTGTTCAGGTACAATCCATTTCCAATCCATTTTGCCAGGAAATATCTGGTCTGAACCATATTGCCAGGACATATCTGGTCTGGACCTATAAGGCTTTTCCCAAAACTTTATTTTTTATTTTTAAAAAAGGTGCATTTGAGGATTATTACTATTTATCTTCTATTCAACCATTAGAAATTTCATAAAGCTTTTATCCACAATTTTGAAAAATTGAAATTTGAGAGGAGGGCTAGGAAAGAAGGGAAAGCTGAGGTTTTCATGCAATTGCATGGCACCAAAAGTTGGAGCTTTAAGACAAATATTGATAGAATGAGAGTTGGTGGCACTGCTATCATCTATTGATCCTCCTTTTTACACTAGCTATCAAATATAAGTTGTAATTCACATGAACCTCAAAGCAGATTTTTGAAGTCATCCAGTTTATTTTGTCAGCAGTTGCTTTATTTTCTCATCCCTGCTTCAAACTTTTCCATTTCATTTGATCTGCTCTGTTAGGCAGCAATTTTTTCTGTCACCAGTTCTTACTCATATATGCATGTGCTTTTTACCCAGTTATGAGTCATGACAGCATTGTGTTTTCCCCTTTGCTGTCTGGTCAGATTTGATATTTTAACACTATGGCTTTTTTATTCTGCCTCAAACACTGGAATCAGCAACCTATTGAGATTAAAACAATGGCCAGTACAGTATTTCCTTGGGGGAACTTTTTTTTCAGACTTTTGAACTAAGAACCTTTTAATATGCAGTACCCATCTCTACCATATGTAGAATCTGCTACACATAAATACAACTTTAATAAAATTAGACAATTGTTCATATATAAAAATATTAAGTAGAAAAATTACATAAGTAAAAACTTTGAAAATTTCCTATAAAGACTGAGTCATTGCTAGGTTTTCATGCTTAATGAACTATCCAACAGGAAATATTAAGAACATGGGTCTTTTAGAAAATCCTGCTTTTGGGGGAGCTTTAGGCACCTGGCTGCAGTGAGGAGCACCAGTGCCTCCACTGTCCTGAGATACAGAGCCCAAGATCCACACCTGAGATAATGAGGATAATAATAATAATATTTCAAAAAACTGATCAGGCTCACTCCTTAAGATGCTGACCCTGCATGAAGAGAAAAGGACCAGTTGGTGGTGATTCCTGCTTCTACGTTATAGTAAAATAGTTACAGCACTTATTTATGAAGTAGGAAAAGCTAGAACTTTTATCCCAGCCAGGTTAGCCTGACGTGATAAAACCCCACTTCTGCTTCTTAGAAGAGAGTTCTAAGCACCAAGCCATAGACTGAATTAGGTGAGAGCAGAATTTTGATGACGAATTTTCATTATATTAACCCAAAGTGATACATTCTGCATCAGGGGTCAGTAGCTTTTTGCTGTTATAGACCAGAGCTTGTGACCTAGTCATAGCTGTGGGCCAGAAGTCCCCACTCCCAACGGGGCCAAAAGTGAATGTCTGTTCACCTGGTCATTGGTTCAATACCGGAAACGCAGCCACATGCAGTTAAACTAAATCAGTTAAGTCTGATACTACATCCATCCGGGTTTATCTTAAGCCAGTTTTGGCCATAGTGTATGTGCACTAAACTTCTGTTGTGTTACAGATTTGAACTGGTTTTCAATCACTTATACCAATTGGTGTAATTTCTGTTCCTAGCCTTTGTGTGCTGGATCTAGCTTGCGGGCTGTAGGTTGCTGACTCCCTTGTTCTTGATACTTGATTCCCTGAATTTTCACACTGGAATTCATGGGGCCCCTGCTTTTTCTTCCTTTTTCAGCAGCCATTTCATCTGATTTGTTTGCTTTCAGACTTTGACTTTGGATTTGTTTTCAGAGGTGGTTAAAAGAGGGCATCAGCATTTTTAGTGTAGAAAAAGTGTATTAATGAGGAACTCTATCATATTTTGTACAGAAAATTGGACTCACTTTCTCTCCTCAGGAAGTTTGTTACTTAGCCAGATTCCCACAGCTAGGAATGATTTGTCCTGACCTCTCATGTAAATTATCAGTTAAACTAGGAGTCAATATTTCTCTCTTTCAGAACAGTTTCATCCTTCCATAATATCTTAGTTGTGCGCTAACATAGGATTTCTCTGCGTGTGCTTTATGATAGTTCCAAGGGTCCAATCAGGGTGATGTGGCTAACTGTTCAACTACAATGAGTAGCCAACGGAAGGTATTCTTACAAACTTAAAATGTCACCGACAAATGTTACCATCTGCCCAATGCCATATTGCTTTTGTATTTTAGCACCATCTAACCAACAATGTAATTGGCTACTAAAGTAACAGTGCTAATTGTCACAACTTATTCAGTACAGTGCTTTTTCCTTTTTTTTTAGAAGTTTCATGTAAATAGAGGAAAATCTTTTAAATAGTTCTGAAGGTAGTGTAGAATGAGCACCAAAAGATTCATAACCATTTGGAACAGGTAGCTTCTACTGAATTTAATGGAAGGATTGCCTTTGACTTCAGTGGGCACGTTTCCACATGAAATTAATGCGAAATAAAAAACTCTGGCACGTATTGTGCCAGAGTTTATTGCTCCCAGGTGCTATGTCTGCATGTGCACCTGGGACTACAGCATGCTGAGCCAGGTCAGAGCAGCTCCAGCTGGCAGGGTGTCAGCCTGGCAGCCTGAGGCTGCTCCAGTCCAGCTCAATGTGCTGTACAGGGGCTGGCTGGGACACGAGGCTGCTTCAGTGTGGGACAGGCCAGCAGGCAGCCCCACACTAATGCACTCTCATGCCCCAGCCAGCCCCATCAGCATCTGCATGTGCGTTGTTGCACAATAAAGAACTCAGAAGGATAGTACTTGTATTTACGAGTCCTACCCTGTGGTGGAGTAAATTAGTTTCCTGCAGCCTAATAGGGCCACATTTGTAGACACTGGGACTTTACTGTGGAGCTAATTAGGCAGCTCCGTAGTAAACATCTTGTGTAGATGCACACAGTGAGTGCTGGTTTGGAGCATCAAGGATCAAATTTGGGAGGCACTGATTGCTTTGGCCCTGATTGAATAAATATTTAAGTACCTTCTTTACTTACATTTGCAAGGAATCCTTTGAAATGTCTTCTTGCATGTTCTGTCACTTTCATGCAGCTTTCAGGGATGTATAACCCCTTAAGGGCTTGAGTTACATCTGCAATCTATACTGGAGAATAATGTGTACTCCAGTTTCACTGAACTTGCAGACCAGTGCAAACTCTTTAACCGTCATCTTGGACACTTGTGTTCTGCATTCCAAGTATTTGGGGAAATGATTTGCGTTAATAGTTTTGAAATTCCACTCAAGTTTATTTCCCTAAATGTAAGTTGCTCCTCTTATTTAATTTTTGCTTTGAAAGATAGCCCACTGTAGTCATGAAGAAAGAATCTGTGCTGCTGCTTCTGACTATTGAGAGGGAGTAACATTCTTCAGAAAAATCTTCATGCTTATTCAACTTATTTCTATTTAAAAGTTATAGTAAGTGCACCAATAGCAGCCTGTCACCTTTAGCAGAGACTATATAACCTGTCAGCTGACAGCAGCTTCCATGAATGAGTTTGTCTCTGAAACTTCCTGAAAAATGCTGTAACTTCTCACAGGCAGGCAAGGTTGTTTGAGTAGATGTGATATCTTTTATTAGACTAACTGAGCAGTTGGAAAAAAGTTCTTAGCAAGCTTTTGGGCGCAGTCCCCCTTCTTCAGGCACGGGGAGTCTCTGCTGGTCTGAGACTTCCTTGGAGTCAACACAGCTACAACCAAAAACCCTGTAACTCCTCAGAGACCTTTGAAAAATGGATACAGCCCAGGATTATTGCAGCAACAAGACTCCATTTCTTCAGCAAGTCTGCTTATATTGTACTTTCTCTTACTCTGGGCACCTATCCCTACCATTGTGAAACACGTTTCTCAGTTTTCAAACCTGCAAAGCAAAATGAATAAGAAATGGCTGAAACAGCTGTGTGGTGTTGATTTGCATGATACTTTTCTGAGATTATAGTGATTTATTAGTACAACACATATTTTAAAAATGTGTCCTTACTGTGTGAAGTGCATACAAACAAAGCATAAATCAGCAGTAAAGTTTGAACCTAAGAACTTGGAATCTCCAGCGGAGAGCCCTACCATTTTTACTGCAGAAGTAGTAGCAAGTCATTGCTAATCTGCTCCTGAGGTAGAAATCATAGAAGTATAGGCCTGGAAGGGACCTTCAGGGGTAATCTAAAATATTCCCCTCTTCTGAAGCAGGATTTAATATGATATACTATTCCTGACAGCTATTTGTGTAACTTGTTCTGTAAATATTCTGGTGAAATGGGTACCACAACCTCTCCAGTAGCTGTTCCTGTGCTTAAATCTTTTGGAGCTAGTTCCCTGCCACCCACTATTCAACCTACAACTTCCTTGCAGCAATTTAAACCAGCTACTTGTCCTGTCCTTAAGGTCAGACAGAACAGCTAGTCACCCTGCTTTTTATATCAGCCTTCCATATATTAAAAAACTGCTACCATGCTCCCTTTCATTTTTTTTTTTTTTTTGTTGTCTAGGCAAAACAAGCCTGAATTTGGAACTTTTATTCATCCATGATATTTTCCAAAGTTCTTAACGTTTTTATTCTCTTCTGGACTCTCTCCAATTATTCATCATCTTTTTACGGTGCCATGCCAAGCAGAGTGGAATTTTAGTAGTAGTGCCAAATAAAATAGACACCTGTTGTCTTGCAAACAACACTTCTGTAAGTATATCCCAAAATGGCATGTCTTGTTTGCAATAGTATCAACTTGTTGTCTCATATTTAATTTGTGATCTGCTCTGACCACTGTATCCTTTTCTGCTGGAATGATGTTTAGCCTGCTGTTTACCATTTGTAATTATGCATTTGATAACTCCTGAAGTGGGAAGTCTATAGTTTTTTCACTCAAATTTTAGTAAATTTCATTTGAATGATTTCAGACCCTTTCTCTAATTTGTTTTAAGCGTGTCCTCAAAAGTGCTTACAATACCTCCTTGTTATAAGCTAGATATGTTTAGTTTATTCCTTTTGTATCAACATGATCAGCATCATCATTAATGAAAATTTCAAATATTGCTGGAGCTAAGACAGGTATTTGTGGCTTCCCACTTAAAGCAGTTTGATAGCAAGCTATTAATAACCACTCTGGGCCCTTTTTTCAAACTTCACATAGTGCCATGTTTGGTCATAAAGAGTGGCACAGTATCCAAAGACGCATTACAATCTGTACCTATTTCCTTAATTTCTTCCCTCTTATCCACAAGCTACTATTTTCAAAAAAAGATATTTGATTCGTTTGACAAAGCATATGTAAAGCACATGTCCCCAAATAAGATGTACACCTTGTTTTTGGAAGGCTGATGTGGTGGGAGGGGCAGATTATTTCAGAATCGTGGCTGGTTGTGTGATATAAAGTAAGTCCTAAACACACAGTGTTCCAAGTGACAGTCTGGGTAAAACAGTAGGAACTTCTTGGTTGATGTCCTGTTGCACAAGGTAGGTCCCAGACCAGTGGTTCCTAACCATTTTAGACCCAAGGGCACCCCCTTGGAAAATGCCAGCTTCTGAGCAATTCTTCTGTTGCAAAGAACTCAGACCATAAGAATGGGCAGAATATTTTTAACACTATGCATTCCTATTTGAAATCTCTGGGTTTATCATACCAATCATGTTAGCACAGTTAGGTATGCAAACATTATCTGGCACCCTAAAAGGATATAAATAAAGGCTTTGGCAGGGCTTTGGCACCCTGGTTGAGAATCACTGTTCCAGAACCTTGCAAGGGCAGTAGCAACACTGTTGGTTCTTAAATAATTCTTTATGTAAATTTCTGTACATAATAAAGTCTTGTTTCCATACCACAAGCTTCATAAAGCTACTATAGACTACATGCAGCAGCTTTTGTGCCCTGAGTCAGCTCAGTTGCACAGGCTATAGGGCACCTATACACGTCAGACATCGTCTTTGGTGCATGCTTGTACTAAAGCTCATTCAACAATATTTAGTTCAAGCGCTTCAAACTGAGCACATATTATAGTGCTTAGCCTATAGTTACTACAGATTACTTAGTGACTGTTAATACTGAAGGCCTGGGCTAGAGAAAAGCAGCAGCCATTATTAGAGCACAACCTCATACTTTCAATTCCCGCCCGCTTCTATTCCAGAAAAAAAGTGAGCTTCCCCACTTAAAACTTTCACACCTTTTTCTGGAGAAAGGTGAACATGATATGTGAATAAATATGATATTTGTTTTTGATAAATCTGTGTTGGTTTTCTTAACTTCTAGGGTCTTATAAGTTCAATATTTAATAATTTCTTTCAGTGTAAAGTACAGTTTCACAGTTAGGATGACTTGCCGATAGCTGCCTGGGTCCTTCTTTTTCCCCCTTTTAAAAATTGGTAGCCTGAACTTCTCCAGTCCTCTGAGATTTCAGCCATCTTCCACAAGTTCTCAAAAATACCTGCTAATTAAAAAACAAATTATTTATTTTTTCTTCTTTTGGTCAATTTAATTAGGCCTGCTGTTTTGAATGTATCTAATTTATCTGAATGTTTACTGTATTTTTTCTTGCCGCCCTCACCTGCCCTCCCCCCATTTTGTACTGCTCCTATCCTCCTCTTAAAATTAATGATTTTGAATGTCTAGTCACAATTAACATTAGTAGCAAGACAGAAGCAAATGTAAAATTGGTTCCTTCAGTTGTTCAAAACAAGGAAAGCTGTCATTCACAATAAGCAGTTGGAAAACAGGAACATTCCTATCCACATCTTACTAGAAGCATGTTGACTAGAAAACTGAGGACAGTAGATGTGTATTGTAAGGTCACCCTGGCCAACTGCTTCAAGAAGTGTTGGCTTTATGCTTTCACCCATTTCCTGATAGCAATGATTAATGAGTGATACTTTAGTTTCCAGTTTTGTACCAGCTGTGCCCTCCTTACCGTAATTGTTGTGTATGCTCCAATCAACACTAAGGCTAATGAAGCAGCTACAGGTAATTTTGCCAGCAGCTATCCAACAGTCCTTTATGAAATCCTGAAAAGAGCTGTTGTAAGGACTCTGTATAATGGTAAAGACACCTGGGAACTGTGTTATTGGGCCTCAGTATTCAGCTGTCAATGACATGGGGATTGCTGATTTACTCTGTTATTACCTGAAGTTTCACAAGTCTGGGGATAGACTGATCGTGTCCTTGTTAGCTGTCATTGACAGTCAACATTTACTGATGAGTAAGTTCAGAGATATTGAACTTGATGCTGACCATTGGTTGAACGCTAATTTGCTTTGAGACTTTGAATATATTGATGCCGTTATCTTGACATATACCTTCAGTATATCAATGACATAGTCTTATTGGCACAATTTGATGGATCATGGCGTTTGTTGGATGATTCAGTTGGATATGAAGCATTGTGCCTCAGGTCTTGGGCCATAACTATGAATCAGTTGTTAAATCTGTATTATGACCACCACTGTGCTAACCTGTCCTATTGTGATGCTGAGCAAGTGGAACTATCAAATGTTTGAGAAGGGTCCATAGTCATTGCTAGAGGGTGTTCAAAATAAGTGGGTGTTCCTGTAGCAGCAACCAGTATAATGTCTGAGTCTTCAGTGCCTCAGTGAAGTCATTGTGATATAAATCTTCATATGAAGCGGTGTAAAGAAATGGTATAAGTCTTCATATGAAATGGTGTAAAGAACCAAAATTATACTGAAAATTTGGTGTGGAGTGAAGCATGGGTATTTAGGATGGCTGAAGAGAAAACTGAGGTTTTCATTTCTTTCCATTTTGGTCATCTGATCAACATTAAGTGGCAGGACAAGCGCAGCATGAAGACATTTGTAGCTAGAATCTAACTGCTTCTGTCTTCTTGTTCTGGGAATGTTTTTAAGGTAGAAAGTCAACATATTGTAAAGCATGTTTACCAAGGAATGTCAGTACATGGTTGACAATCATGGTGTTGCCAATAACTTTGACCAGTGAAGGACATAGACTGAATATCCAGCCTGTCTGAAGAGCCAAGCTAAATTCTGATTCTCGTGGCATTCATTCTGCAAGAAAACTTTCTCAGGGTTTTCCTTGATGGTGGTTTGTAATTATATTAGCCTCTTTCTGGAGTAGGCTATGGAACATATTTTTGACAGATATTTTCCATGTAACACAACTATTCACTAGTCATGAGCAGATCATTAATGATCAGGAATTCTGGATGCTGTTCCAGATTCTGGGACTTGTAATGTGGCATGTAAACAAAGCTGACATATAAAAAGCAGTGTATCAAATAGATAAATTACGAGTATGCCATGAGAGGATATTGGGCTCTACTCCTGACCTATGATAAACTTCCTGTTAACTTAAAACCTGTGGGAGGAAGACAACAGCTAATACTTAATTAATTCCTTGGTTATTATTTATTTCTTTATGTATTATACTATTTTTTATTTATTTATTATTTCCCCTTCCCTTACTATGTCCTAGCTCAGCTTTCTAGATCTCAGTAAGCAATGCAAAAGGGTTTTGTCAACAGTGCTAAATGTAGTTTGTTATGGCAAACATTTGCCCTTACAGTTAGGTATGCCCTTACAAAATTACATAAGCAAAAATTCTTTATATATAACTCATGTTGTCAGAATTGGCACACAAGGAGAAAAGCCCAGCTCCAATGTTCGGGGTTTCTTTTGACTTGCAGGGAGAGATGCTGAAACAAGGATGAGGCAATCCAAGGAAAAAAAAGGACAGAAGGAATAATTTTGGAATAATTATTTCTCTTGCTGACTCACTGTTTTCATCGAATGAAAATGAAACAGTTGTGGTGCCTGAAATTTTACACTCTACTTGGTTTTATCCTTTTTATGATAATTTTTTGCAAATTAAAAGAAAGCATTATTATTAAGATGTTTCAGCTGTTTGCATATCAACAAAGTAAACTAACCGTGCCTTCATCAGTGCCCTGAAGCACGTCAGGGTCTCCTACATAAGCTTCAACATAAACCAGAAGTATTGTGGCCATATTTGTGCACTGCTTCAAGTGGGCTAATTAGCACTAGTAACCAGCAGTGCCATTTAGACAGCCCTTTTGCTAATAAGACCACCCACATGTGCTGCGTAGATGTGGCTATACTGCTTTTGGCTTAGGAGGCAGGCTGAGCAGAGAGTGGTGGTGCACTTAAGGGCATCCCTGCTAGGCACAGTAAATTTTCCCACCTAAACATAAAGCTTACCTCTGATTTCCTGACCACTTATAAGAATAAATACTTACTGCATCCTTATGTGGCACATTATAATAATATTCTTTTTGTTTTATAGATGGGAAAAGGGAGATTCAGAATGTTCTTTTGAGTATAAAAATAAGTCCGTATTAGTTTAGTATCACCCTTTATTCAGGTGACCCAGAATCTCTCTAACGTAGCAGTATCAACTTCAGAGAAGATACCAGCTTTTCTGCAATGGAATGAAAGTGGGGAGCCTCCAGATTGTGAGGTGATACTGTGATTATCTATAGATACCATATGAGTGCCTTTGAGCAGTTTTGAGGATTATTACAATAAATATAATTTAGTATCTTGTGTAGTACATTAAAAGAAGAAGCTCTGACATTTTAATACTGCTACTAAAATATAGTATATTTATTTCCAGTCATATTTAATATGAGCTTGTGTTAATGGTCATTTAGATATTTTTTTTATATTCACAAACGTTAAGATACCCTTTCTTACTTTCTTCTGCTTTTCATATTTTATTTTGTTACTTTTATTAATGTGAAAATCAGTTAATCAGACAATGCAGAGTACATTTCAAAACTATCATTTTATCTTTGAAACCCTGGAGCTAAAAACTCTAGTGGCTGTCCTATTCATAGATTACATGTTGTGGTAAAATGTGATAATTGATGTATATCTGTGAAAAAGGATGGGCTAGTGTCCTTTGTAATGAGCTAACAATTTAATGCAGAAATTTCTGCAATTCTGTTGTTTAGCATGAAAGGAGACATGTAAATTAGGCCACTGTTCAAATTGTATTGAAACAATGCTGACAGTTTCTTTATTGTATCCATTAATTAATTTCCCCACATCAGAGTTCTCTGGGAATGAACTAGAAAATAGTTAAAATGATACATGAGGTAAATAGCTTAGAAATTCAAAAGGTGAAGTACTAAATTAGTTTAATAAATAATTAGACATATTGTTTATTTGTTTCCATGCACTTCATATAAAATGATTTATTAAGGAATAATGATGTAGTTTTGATTTAGCTTGTAAATTGTTGACTTTTATATCATAAGTGTATTACCCTAATGAAAACTTTTTGTACTCTACTTTGTGCAGTGTGAAACCAACTGTCCATACCCAGGAGAATTATATTTATTTAAAAATATTTTACATTAAATTTAATCAATTTACACTTCACTCATGTGCAAAAGATATTATCAGGCTTCTAGAATCGTAATGGGCACTTTGTAAGCTAGATCATATTTTTTTTTAAGTAGAACTGTATGAATATGTAAATAACAGATCTTGTTGGTTTGCTTCTATTCCAGAAAATGAAAATGTGTCTATTTCAGGTCAACCTGAAATATGCCCTGATGTTGTGGCATTTTGAATAATAAGGGAAATATTGCTATGACATTCATTGTGCTTAAATTAGTTATCTCTGAACCTTTCCTGCTGCTTCTCCTTAGAAGCTTGTAGCTGGGTCAGACCCTGGCTCTAAAATAATTGGTGGTCAAAGCAGTGAAGAAACAACCAGGCATTGACCTGGATTATATGAATGGAGGGCAGACATAGAAATACTAAGCCTTCTTCCTCAACAGTGTTTGTTTAGTGATACTGCCTGTCAAGGTAATAGCTTGTGTTTTGGATGTGGAAGATCTTCCTGCCTTGAAATTACAATTTGAAAATGTTAGATTCAACTTTTGATTGTTAAGCATTATACATTTTCTGCCAAAAAAGGAGTGGGAGTGGGTGAGCAGGAATTATTTTCTTTCAACTCTTATCTATATGTTGTAAATTGATTTTTCTAGAATTTCTGCTTTTATAAACACATAGACCTAGTGTTAATACAGAATGACATTAATATCGACTCAGTAACATATCCTCTCAGCACTCACTGAAATACAGTGGCAAGGTAAGCTTCTTATTAATAATGTCTCACCAAGTGAAAACAGGAAAGGATTGTTGACATGATAAAGATGTGTTTAGACACTAACAATGGAATAAAGTCCTGAGGCTGTTGATAGCACTGAAATGGTAATAAGAACTTTGTTTACCTTAGATTAGTAGTAAAATTCAAAAAGGTGAGAGTATCCAAAAGTCTGTTTGTCTCAGTTAAAACTGAGAATGTTTTTCCAATTAGTCCTTTAACTTCAGTGCTAATATACAAATGATAGATACAAATATTATTCTAAGGAGAGACTGAGAATCCTTTCAGTGTTTGATGCAAAATACAGGCATGGGTATAATATTTCACTTACAGTAGTTATATGGGGGTATGTAGACCAGCAGTTTGTTTCCTTAGAAAGTAGTTCACTATGTTTCTGTCCTTTGAGGACAGAATTGTTAATGGTCAGAAATTGAATGCTGAAGGCATTTAATTAAATATGAAAAGAAAAAAAGTAATTTTTTTATTAATATGGGGTTGAAATAATAGTTTTTATGTTTTATATTTTGATGATGCTTTAGGTACAGAAAAAATGCTTCCATGTTTTGTATTTGTTTAATTTAAAACATTTTTGCAGATGAAAACAAGACAGTAATAGAGTAAAAACAATTGATCCTTTAAACATATGGAGCAAAATAAGTAATTCCTAGAGAATTTTTCTTTGCAAAAATCTTGTTGGTCTCATAAAAAGATATCATGTCTACTAGGAGTCCTGATTGCCTACTTCCTAAATACGCTGTTTAAAATATAGGACAGCTTGCCTAATGCTTTCCTAGGCTATTACTAAGAGCCCATTAAGATTTTAGTTTGGAGCCACTCTATTTGATTCTTTCCCACTCCTATAGAACAATGGACTTTCTACACAATTGTGTGTGGTAGGGTTAATGAAGAGGGAAGAAATGTTCTATTTGAGCACATGACATGGAAACAGAGACAACAGGGAGGGTGCTGATTGTCACCATATGTAACAGGGGAGCATCTATACAAGATGTTTACTGCACAGTAGACTAATTAGCTGTGCAGTAAATGTCTTGGTGTCTACACGTAGAACCCTATTAAGGTGGGGTAAAAAAATTTATTCTGCAGCAGTACTTGTAAATAAAAGTACAGTTTTCCCTTGCTTTATGCGGGTTCTGTATGTGCAAATTTGCTCTTATACAATGACCCTTTTTATACCAAAAATTTGTTATATGTGAGGTAAATTCACTTGTATGCGATTGGTGTGGTGGAAGCCCACAGCTGCTTTGTACGGTGCATTCTGGGAGTGACTCGCACCAAAATATATTCTGTGTGAATCTGTGCTCTTCACTTGTTGTCTGCGACATGTGTTTCTGTAGTTACCATCCCCATTATGATAGTGCCCTGTGCTTGTGTGTGCTGTCTGCTGTTGGTGAGTACCAAAATTGTCTTGTAAATGGGTCTAGGGATCAGTACAGTCAAGGTCTTGGAATGTATCCCTATTGTCGAGTTTTTGCCGTTTTCCAAGAATGCATGTATGGCATAAAGCAAGGGAAACTTGTACTATCCTGCTGCAAAGTGAAAAAAACTCCATGGCAGCACTTGTGTAGACATTGCCCCAGCTGGCTGGGGCATAAGAGTGCTTCAGTGCAGGGGCTGCCTGCCAGCTAGCGCTGCAGTAGAGTACCCTCGTGCCCCAGCCAACCCCTCCACGGCACATTGAGCCAGGGGGAGCAGCCTCGGGCAGGCAGGCTGATCCCCTGGGCCACTTGCCAGCTGGGGTGTTTGACCCAACTCAATATGCTGTGCTCCTGGGCGCATGTTCAAGCAGCAATAAACTCTTGAATTTATTTCTCCAGCATTTCTTGCTCCCAGGCACACATTCAAATGGCATGCTGGGGAGCAATTAACTCTGGATTTTATTGTTTTGCATTAATTGCATGTGTAAATGTGCCCACGAACTTGCAGAAAGGATGTTATCTGACTAGGGGAGAGTGTATTGCAAGGCTTTTGCTCTTTTAAAATAATCTTTCATGGGATTTCAAGAGTAAAGTTTCTGTGATTACAGAATTCTTTCATAGGTTTTTCTGTCATGTTGTCCCAAAGGGGACTAGAATTGCAGAGTATCCATTTTGTGGGTGAAGCTCAAGAGGGAAAGTTGTACATGTTTAGGAGACTTGAAAGATCTGAGGCAGTGGATTTCAGGTTATAAGGCAGCTGGTCTGTGACATCTCAGGCCTCTGCAAATGTTAAAATAATGGCACTATTAGGGTCTGAGGAATTTTGTTTCATCCCAAATATCATGTATCCTGCCATACCAGACATGCATAACAGAACCCCCAGGAATTCGGTTGGGGTAGCCCCAAAACTGGGGCTGTCCAACACTGGGACCAGATTGTCAACCCTTGCCCTGGTCCACTTTGAGACCTAGGGTGGGAAGAGCCCCAAGGCTCATGCCTCTCCCATTTTCCCCTGTTCTAGGAACCTTGCAACTCATCCATCGTGTAGTCCATTGTTGGCTGTCCTGGCTACCTAGGTCCTGATGCTGACAAATCAGTTGTTTGTCAGTATTGGGATGATCAGGTATGCCACATGTTTTGTTTATGGTGCCATACAAACCAAGCACAAAGCCATGCCATATTTTATGTGGAAGGTCTTTGCAGCTGTTTGCGATTTTATGGCACCATAAATTTGTTCAATGTGTGAAATGTTGCTATTTATGGTATAATTAACACATGCATTGAACCATAAATATTGCACTAAGGACGTAGGTTTTAACTTAGTAGCATGCATTACTAACCCTAGGAACAGGAAGTAGATTCTGTTCAGATGCATAGATTGGAAGTGCTTGGTCTTATAACTTCAATAATAATATTTTGATGCAGTTTTCTACATGTAATTTTCTAGGAGTTTTTTAAAGGTTAAAATGAAAACCAAATTTTTGCATGTACAACTGTAGCAATTCCTTTGTTATACATTGTCAATGAAGTTTGAATTCTGAACTATAAGTATTACAGCATAGATGGTTATGACTTGATCTACAGGATTTAACTATGTTGTTGACAAGGGGCAGCCAGTTCAGTTCTAAAACTAGCAATTATCATTTTGAAATGATACCAAATATCATGAGTTTGAAAATGGAATTCTTCTAAAAATAAGGGCACACATTCTGAAGTTAATTCTTCATCTAACAGACGCAGTATATTTTCAAAAAATAAGGCATATATATGGACCACAGTGGATTCCTTTTACTAATGACTTAAAGGAGGGTGGCCTAGTGGTTAAACCAGAACACCAAGACACCAGAAACTTGGTTTCTTTCCCTATCTCTGCCCAGTTTTTTGTGAGCTATTGGGTAAGTCACTTAACTTATTTGTAACTCTGTTGTCTGATTTATGTAGTGGAAAAATACGTCTTTACAACTTAAGAGCACTTTATTATTCTGTACATGTAAAGTACTTTGAGTTCCTTGAATGTAAGCAATTATTGAAGTGCAGAATATTCTTGTAGTGTTAATTTCAAGTTCTGTCTCTAGCATAGTGAGTATAATTGGTCATCCTGGGTAGCTTAAAATATAACTCTTTCCTGACGCACACAAACATAATATATTAAGACAGTAACCTTTCTTAACCATTGAAGTGCTAGGATATGGAGAGCAGGTTAGGCCAGTCTTTGGTTATCTTGAAAAAAATTTAGTCTACATTCATGCAGTGATTTTCTAATTTGAGAAGTTCTGAGAGTGAAGTATAAAAGAATGCCTTTGATGTGAGCTGCAGAGGAGATTAACTTTTGCAGGGCAATGTGATATTTGTGATGTTAAAAATCTAAATGATTTTTATTGATGATGACAGATGGTTCTTAGATAATGTGCTCTGAGTTGCAAGTAATATGTCCAAAATAAGTCTTTTGGAAGGTTGTACATCTGTCTTGAGATCTTCTGCTAAAATATTTAAATCAAGGTCATTGTTTATATTTGATTTTAAACAGCTTTTAGTTTATAGCCTGAATTTTTATTCATTCAGAGATCAAACTGTTTGTAACTTCAAGAGCTACAAATGGAAAGGTAGCAGGTGTTAGAAAAGGCAATTATGCATTAGCTGCTTTACTCAATTTCCAAAACTGTCTAAGACTATCCACTGGAAATACTTTGTAGCCTAGTTTTATCTCTGAAGCATGATGAATTCTTAAATCTGAGGGGAATATACATTTTTTCTTTAATGAATTGAATATTTAGAGCCATTTGGTTTAATTCAAAGAACCTAGGAAAATGGCATTGAAGAGAAAGGTAGAAGAGGAAAATTTCAAGAATAAATACAGGTCTTTGGCATGATTTTAGATATTCTTTATGCCTTTTAACATTTCAATAAGATTGATTTAGTTGGGGGATTTATTTTTTTTTAAACTCTTCTGAACAGTTTCTTTTGAGCTCTGCTTTGCTTTCCTAATCTTCAGTATGGAAGAACAAACTAGTTATTTGGTATAAAAACCTAAATCTTAGGTTCCCAGTTTACAAGGTCAGAAGGGATTGTTGTAATCATCTAGTCTGACCTGTTGTATTAAGACAGGCCTGCCTTAAAATAATAGATATAGTTTTGTGAGTCAATGAAATAAATGAAGAACCAAAAGTAATTTTACCAGAGGTTACATTAAATTGACTTTCAGAGACCTGAGAAAATAGCAAAATTTCAGTATCTTAATCTTGGCATATTTGTTACCATCTCCACAAAATTCCTTACATCCATCACCTTTCCAGGAATTACATACCAGTTATATTTTTTGAATGTAGAGGAGGTAAAGGGCTAATAGACGTTTGTTAGACCATATACAAAGAAAATGTTTGAATTCTTTATTCCTCACTTGTTCTCTCAGCATTTCGTATTTCCTTTTATTCTGTCTCTAGTATTTCTCCTTTTCTTGTTCCCTTTGTTCTTTTTCCTCCCTTACCGAGCCTGCCTGTTATCCTCCCACCATATATATCCTTAGCATTCCTTTGTTCCTCTTCCCCTACAATATCTTCCAGCCTTTCCTAAATCTTGGTTGTTTCACCACCAGAAATAATCGTCCTGTTTTTTCCCTTCTTTCCCCTCCCACCCTGTTTTATTTGCACTTTTATTTTTCTACGCCAAGTTTTCAATGTGTTCTTTCTTGTCATTATCCTTCCCCACATCCCTACTTCATCTAATTTCTTCCCTCCTCTTCTTGACTTCAGATGCTTGGCCTGGTACCTGCCCGTATCAAGTTGCCTGTACTCTGAGGCAGCTCTTAATCCAGAGCATATTATCGGGTGGCATTGTGTTGCCTTCCATTCCAGGATAAATTGCCAGAACAAAGATTCCTCTTTCCTTCTTTATCAGTTGTATCGTGTGTTCCAAGATGAGCTTTTGGAGTGTGGAACCTTTCATTTGATGCCTCCACAGTTCCTGAGCCAAAGGCCTTTGTTGCCCTTATTGAAGCAGGACTTGCTCATATATTAGTTTAAATCTGTTACAAGAGCAGGAACAGCATAGGGAGTTGGAAACAAGGTCATTGCTGGCATGACATGCTAGTAAAATGTGCCAATTTGGTTTCCAAATACATAATGGAACAATTTACTTGATGAATACATCGTGTTGAACTTTACCTTGCTTTCCTTAAAATTAAAATGACACTTGCTTACCTCTACATGTAGTTTGAATTCAGTTGCCAGCTATTGTGTTCCCTGTTTCATAGCTTCAGGGTTTTAAGTTCTAGGTATAATTCATACAAAGCTGATTTTATTGACACTGTAAATTTAACTGAAGCTTTAAGTGCCCTCCGATTTGCATTTTACATTACTGTTCTTTCCTTGAAAACTTAAAGATAAGTGGATCGCTTTTAAGTGTATACAAACTGTACTAGTAATGGGTAACTATGCAACAATGAAACATTTAATGAATGCTTAAAAGCTACTACATGGCATTTGTTTTATTTATACCAAAACTTGGAGATTTGCTCGAATCCTTTACTAGAAAAAAAGTGGTATAAAATATATTAAATAATTAATTTTAAAGGGCTTCTGATTTTTTTTTAAAATTTTCTGATGTTGGACCTTTTTTAATTTTAGAGCTGAAAACCTTACAATGCTAATGATGCAGTTGAAGACATTTCTAAATGTTTTTATAAACTATGTACAGAATAATGTAGAGAAGATATGTTTAGTTGTATTGACATCTTCATTTTTATAGTTTTATTTTCTTAATGCTTTCCTTAATTAAATCTGATATACCGATATAACTGGTGTTTACTGTTTTTTCTGCAGTTATACCACCAGTTTCACATGCTAAACAGGTCTGCCCCTGGTATTTAAATAGAAGGGCAAGGTCTACATATTAGTTTTTGAAATGAGTGTGAATGCATAATGACTAAGATTTTACTGTATTTGCTTAGACCAGGCAAAGTATACTTATACTTTGATGTAGCTGATCTAATAAGGAGGCAAAGGAAAGTAGTAGCTTGCTCTGTCTACCCTAAGATGTTATAATGTGTTAATATCATGCTGGCACAAAACAATGCAGAGAAATGTAAACAGTATCCTAGGCACTTATTCCAGAAAGGTTTCCTTCCATGATCCCTAGATTGATTAATCCATTTCTTTTTTCTTATCACCCCACATCTCATCTCAAAATCTCTTATTTAGTTTCAAAGAGTTATTCAAAAAAAATCCTGAAAAGTTTCCTGCTGTTCTCTTTACAACTGTTTGCTTTGGACAGGCTTATTTCTGTACTCAGTTGCCTTCAAAAAAGAGATGAAAGACTCCAAGGATTTGGTTCTCCCACCATTTTTCCTGTGGTCCCTTTCCTGGTGTGAAAAAAGGATTCTTTTTCTCACCTTCAGTCCTAACTGATAGTAGAGTTTTCCCCACTAATTGGGATGTTGCAGTTAATCTTTCCACCATATAATGGAGGTGAATGAGTATTTAGACACTTGGCAGCTTTGGGTAAATCTGATATATCTTTTATTAGACCAACTAAATAGTTGGGGGGAAAAAATTCTTAGCAAACTTTTGGGTTTAAAAACTCTTTGTCAGGCTGAGGAAAATTTTTTCCAACTATTTAGTTGGCCTAATGAAACATATCAGATTTACCCAAAGCTGCCTATGTCCTTAGACCAACATGTCTATAACCTACACCCATGTATTTAGGCGCTTGGTATTTCTTTCCCATTCTTTCAGTAGACAAATATCAGCTAGACGAGTTAGTTATCTGTCCTGACTCCTTTGACTAGAGCTTCTCTAAGGGTGCACACAGACTTTCTGGCATATTAAGGGGAGGGTAGATCAAGTTAAAATGACCAGCTGATCTAAAGTAAGTCAGAATAGGAGGGCTAGCAGGGTGGGGCATCAGGGGAAGCAAGCAGGTTCTGGGGCGATTAGGGTTGCAGGCAGGGTCTGCAGAGGTATCAGGTGGATTCTATGAGCGGTATCAGGGGGAGAGGCAATCAGGGTCCAGGAGGGTTTGGCAGGATCAGGGGGCTTACCAGGGAGGATGGGGGGCTCTCTTTTTTTAGCCCCCCAACATCCTCACCCTCAGATTAACACCCCCCCACCTCTGGCTAGCCAACCCCCTCATGCCTCCTGCACCTCTCCTCAACACCTCAATTTACTTTCTTGTCTTACTGGATTGGGGGGGAGGGGCTGGCTAGTCTGTGGGGGTCTTGACTATCTGAAGGGGGAGGAAGGAGTTGGGAGGGGTAAAAAAAATAGCCTGGTGCCAGGCCAGTGAGTAGGAAAAGCACAACCCCAAGGGTAGGGCCAGCAGCCCGGCTTTTCCAGCCCTGGGAACTTTACAAAAGTTATTAGATCTTTCTCACCAGCCCTGATCTAAGTTAGACTTCCTCAGAGGTATCGTTAACTTAGATCAGGACAGCCATTTTTCAACTGATCTAACCTTCCTGAACTCCTGTCCAGTTCATACTTAGATCCACCTAACTAGGAATCTAGTGTATGGTTTGCACCTGAATGAACTAAATTAGATCAGATGGCCAATTTAATACAGTCTAATCTCCCTGAACATCTGTATGCACCCTAAGTTCTTAATATGCTATTTGGACTATCAAACCACAATGACTTGTACAACATGGGTCATTTATTTTTTTTTAAATCTGTGTTGTCTGTCCTGTGCTTTGCTCAATCCCTTCCAAAAAGAAAAATTCAAAGCAGAAAATGTACAAAATCATGTAGCTATCCTAGTAAGCCTCTCATTAATACTTTACTTTGATGCATTCTTTCTTTCCTCATTGTGTATATGTCTGGTTAAGGCCTGATCCTGCAAACCTTTTTGCTAGTGTTTTCATCTTGGACAAGAAGTCCTATTGATTGTAACAGCAACCTTGTTTAAATAAATGGTTTTATGAAGTGTGCCTTGAGTTGCAAGTCCTTTGGAGCAGAGATTTTCTGTGAAATCTTGAATCAAATGAAGTTAAAAGAATATTTTTTCCTGTGGCCTGTGTTTCCCAATTTGTCTTTGTACTTGGCTAGAAATGGTTTATGTTGTTATGGAAAGCACAGTAATCAAAATAAACAAAAAGCAGCTCCTAGAATTTGCTACATACTGTTATTTGTATTTAAAGCTAAAACAAGAAACAATAAAACAACATGAACATGAAGTAGCTAATTTCAGGTTATAATGGTATTAGTGCAAAACGATTGAAATTGTTTAATTCTTTAAAATATATTAATTTATGCTAAATCTTATTTGTGTTGAATCAAAATAAAGTTCAGTTTGCAAGTTTTATTCCAATAATATGGACTTGAAACATCAGAATTACAAACTAAACATAGCACTTCTGAGAGTCTTTCTTTTTTCTCTTTCTTTAAATAGATAATGAAGATAGAAAAGGAAACATTCACTTTCACCATAGGTTACATGTTCTACTGTTTAAAATTACATGTGCAAAGCTTATTGCATTTTTGAAACAATGAAGCTAGTTTATATATCTTAATTCTATTATTGACATTTTAAAAGGAGTTACTCCACAATTACCCCTTATCACAGAAGTTTACAGCATATTGGGTCAGATTCTGATCCACTGACTTGCATCTGATAACATCTTATAACAAAAGTATATTGATGTAACTAGTTGTGGAGAAAGGGATATTCAGTGCAAATGAGATGATCCAAATTCGGCTCTCTATCATTTGTAAAATTTCAATTTCTAGCTTTGATTCCTTTCTCCAGGACGACTAAAATTTCTGTTAAAACCTTTATTTAAAAATGTATCTTTAGCGTTCCGCCATAAAACGTAAATAGAAGTTAAACCAAATCTTAGTACATGTAGTGTTTTAGGTACATATGGCCAAGAGGCACAGAATAGACATTGATATTTTTGATGTACATTGTGATACTATTCAGAATGTGTTACATGCACCTCAAATATGATTCCCAAATGCTGCTCCACCCAGGCTTTATTAATTGCTATTTTTTTAGTTATTAAACAAAAATTCAGGAGGAATTTGAAGGGGTGTAGTGTTTTGCTGGGACACCTCAAGAAGTCATTCTTTAAGATGGAGATAGTATGTGCTGTCTTCTCATCAGGATGCTGTGAACGTTAGTTCCAAAGAGGATGTAGCTAGATTGTTTTCAGTCATGGCAGATGACAGACCAAGGAGGAATGGTCTCAAGTTGCAGCAAGGGAGGTTTAGGTTGAATATTAGGAAAAATTTTCTCACTAGGAGGGTGGTGAAGCACTATAACAAGTTACCTAGAGAAGTGGTGGAATCTCCATCTTTGGAGATTTTAAGGCCTGGCTTTACAAAGCCCTGGCTGCAATGATCTATTTGGGGATAGTCTTGCTTTGAGCAATGGGTTAGACTAGATGACCTCCTGAGGTCCCTTCCAACCCTAATTGTCTAGGATTCTATAAGCATGTGGATATTGTAGTGATAAAGACTATATTAAAACCCATATATAATAGTTTTGTGTTGAGCCAAGACTTTGAATACTTCAGTAAATAAGACTTGTGTCACAAATTGAACAAAACTAAAGCAAATACTGAATAGTTGCTTTTTAAATGAGCACTGCCCATCCTGTGCACTGAATGTTTCAAAAGAAAAAATAGTATACAGGAAACCCTCGCTACTCACAGGTTCGGCATTCACAGTTTCAAATATTCACAAATGCCAGACCCACATCTTAAATGCACCTACAGTAGGTCCCCAGGAGCCCCAGGCTTGGTGTTGCTCCACTTCCTCTGCTGCTGCCATGCTTCTGCCATCTCCAGCACAGCCGCGCCCCCTCTCCCAGCCACTGGGGCACTACATTCATGAATGCAGTGCCGTATTCACGGATTTTGCCATTTATGGGATCTCAAGAGCATATTCCCCACGAATGGCAAGGGTCGCCTGCATGTTCCTGTACTGAAAGACTGTAACATGATGCAAATGGATTCAATGGCTGAATTAAATGTATAAACAGGAATTTCATAACTTTTGAGTACTTAATTTGGCAAACGTAGCCTTTTTTCTGTGTAGTTTTTAACGACTAAAATTTTATTGGAACTGTATTTGATAATACATAGATTTTTCAATTTGAATGTAAAGTATTTTTAAAGTGTGTTTCTGTTGGTGTCTGCTGTATTATAAAAAATATTTTAGATTATTGTATTCTGAAGGTTAAACTTCAGTAAAGCAGAAGTATATCTATTTTTTGGATGATGTATTTATTTATTTAAAAACTTTTTCAGTATAATTTACCCACTCACAGATGACGTGTGATCCGTTTAACAGAATAAAATTCTAACTCAAATCTTTTTTGTAAGAAATGCCCTAAGCTAAAGTTCATCTAGTTTGCACTAAATTCTTCTCAGCAGTAGGAAATGGTTCTGCTGTGACCAGTAAAGATGATTAAGAAAAAATCCAGCCTTCTACTGGGGTTTAAAAAAAGTACAATTGCAAGTTTTTATATTCAGTTGAATGTCTTAATTAAATTGTACTGCTACTATGCATCAGATTCTGCAGTTTGCTGACTTTATCAAATCTTTTTTTTTCAAGATGTTAACTTGAGACTTCACTTTAGTGTTCTTTCTCTGTAATGCCACTGATTTAATCTTATTCATCTTATTCCATAAAACAAAAAGTTCAAATTTTTTTTTTTTAATTTTTACTTTTTCTACAACTTAAAAGCAATCTACAATGAAAAATCTTAAATATAAATTTAAATAGGTTTTTGAAACCTATTTTGTTTTAGTGGCAAACTTTTAAAAAATTATACTTTTAAGTTCATGTGTTTGGCCCAGATTTTTATACGCTTGTGAAATATTTATTACTGGGGATGAAATAAATGAAGCAAAGACTGCATTAGGCAGATATGATTACAAAACTGGGGCCTTAAACTGCTGTTTTGTTCTAGAATTACAGCGGTCTTGAAATTTTTATTGGATTTAATATGATAAATAATCAGCTGATCGATACCCAGCAAAACTTCTACATTTTGTTTTTTAAACAAGTTAATACATTTCTTTAGCAGAAATTATTGTAAAATAGGCATAGAAATGAAATTTAATGTTAAATTAAACTTCCATTGAAGATGGAGCATATGGTTGTCATCAAGCTGGGCTTGAGGCAAGTGGTCAATTTTATAGTGTTTCATAGTGGATAGATACCAAAGGATAAATTCAGAAAAGTCAGGAAATGGCCTGAAAAGAAGGTTATACATAAATAAACACCCAAGTCCTAGCTACAGAACAGTTTGTAAATGCCTATGGCAGAGGTGAAATCATAATTAGTTTGGGACATTGGTTTTAGGTCTTTTTGAATGTCTTATAAATATATTTAGGGATACATTGTATAAATCATGTTTCAGCATATTTAAATTTTTTTTTCAGTCTGAACCAGAAGGTTTTTCGCACTTCCACTTGTATGTGTGTGCCGCCTTCCTTGTCAGATGGAGGAAAGAGATTCTTGAAGAAAAGGACTTCCAAGTAAGTAAAGATTTTTCTTTCTGTGTTACAGAAACCTGGAATGTTTTTCCAGCAGGGGAAGTGTTTATTAAATTAAGTTCAGCGTTTCTTGTGGATGAATTTGGCAAAGCAGGGGCAGTTGCACTGATTGATAATATCTGAATGTTTGAAAGACTACCTGTAAAGCTGTTGGACTTGAAGCTATTTGCCTGTAAACAGTAGATGTATGTTTTCTGTGGCCAGGTACAGACATTACACTTTTACCAGTAAAAGTGATTGGAAACTGTTTTATACCCATAACAGAACAGAAGTTTAGCACAAAAAACTGATCTATACCCGTAATAGAACAGAAGTTCAGCACATACAGACTTGTTTAAAAATGGTGGAACCCAGTCTAAGATTTACCCCCTTTCTCCCTTCTTCCCCCCACACCAAAGGGTGAATGTGCGTTCTGTTCACTACCAATATAAACTACACTGCTTACAGAAAAGTGTGTAACTTAGATCAATTCCATCTCAGACTTTTTGAATGTCTGTACCTAGCATTTGTGCATTCTGAGGGGAAAAAATATTTCAACTGAGGCAATCACCAAGGAAAAGATTTCTGAAGAAGCAGTGCTTTGGAATTTCGCAGCAAGGTTTTCTGAAAAAAGTGACTGAGGATTAAAAGGTTCTGTGTTTTTTATCTGAAAATGCAATACTGATGTTACTCACTTTATTATAATTTAACATTTGTATGATACCAGAAGTATGCACAGTCCTTGTTATTTTTTTTATTTATTCTAGTTGCTCTTTTACGTTTCTATTTCTCTTGCTATAAGCCACCCTGAGCCTCTGTTGGAGAGGGTGGTATATGAATTTCATAAAAATGCATACATATTTCTGCTTATTAAATACAGACATACATTAACAAGCATAGGTCCCTAAATTCCTATTTAGGCAACTGTAATAAATAGCGTCCTTGAAAAAATAGGCCATGAAGGCACAATTTTATAGCTAACTATACACTATAGGGTAAGGACATACCTACATCTGAAAATGTAAGCTCCAATTTGTGCAATAAGTTTACAACTTAAATTGAGCACTGTATTAGGTGTGGAGTAGGGAGAGGCATAACATAGAACAGCATTTCCCAACCAGTGTGCCACAGCACATTGCTGTGCCATCAGGCACGTGCAGGTGGCCACGGCATTTGGGGCTGGAGCCACACCCCCCACCTGCTGCTGCTGCGGACACAGGCAGATGAAGAGCATGGCTCCAGCCAGGCACCAGGCATGGCT
>NW_017729008.1:9295732-9314812 GCF_001723915.1 Gavialis gangeticus | reverse complement strand
CCCACCCCCAGTCAGTGTCTGGCTGGCCTCCCACCCACCAGCCCAGTCAGTGTCCGGCTGGCCACACACCACCACCCCCGCCTCCCCTTGCTCAATGTCTGGTGTGCCGTGGTGCTTTTTTATTTAGGTAAGTGTGCTGTGGAGCGAAAAAGATTAGGAAATGCTGACATAGAATATAGTTACAGGACTGCTTTATTGGTACAGTTTACATCTCATAAGTTGATGTTCTTTTTTTTAGATGATTTGAAGTGTTAACACAAGAGAGCAAGGTGTACTGTTGGAAAGATTGTGTGGGGGATGGGAATGGTAGACAAATGGAGAGTGGATTGTAAGTTGCACATAATTTGTGAGAGAGGACTTCATGGCTGTTTGGAATTTAATTTACATCAGTGTACAGGACTGAAAAATTTACCTGATTATAAGGTTACATTTGTGGAACCCAGACAACTATACTTCTTGTCTCACATATTTTGCAAAAATAGTGTAGGCTGATTATTGTCTTGGCTTATTTTCTGTCAACATTACTCATGCTGCAACAGCTTCAAAACATTAAAAATCTGAAATGTACTGCTTTCTCACAGGCCATGCTCAAAATCTCCAAAAAACATAATGCTGGCTGGGTACTTCCCTGCTACTTGGGCCCAAAGACCTGCACCGCCTGCTGGCTGAACTCTGCTTCCTTAATTAATGTTGCCCAGACACTTGAATACCATATATGCTACCCCTTCAAAGCAAGTATGAAATTAATCAGTCCTGCCTTTCTTCACAGAATTATCTATTTAATGGAGACAGTCTTAATTGAAGCTGTCCCACTTCAACAATAAATTAATGCTGGGTAGATGCCTCCCCCAAATGGTAAACATATATTGCTTCCCAATTTTATAAGCCTATGTCAATTTCTAAACTTTCTGAAAATAAAACTTTAAGTGATGGGCAGTCTTTCTTTTCCCTGGTATTTTGCCAGCAGGAGCAGCACCCTCTCCTGTGTACCTATTTATGTTGTTTCTGTCGCACCCCGATGCCGGTGCACCCTTAACCTGCAAGCCTGGGTTGGTACAACCGGCTTGGTGGGAGGGGGGATTTATGACCGGACAGGCAGGTGTTAACGGCGAGCAGGAGTCAGATAGTCAGACAATTTAAATCATATTGGTTATATAAAAAGTTTATTTTACTTACGCTACTGTTGAGTGATTGCAGCATAGGCAGAAGAGTTAATTTGTTCAGTTACAGCATGCAGATAGATATCATGTTACCCAGCATTTACTGGGTGGGTAAGAGACTTGCTTGTTACAAATTTCGAGCGATTCACACAGGTTACTGCAGTTTGCGGACTATCGAGAGCTCTTGACAAAAGAGATAAGACGAGCAAGAAAGATAAGACGACACAAGCCGGCAAAAAAAAAAACTGGGGGTACGCCTGAATCAAGGTCGCAGGCGGAGAGATAAAGTTCGTGAATAGTTTTTTTTCACAAACTGTACTTTCTGGGTGTGTACTCCGTTCCCTTGGGAATGCTCTGAGATCTCCGCTTTGGGCGGAAGTTCTTTCAAAGTTATACTAGACAAGATAGCCAATTACTATATGCTAGGCATGAATAATTAACGAGCTGGCACTTGTGCTTTCTTTGTTTGCTCAAGTTTCAGAAAAAAGGGGGGTTATTTTTTGCTTGGGTGGTACTGGTCCTGTTTGGTCACAAGAGGGCAAGCATAGCATATTATTTAATTTTACAACTTCATTAAAGTCAGCCAATTTGGTATCTTGTTACTATGGGTACGATATCTTTTTTGATGTCATAGCGCTGAGTTGTATACAATCCAAGGTTAGCTTCTCTCTCATATGGGAGCTCAAGTGATTTGAAATGAGGCACAGACAGGGGTGTGTATATGCAGTAGTACAGAGGGATAGACTACAATTACAGAGTTTGCTGTGTTAGCCTCTGACCTTTTTGTCATCGGCATCCGAAATCAAAGACTTTGATCTTTGACAGTTTCCTCTCACCACAGTCTATAGCACTTTTTCATGCCCTCTGGACACCTGATAAACCAGGCATCTATGCAAATGAAAAATAACAAAGTTATTTTACTATTGAGTTAGTTTTTTCTGCATGTATTTGATCCTTCACAAAATCAATGCAACATTCTTATTTGTAGTTTAATTTCTTCTGATGCCATTAAAGTGGGTTATGTGAATACATAATTCAGAAGAGCTTTGGAGCTCCTATTTTCTAGATAGTCTTAAGTTGTTCATCATATAAAACTAAATTATGAAGTACTAAGGATGTATGTGATTTAATCACTTATGAAATCAATATCAGTTGTATTAAAAATCAATAAAATGCTATTACAATTCATAAACAAACTTTAATTTATAGTGTGATATTTTGGCTTTTGGTTTAAGACCACAACTAGATGAAATTACAGTGTTATCTGCACTGCAGTTTTTCACTATGTAGTGAATATGATCAGATTACGATTACTATTACTAATAAAAATTATTATGTATTTAATAGAGATAATGAGAATATCTACTTAATTTTTTTTTGGTAAAATAGAGAAAGGATGACTAGTGCATAGAGGACTATTGTATAGGGAACAGATAATATTTCTAAACTGCTTTGAAATCGAAGATATTCTACAGTGCATATATGGAACAACATTTTATAAAAACTCAGCTCGTAATTTTATCAAGCTGGCACATTTTGCATTTTCTTCTATCTCTAAAAAAAAAAAAACAGCATACTTGATACATGTTATTTAAAATACTTTCCTGGATGTAGGGAGATAAGGTATTATTAGAGTGATATATTTGTAGTATGATAGATTAAGTGGCAGTCTTTAAATTTTTCTAGTTTTATTAATTGAAATGCCCTTAATCTAATAGTTTATGTAATGTGAAGATTTATACTTTTTCTGTTATCCATTTATATTTCAGCATTATACAAACTTTGCATGTGGAACTAGGCCTTTATTAAATTACTTTGCTCTTAAACTGACTATAGAAAAACAGCTTCAGTGAAATAAATCTTTAGGTGAAAAGTGAATAACATTAAGATGAAACTATATGTTGAATAGTTTTAAACTAAGATAGTTTTTACAGTATAATGAAAATGCTAGAGCTTTACGTGTTTCAGGGATCTATTCAGTAGCCATGTTGGTCTGAGACTAAGTTAAATGCAAAGCTCTAGAACAGCGGTTCCCAAACTTACAGACTGTGCACCACCAATTTAAAATGACAACCTTAAGTACCACCAGCAAATTTTTGTCAAGTAGAGTAATTATAATAAATTTGTTAAAGCGTACCACTGATGTATTGTCTGGTGCTACCCATACCACAAATTGGGAATTGCTGTCTAGAACTCTTAGTTCAGAAATAATACCTTTTATTAGACCAACTAAGAAATCACAAAAATAATATATTTTTCTTCAACTTTTGAGGCACACACACCCTTCCTCAAGGTTTCACTTAACACTGTTAAACACTGTTAAAATACAAATAATCTGGACACACCTGATTGTATAGGTACATTGCCCATTCCTGTTCTTTCAGTCCTGTGCCTGGGAATAGCTGGAGTGAAAATATGACTTGTTTCTTTTACATTCCTCAGTTCAAATTATACATAAGAAGGAATTTGAGTGAAAAGAGGATAATCGCCTTGTGCTTCAGCTTGTGTAAGTTGATTACATTCATGAAACAGAATGAAATGCTGTCTCTTTAAATCCTTAGTTGGAATCCATCCACAGCAGGTGATCTTTCTGCACTGGTTCCCTGGTAAACTACCCTTTCTTCATTCATAGAATTCATTAAGACTGACTCCTACCAGATCTACTGGAAATAAGTCAACTAAATATTTTTGTTGCATTTATTGTTTTAAGACAATATTTTTGCTCTACCAAGCTATGCCCTATCCACTACTCAGTAAATGTCCATAAAATGTCCTCTAATATTTTTGCAGATCTGTATGTGCTAGCTAAGCTGTCACCCTATTAAAATTTTATTTATGGGGAAAGAGGAGTTTGGGGGTGTTTTTTGGTATGGTTGAAAATCCAATAAAGTTCTCACTCTAAGACTCTATTTCCAAAATATTGTTCAATCCTTATAAGATAAAATCTTATAAGGGGCCTGAAGTAGAGGTTAAGTGATTTTGCTGAAAGTCTGATAGGAATGTCAAAGCCAAGATTAAAATTTAGGAAGTCATAGCTCTCAGCCTTGCGGATTGTGCCTCCCCACAAAATAAGTTGATGTTTGGTGAACTGCCAAGGATATCATCTAAAAAGAAATTGAGATTGGTAAGGTATACATCTATTTCAGTCTTAATCATCTAAATTGGCAAACTCAAGAGGCATTCATCTTAAGTATGATAGATGCACATTTATACTTTATTGTTGACCTTACAAAGCCCACCAAATTTTTGGGATTCATGGAATGGCACAAATATTTTCTTGCATCTATTTCACTGATATGTCATGTGTGTTCTTGTTGGAAAACCAGTGTTAGGGTGTGTCCATTTATGTTGATTTTACCATTGCAATGGATTCTTATGCCATCCACATATGTCTTTGATTAAACTATTACCATATTCAAAGGAACTGAGGAATGGGTACTTGAGGAAAAGAGAGTGTATACCTATAACTGCTATGTTTTTCTACCATTTTGTTTATTAAAGCAAAGGCAGTTGGCATGCGTAACCAGAGGCAGAAGGGAGCTACTGTTGAGATGGGTACCCAAGGTATTGTCTGCCTGTAATAGGGAAAGCAACCCCATAATAGTTAAGGCCACCAAGAGTAATGTACCATTACCTAGAGGAATTCTAGCTGCTCCTGGCAGGAAACAAATTTCTGGAGGATTCTGAGGATGTAGAAAACTATGCAGAGGGCCTTTGCTTCCCAGGTTTTGGGGCATTCCAGGTCACCAGCAGTAAGGACTGGGAGGATCAGCAACAAGACTGATCTTTGGAAATGCTGGCAGGACTCTCAGGGGTGCTAAGTTATAGCCAGATGAGAGGGTAAGAAAGTTTTATCTTGTTTTTTTCCTCTCTCCAAATTTATGGCCCACGTTGTTTTTCATATTATTTTCTTCTATATAATAAATCCTTTTGTTATTTTGTCTCCTTACTGACCATATTGCCTGTGGTCAAGAGCTATCTCTAGGTAAGTGATATTCCAGGCTAACTCATTCTACAGAAGGAGGGACCTAAAAATTCTTTCACAACCCAAGGAGAAGCCAGGTGGGGTTGGTAGAGGACACCCCTGCTGCAGCTATGAGATTCAGTAAAGGGCAATGGAGCTGAGGCTTTCAGGGATAAGGTGTTATCTTTGGAATAGGCAGCAGGACACTGGGAAGAAATTTAGAGCTCTAGGGGGACTGCGTGAGTGAGTTTGTGTCAGTAATTTATTTCTTTGCTGATATATTAACTTATTTACCATGAATCTAAAACTATTTTCATCTTTAAGAGTTTTAAACCCTTATTCGAGATAACTTAAAAACAAAACCTCACTCGGTGCATCCAGATGAGTGTTCACATGTCCATTGTGGCATCTCAAACCAGTTCGAGATGCCGCAAGAGGCATGCTGAGAATGAAAAAATGTTCCCCATGCTGCATATTTGCAGCATGGGCTCTAAATTTGACACCTGGATTTCCAGGTATATATAAATATATATATATACTTTGCCCACTGTAGCACTGCCTCATCCACTGTCTGTGCATGGAGAATGGGCCCGGCCCAACCTGACCCAGCTTGTACCGCCCTGCTAGCGTGCCTGTGGATGGGACCAGGACTGGTGTTGCCACCACTCATGGCTCTTGTCCAAAGGCACGTGCTAGTAAGGTGGGCTGGGCTGGGCCCAGCCCATTCTCCATCATGGTCAGGTGGTGATGTGCAGGCCATGACCGCCCTGACAGCCCAGATGGCTGCTGCTGCCAGTGCCAGGGGCTGTGCACCGCACGGGGTGGGAAGGATTTTGTAGCTCCCCCTCAAACCCCAAACCTACCCCACCCCCCACATCTCTCTACATACTCCCATATCTCCCCACATTCATCACACTCCTCACATACCCCACAGCACTCCCACACACACCCCACATCCTACTGCCCCACCCATACCCCTTCCCACCCCACTCCTGCAAACCTCACATCCCCCCCACACACACACCCAGCGTGCCCAACTGTCAGACAGGATGAGCCGTGCTGGCAGGAGCTGTGGCTGCAGGGGCAGCTGTCCCAACATCCTGGTTAGTGAAGGGGTCGGGGGAGCTCTATTTTTGTATGATAAGAAAACCAAAAGAATATAGATATTCATAATTCATTGTATTATGATGAGAGAGACACTAGTAGGCTTTCAAATTGCTTTAAAATTGTAAATATATCAATAAAACTTTGCCCATTTGATCAGTCTCTGTCTCTCTCTTTCTCCCTATATATAGGGGCCTTTTGTTTTAGTTGTGGAAGAGCATGGATTTTGAGGTATTTTAAAGAGTGAATTTGGCATTTTTTATCAGAGAATTTGCAGTTTTTAAATAGGGAACACCAGGATTCCTGCTAGCAAGGGAGGATACTGCTCAGGACTGGCACCCAGGACCCAGATGGAGGCCAAGTAAGGTGGCTGACCTCCTGGCCATTTAGGGCCAGGAGGACATGCTTTGACTGTTCAGAGCAGGCCATCACACTGAGAACATCTTCCGGGCAATAGCTGCCCAGATGCCGGGTGGGGGGAAGGCACACATGGTAGCAGTGCTGCACAAAGGCCAACACTGCAGCCATGCCCCACCTGCAACTGGTGTAGAGATGCAGGCGGCTTTGCTACAGTGCCCATGACAGCCCAGGTGGCTGTGCAGTCCCCGTAGGTCTGACAGGTGTGTAGTCAGGTGTATGCATGCTGCACAGGTGGCAGCTGGTCATAGCCAGACAGCAGGTCCCACTGCCAGACTGCTGTAGAGGGTGCAGAGAACTTTAAGTTAGGGATGCTTCAGCAGTCCAGCTGGCACAAGGGGCAAGTATCCCCAGATACCCCAGGCCTCAGGAGCTCTTGAGAGCAAGTAGCCCTGAGTTGCTTGCCAGGGCAGCTTTTTATGCAGCTTTTTATACCTCCAGCTCCCCCTGGCTGCAGATCTAGGAGGAGCTAGACAGGGTCAGTTTACCCCATGTGACATAACTTGCCCCACAACAAAGTGCATGTTCAGGCACATGTGCTAAGGCAAAAATCCCTGGCACAAATTTGTGCCTCTCATTTGAGCTGCTACAAGTGCATTGCCTGCATGTGTGGATGTGCCCACTGGGTGCATCTGCATGTGAAATTAAGGTGACACAATAAACTCAGGTGCAGTTTGGGCCAAAGTAAACCGTTCCTAGGCACAGTGTCTACACATGTGCCCAGGAGAGCAGCAATTTGAGCTGGGGTGGAGCAGGCCAGGGCTGGCAGAGGGCACAAGGGGGCAGCCCCGGTGGTGGTGTTGGGAGGAGGTGGAGCTCGCTGTACAGCTAGGTAGCAGCCAGGAAGTATCTTACAGCAGAGTTGGTTTATTTTGCCATAATACCAGCACATGTGTAGACTGTGATACTTCACTGTGGAGCTAATTAGTTTCCTCCACAGTAAAGCACGTGTAGATGCACCCCCTGAAATGGCATCATCACAACTGTTGATGCATATATTAGGTTCACAAACTTAAAGTAATGTACAAGTCTGTCATCTTAACTCCTTATTTCTTTTCTTATAAGTTTTGTAGGGGATGGAATATGTCCTACTGCAATCTTATGTACCAATAAAAGTAGATTTTGTCTGTTAATTTGTCTGTGGAGGAGTAAGAGTAGACTTATGAAACATGCCAAAGGGTCAGTCTTGTATCTCATGATGTACCTACAAATAGAATGATTTCTGTGCCATTGTCCAGGAATTTAGTATGCTGCAGTTAAGAGACAGGCTGTCTGGGCTGATGATTTGAACTGTTAGAACCTAAAAAATCACTGACAGTTGTACTACTGAAGAAAATAAGCAACCAAAAAGAATGGGGAAAAGTTTAGAAAAAAGAAGGGAAGAAAAGTATCTGTTAAATAAATGAAAAGAGGATAGATGTTGAAATGATAGTATTGATTGTGTTTCTGAATTGTAGAATAAATTTAATGTGTTGATACTGTGGGTGGAATAGAAATTATTATAAACAAATATATTGTGGAAAACTAAACTAAACATAAGGCAATGAAGGCAAGTAGAAATCAAATAAAAACACAGTTTTATTGAGCAATGGAGAATTTTATTTGCAGTTATTATTGGGGGAAATTATTTAGTGTCTAAATGTAGTCAAGCAAGTCTTCTGATATAGAATGCATCAGAAAAATTGTGTTCTTTTCCTATGGAAAAATTTTATAGGAGCAAAAACATTTTTATAGAATAAAGTATTATCATAGCAAAGTAAATAAGTTTTTGAATGTGAAATGAATACAAGAAAAGGTAAAAGAGGAAGCCTTGATTTTGTATGGAAATATTTTAGTATAAATCTAGGAGGGAAATGGAAATGAGTTCATTAGCAGTCATTCTTAGTTATTTGATCATGGCTGAATACCAACCCTGCTCCAGACTCCAGATCCTGTAAATACTTGATTTGTGCCTATTTTTTTCTTGTTGAAGTAGTCCAATAATTTAAATAATGTTAAGTCAGAATCATTGCAACATCAGGGTCCACATCTAGAAAATATATGCATCTCCTGTGCTATTAAATGTACCATGTGCACTTGATGTTCTTTTGATTTCACTTCTGTCAATAAAATGTGACAGGGTAAGAACTGATGCATGCATGGTCAATTTGGACATTGTGCCTAAGTACAGACAATCAAAAAACCTGAGGCTGAATCTGTTTAGTCTTCACAAGTTAGTTTAAGCTGTGTAGATGGAACCTATAAGCAAGTGAACACATATTCACTTTTAAATCTGGAAATGCAGCCACATGCCTGCAGTGGCCCAGTCAGAAGCTGGGAGATGCTAGAACACACCTCCCTGCTCAATTGGAGCAGACAGCTTAGACCAAGGCTAGCCCACCACCCTGCCAAGGGGGGGAGGTTGCGGGGGAGGTGTGAAGCATCCTGGGGTGCTGGGGTCTATGAGTTAACTTGAATTTGGAGGGGATCTGGGACAGAAGTTCAATAAACTGATTGAACTTAAATCGATTAAGTCTGATATGACATCCATCCAAATTTATCTTAAACTGGTTTTGACCATTTTGAAAGTGGTTTATGTGCACTGAACTTCTGCTGTGTCACAGATCAGATCTGAACCAGTTTCAAATCACTTATACCAGTTTTTGTGTAATTTCTGTCCCTAGCCTGTAAGAATTGCATATTTTGTTTGGTGTTTGAAAAAGAAAATTAAAAATTGCTCCTAGACCCACTAAATGTATAGAAAATATTAGCTCCATACGTATATTGGTGTTAAGCTTTCAAAGATACTCCATTTAACGATTATGTTTAATTTGGCTGGAAGTTCCATTATGTCTGAAATGCTAGGATTTAGCTATTTTTTTAATTCACTCTTCTAGTAAAATAAACATGATGTACTGTACATTCTCTGAGTAATTTTGTTCATAAAAACCATGTGCCTTTAAAATGTATTTTTCTTTGGATTTTGCATAGTAGGCAAAAAAGAGAAAGGAATTACCACTAAAAATCAAATATATAATAAAAGCTCCGTTATCCAGTCTTCATGGAGAATGGGGGGTGCTGGTTAATCAAATATGCCGGTTATCTGAGAGTTATGCTTATCTCCAGCCCAGCGGGTTGGAGGCATCTTTGACTGTTTGGGCCGCCGTCCCTCCTGCCATGATCAGTGCTCCAGGGCTTTCACTCCTTGGCATCAGTGTGCTGGGAGACTGCAGGCTGCTTTGCCCCAAGCCGTGGTCCACAAGGAAGAAGTGGGAGTCGGCTCATGGTGGCAAAAGCGGAAATGCCATGGTGGGACAGATGCCGGTTAATAGAGCATTCCGGATGGTAAAGTGCTGGATACTACAGCTCTTGCTGTATTTAATAGCGCTATTAAGGCAATTGCTGGGAACACTTTTGAGGATCAGTCTGACTTGAAAAATTCAAGATTTTAGTCACTGAACTCACCTTAAATAAAATTGTTCTGTAGTGATCAAGTCCTTTCAACAAAACAACATCTGAGAGTTTGAGACACACCTTCTTATTCCTAAAATTTGTCAGTTGTGTGGATAAAATGTTCTGGGCATTTTAGTGACTGTAAGAAAGTTAATGAAACTGATTTGAGAAAGAATTGAAGTCTCTTAGGGCTCTCAACAATGATAAAACACTTTTTCCTATTAGTAATCTGTCATTCCTAACTCCAGTGAGGATCTTTATTATATGCCTCACCAGATGAAGGAAGGATGACTTAAAGGTAAACTGCAGTAATTAGTAATTTTGAAATATGACAGCCTTTTGTATTTTTTCTTTAATATCAGTATTGATGAGAACAAATAAAGATCAATACACCTAAGTTTTTCTTAGAGCTTGACTTTGCATCATCCATAGTGATATAACAGATTCCATAATTTAAAAATCTTTTAAATTGTTGTTGACATACATCACACTTCAGAAACTCCATTTTTAAAGCTACATATACCTGACCCTAAATTAGAAATCATGTGCTATTTCTTGCATCATTTAGAAGTAGTTTAGAAACATTAATAAAAATCATGGAACAACCTAAGGAAAGCCCTCAAGAGAGACTTTTCCATGTCTTGTGAACATAGTTTTGGCTTATGTTCTTGAGGATAAGAGTTTGTACGTCATACTTAGGGGAAAAAAGTGTTCTCGTCGTTTCTAATATAAAGAAGAATGTTCTCATCTGGAATCATGTTCAGCCCTTGAATGATCACAGAGCACACTCTGAAAGCTTTATACAGTCATTTTTCTCAGGGAAAAGAAAGACATTCTCAGACTGCATGTGGAAGCAGCATCATACCTTTGCTCTTCTGATACCAATGGCTATTCCATTGTCTAGCAAGTAACAATTTTGAAGTTTTACTAGAACACTTGCTTTCCATCCATTTTGGCTGTTTTTGTATGCTTGGGACTTATTCTTTTTTAATGTTCAAGTTTTGTTCAAGTATAGAAATTTCCTGGGAGTTTATAGGTCAAGCTGTTTAAGATATATGTAAAAAATCCCCCAAATGTTCAACTTCTATTTCAAACATTAATTCTAACTACATTTTTATACCTCCATACTTCCCATTGGAAGAATGGAAATATTTCCTTGTTGTCTTATTAACAGATTCATAGCCATTTAGACTAAATTTGACTTGTTTATATTTTTCTACTGAACTGATTTGCATGCAAGCACAATCTATTCCATTTTCTACTTCTGAGCTCATTCATCCAAACTTCCATTTATCCTGAGGAAAAACAAAACCAAGAACGTAATCTATTATATATCGGCGTCAAAAAAATTCTTCTTTTCTTACAAATCTATGCTTCACTAATAGAGGGAGTCCTAGGTAGCCTGGAAGCATAGAGGCTTCTCCCTCCTTCCCTCCCCCAATGTAAGTGTCATTCTCTCAATAATATAAAAATTGAAGGTCAATAGAAAAGAATTATTTTAGCAAGGTATTTGAAGTCTTCTAACTTTTAGGCAGAACTTTAATTGTCATAGACTGTTCACACTTTATTTTGCATATGATAACACTGCTAATGCAGGTTAGCCTTCTTAACTTGAGGTGAAAATCCTTGATCTCTATAGCACTAGGCCCTGGTTAGCTACCTATGTCAGATTAAATGTGTGATCCAATTCCTGAAGTAATTATGAAAGTAGTGATGAAAAAATGTTAGTTTGATTTTTTCCCCCTTACCCTCTTCCCTGTCACAATCTCCTTGCTGTCCAGTAGTGTCAGATGAGGTGTTCTTTTTTTCCTGTTATCACTAATAGTTCCTGACATGTAGCTGCAAATTCATCCATGTGATACTGACTCTAGTGTTATATGGTATGTCATTTTCCCCCTATGGGAATAAAATGATTGTGCTGTCTTTGAGCTTTGGGTTTAAAAATGTAGCTGCACTATATTCCTTTAATTCTTATATAGAGTTTACAGGGGCATCTTTTTTTCTTTATAGTGTTACTTTTTAATTGCAATGCAATTGCCTTTTGGTAAGAACTGTCAAATAGACCTTGTTGAGAGAGAGACTAACCACATAGACACCTAGGTATTACAGACATTTTTTCAGGTCTGAGCCACAGGGATGTCAGGAAATATGTCCCTTAACCGCTTTTAATGCCTTCTTGCACCTGGCATATGCATAGATCTCCTTTTGAATGGCAGCAGAAAGAACGTATGAATATAGAGGCCACCCAGCTCAAGGGAATAGAATTATGAAAAATGTCATGAGTTCCATTACCAGCTGAAGAAGTGGTGGATCATATATTGCTATCTGATTCACGTTTAGGGGTTTTCTTTTTTAAAAAAAGATTATATGATGGTGGTAGATATAGCAGAATGAAGATCATTACTATGAGATTATCTTTTTAGATGAACAAGAAAGCAATGGTCACTTTCCCTAAATTGGGGGAAGAGGGATCAGCTATTCCTAAATTAAAACTACAGTAAGAAAAAAGGTGAAATGAATTATTCAAAAGTATAAATTTTATCACAGTTAGCCCATATAACAATACCTTATCACCATCATCTGTATTAATTTTCCTTCCAAATTTGTTACACTTGTTTGTTAAGTTTTATCTTCACATTGTAATCCGTTCAAAGCAGGGAGGATGTCTATGTTTATACAGTGTGTAATATAATGACATCCCATCCTGATTGAGACTTTGGGGTGTTATGCTAAAAATAACACAAATGAAACTTCAGCATTAGCTGAACATCTAAGACTGTAAAAGTTGCAATTTATAATTCATTCTTTTAAGTCTCCACCCCACTGTAAAATTGGGCTACAGTCAGAAGTGGCAGTACAAAGAGAGGCAGTTTCTCTCTGGAAGCAGGAATACAGATCATTCATATCCATATGGATCTCAACCCACTTAAATCACAGCTTATTGCCAAGTGAAGAATAAGTGGCCCAGCTGCATGCTACAATTTTTACCACACAGGGACTGCTTCTCCACTCCAGTGGAGCTCATCAGTGGTCCTACACAACTGATTAGAGAAGCAGCACCCTTTAAAAGAAAAGCCATAGCAAATCTGGAGCACCTCCGTGGTTCCGTGGATCTGTTTCCTGCAGTTGTATGTATACCCCTGGCTAGTTTGCAAGCCCTCATTTTCTCAAGGGGCATAAGGAAATAAATCCTATGAAGAATTCAGGTTCTACTGTAATAGAAGTTACTCTCATGATTTTTTTAGCCTGGTCTTACTGATCAAAAAGTTGGATAAGCTTAGGATAAATTTTTTGGATTTTTATTGAATTGAAACTTGATTAAGATTTTTGAACTGCTTTTAATATTCAAGCCTACAAAGGATGGACTTTGTCCGTACCATCTTTGTGACTAGATTATAGGGACCAGCTATTTGTTATGCATTTGTCACTAGGTATAAAGAAATGTTTAAAATTAAAAAAAAAAAAAAAAAAAAAAGATTCTCATTGGGTAGCTGCTTTTCTACATTTTTATGTTTGTTTGCAACTGTGGACAAAAAAGTCATATTAAACAGAATATAGCCCTTTCCACACCTTCTATTTTTGATTGCAGTACATCAATGCAAACTTATTAATTTGTCAGTGGTAATGAATCTTGAGTAGGTGGGAAAGAGAAGGCAAGGGGTAAGGTTCCAGCAACCTGGACTTAAATTTTTACAACATATTTTCTGCTGTGTGGGGTATTGAAAAACAGTATTTATAGTGTCAGTGGTTAGTAGTGTGAGTTAGTGGTCTATCAGCAATAAATCCAGCTTATAGTTTCATAGTTTGTAGGGTCAGAAGGGACTTGAGCAGATCATCAAGTCCGACCCCCTGCCATGGCAGGAAAGAGTACTGGGGTCAAATGACCCCAGCAAGGTGTTCATCTAGCCTCCTCTTAAAGACCCCCACGGTAGGAGCCAGCACCACTTCTCTTGGAAGTTGGTTCCAGATCCTAGCTGCCCTGACCATGAAGTAGCACCTCCTGATATCTAGCCTAAATCTGCCCTCGGCCAGCTTGTGACCATTATGCCTAGTCACTCCTGGTAGTGCTTGGGGGAACAGGGACTCCCCCAATGCCTGCTGGTCCCCTCTGACTAGTTTGTAAGCTTCATCCAGTAATGTTAGGTGAAAGTCTTTTTAATTTTTTTCTGAACCAGTCCTGCTCCTTTATTTTCTTCTGGGTCTTCCCTGATTATAGTTATTATTAGTTTTATTTACTTATTCCTGTTATGTCTAATGTTTTTGTAGAAAATAAAACTTACCCAGACATATGAATTAGGTTTGAGTGGCCACCTTCTTTCAGAATGTGAATGTTTTCTGTGACTTGCAATACTTTATCAGTATTTTCCTCTTAGTTTAAGACCACTGACTAAAGAGAATTATATACATATAAGATGTAGCAAAAGAAATATCAATTTTGATTTCTCTTCCTTTCTTTTTATATCAGTTGTACTTTCTACTGAAACTTAGTGAAATTCACAGAATAGAACTTTTTCCTCTTTCTTTTTCTACAAATGATCAAGAGACATGTTGTACAGGCTTCTTTTAACGTATAACATTTTTCTTTAGTTCTTAATAATAGTGCCAAATAATTTCCAATGCCTGATGATAATCCATGGCTAAGTCAGAAACCTCTGATGACAAAATAACATTTTTTATAAACTGCAAGGGAAATATAGTCAGTGAAATATAGACAACATAGTCAGGAAAAATAGAACAGTCAGTGTACTGGACAGAAGACAACCCCAGGTAGTAATGGTGGTAGGTAAAAAGCAAAAAGAAACGGCCAAGTAAAGTCATAGAACAGATACAGATTATCTAAAGACTCCCAAAAATTAATTGCTCAGTTCAGTTAAATTGGAATTGGGTTGAAGATGTGAATAGGAATCTCTGGCGATGCTAATTGTGGAAGTGAATCTTCATTGAGAATGTACTTGAAGATAATCATGGAAGACACTTAAATGTAGGTGTATTTCAACAGACCCAATGTCAGTTTCAGGGTGATTTTGGTTTTCTGAATTCTGATGTTAAATTCTTATACTTGCCAAAGGAAATCTATCAGTCTTAATACTTACCGAAAATATCTTTTGGTTTAATAAGGAAATCCACGTTTTCATTATTTGCTTTCATTTCAGACCAGGATAAAAAGTTTAACTGTTGAACTTGCAATGCGTCATTATGATATTTTCAGTTACGACAATTTCAGATAAAAAAGCATTGGTTTGTCTTTTGGCCCTTTGACATTAATTTACATGTCCCTGAGTGCAGTGGATCATGGGAGTTGTAGTTTGGATGCCTTATGAACTCTGGGCTGGGTACCTCTGAGGCATCACAGGCCCCTGGCAGATATTAAATTAAAGGCACCAGGGCATCTGATGAGTGATCCCAACAATTGCACTTTCTGCCAGGCTATACGTGCATTGCAGCAAGTGTGATCAGTGATAAGATCCCTATAACACCATGTTGCTTGTGCAGGGTGAGCTTGGAGTCACAATCCCAGGCTCCGCCTGCACCAGCAAGTAGGAAGCCATCCAGCTAACTACTGCTCCAAGCCTGAGGGGCACACCCGAGTCCTTGATTCAGTGTCCTCAAGGCTGAGAGCCCCAATCAGCTGCAGCTCTCAGTCTTTGGGGCGCTGCACGGTTAACAGCTCCAGTATACCACCACAGCTGGGCATGGTAGCTGATCAAGGCTCCCAGCCTCCAGGACACAGTAGAGCCCTTGCCACAGATCACCTGATTGGGGCTTCCAGTGTTTGGAGGGCAGCAAAGCCCTTGGCTCTACTGTTCCCTGGAGGCTGGGACTACAGAGCAGGTTATCTATGCTCAAGGGCTCCAGCTGCATCCTGAATGCTGGGGGGCCCAGTCAACTGCCACTCCCAGCTTCCAGGGTGCAGCAGAGTCAAGGGCTCCAATTCATCCCTGCGGCTGGGAGCAGCAGGTGATTTCCACTTCCAGCTTCAGGGGCACATAAGAGCCTAGACTTCAATGTGCCCCCAAGGCTAGGAATGGCAGTCAGCTGATTGGTACTGCCAGCCTCAGGAGTGCATAGGAGTCAAGGGCTCCCAAGGCTGGGAGCCCCAATCAGCTAATGACTGGACTGTCCAAAGTGCAGTTTAAGCTATGATGGGAACCAGCCATGAATTTAGTGAATTTACATAATGAATTTACATAATTCATGTGATCACTTTGCAGCTTATTCCTTGTTTTATCACACCATTAACTGCATTAACATGTGGCTGAGTTGCTACTTAAGATGTAATTAACTCAGCTTAGTCATTCTAATGCAGCATTGGGAAAGAAATCTGCCCAGAGAGCCTAGCCATATAGGACAATGAAAATGGGACACACTTGAACTTTCAGTCCCATATAGAGTGTGGCAGATCACATGGATTTGGATATGAATGTTGAACCAGTTGAAAACAAAATTCCTTGTTTAGATTTCCCTGACTACATATTTTCTGAAATCTGTTTTCCTGAAGAAAACTTTCATATTTCAAAAATCACATTTATATTAGGAAATTATCATAGCAGATGACAGATTTCGTTTAAACTGTCTCTACTAATTTTTTTTAACTGGCTACTTTACATGGCTACTTTGACTTCATGAAAGATTTTGACTGTAAGTTGAAAAGTGTTGTGAAAGGAGCCTTCTGAAATACGGAGGTTAAAATGGGAGTTAAGCAAGGCTCCATCATTGCTCCAATACTCTTCTTGATATTCCTTGCTGCAGTGCTACATCTGACAACCAATAAGCTTCCAGCTGGAGTGGAGCTAGGCTACCAAATGGATGGTAAGCTGTTTAACCTCAACCTACTCCAAGCCAAAACAAACTGATCCCATGACCTCAATCCATTGAGCTCTAGTATGCTGATGATGCTGTAGTGTTTGCTTGCTCAGAAGCAGACCTTCAGGCAATCATCAACATCTTTACCTAAGCATACAAGAAAATGGGACTGACACTTAATATTCAGAAAACTAAGGTCCTCCACCAACAAGCTCCTAAAAAACAGTCCCCAGCTCCGGTAATCCAAATATGGTGAGACTCTGGAGAAAACTGAGTATTTCCCATAACCTGGAGGCCATCTTTCGTGGAAGGTTAACACCAATGAAGAAATCGAACATTGACTCAAATGTGTAGGTGCAGCCTTTGGATGCCTGAAGAAATGGGTGTTCGAAGATCACAACATCAGATCCAAAACGAAGCTCATAGTTTATCAAGTGGTCATGATCCCCACCTTGCTGTACATGGACAGCATGAAACATGGACAACATGCAGGAGGCATCAAAAGTTCTTGGAGAAGTCCCGCCTGTGGAGGTTCCTCCAGTTCCAGTGGGAAGACAGATGTACCAACATTAGAGTCCCCCTGCAAGCAAGCACCTCAAATATCAAAGCCATGATCAGTCAACTTCGTTGGGCCAGCCATGTCATCCACATGTCCAACTCCAGACTCCTGAAGCAAGTTTTATTCTCCCAACTTGGCCAAGGTGTACATTCAAGAGAGGAGCAAAGAGAGTGCTTCAGGGACATCTTGAAGGTCAACTTAAAAAAAATGCAATATTGATGTCAACTCATGAGAGAGTGTCACCTAGGACCACCTGAAATGGAGGAAGAGTCTGCTGCAGGGATCTCAGTTCTTTTAAACCTCATGACAACAACAGGAGATGGAAAAGTGGGAGCAGCAGAAACAGCATGGCACAGACCAAATCAAGAATCCAGCGCCACCACCCCACATGCAAACACATGTCCGAGCTGCATTAGAGTCTGTTGATCCCAGATAGGCCTTACCAGCTAACTGTGCACACACAGATAAGACAATCATGAAAGACAATCATCCTCGACTGCAGGGGATTGCTGAAAAAGGTACATTGCAGAAGGGAAGGCAAATTGCCTAATAGAAGGTAATGAGGATATGACAAACAGTTACAACTCCTATAAGATAATAAAGCAACATTTCCTAACTTTTTTATTCACCCCAAAGTAGAGATTTTTCTCTTGGGCATGGGGGAGGGAATAGAAATCCTTGGAGCTAAGGCTCCTAGATGTAAAAAATCCTTTTAGAATGTATATACAATTAGTAAATACTAACAGTACTTAAAGATTTTTTAAAGTAATTTCTTCAGCTGGGCCTGCAAATATTAATTAATATAGTGTATCTATTTCTTTTGAGCTATCATATACATGTTGTGCTTCTTTAGTAACATTGACTGCTCATGTGGCTCCTGAGCCAGTCAAGAATGAGTGGCACTGCATCAGGGAACCTTCTTAAAGACATTTCCTCCATTAATTGAACATAGTTTGGAACATGCTGAATGTATTGAGCTTCTATTTGACTTCAGTCTGTTGGTGTTTACCACTTATCATTACTCTACAAGGTAGTGTTTTATTTGTCACAGTCTTCATCAGCATTTATCACCCAGCTCATTGGCTTCAGAGGTGGCTCAAACTCACATATTTCTATATCTCCCTGTTTGCTTTATAGTAACTACAGTATACCACACAGATATGCACTGGTCCGGTCCTGCAGGGACCAAACCAGGAAAGCCAAGACTGCAACTGAACTCCAACTAGATTCGAGTATCAAGGACAATAAAAAGGCCTTTTTCAGATACATGGGGAGCCGGAGGAAAAGCAAGGGCAACATTGGACCCCTGCTAAACCAGATGGGACATCTGACAACTGACACCCAGGAAAAAAAAAGTACTTATTAAATGGGTACTTTGCATTGGTCTTTCATCAGACCCATGGGATGCCCATGCCCACTACGGGACAGGGAGGTCCAGGTGAGGATGATCTCCTGCCCTCCATCAATGCTGACCTCATGAAGGAACACCTTGAGAGGCTGGATACCTTCAAGTCAGCTGGCCCTGACAGTCTACACCCCAGGGTACTCAAGGAGCTGGTGAGCATCATAGCCCAGACCCTGGCACGGATCTTCGAGAACTCCTGGTGCTCCAGTAAAGTGCCCAAAGGCTGGAAGAAGGC
>NW_017729008.1:9274544-9290732 GCF_001723915.1 Gavialis gangeticus | reverse complement strand
CTTTTATGACCAGGTGAACTATCACCTGGACAAGGGAGAAGAGATTGATGTCATATATCTTGACTTCAGAAAAGCCTTTGATCTGGTATCCCATGATCACCTCTTGGACCCAAGGCCACAGTTGGCCAGTTGTGCCACCACAATCCGCTGGCTGGGAAATTGGCTCCGTGGTCAGACCCAGAGGCTGGTAATTAATGGAAGTCAATCGTCATGGTACCCTGTGACTAGTGGGGTCCCCCAAGGCTCTGTCCCATATTGTTCAACATCTTCATTAATGATGTGGACATCAGAGTCAGAAGCAGACTGGCCAGGCTTGCCAATGACACCAAACTCTGGGGCAAAGCATCCACACCTGAAGACAGGAGGGCAATCCAGGCTGACCTGGACAGGCTCAGCAAGTGGGCGGACGAGAACCTGATGTTGTTTAACAGTGAAAAATGCAAGGTTCTCCACCTTGGGAGGAAAAACCTGCAGCATCCTTATAGACTCAGCAGTGCGATGTTGGCTAGCACTACAGAAGAAAGAGTCTTGGAGTCATCATTGACCACAAGATGAACATGAACCCTGCAATGTGATGCTGTGGCTAGTAAAGCGACGAAAACGCTGGCTTGTATCCATAGATGCTTCTCAAGCAGATCTCAGGACATCATTCTCCCCTTGTACTCAGCCTTGGTGAGGCTGCAACTGGAGTACTGCTTCCAGTTTTGGGCCCCATAATTCAAAAAGGATGTGGAGAATCTTGAGAGAGTCCAGCAAAGAGCCACGCGCGTGATCAAAGGTCAGGAAAGCAGACCTTACAATGACAGACTGAGAGCTATGGGGCTCTTTAGCCTGGAAAAGCACAGGCTCGGGGTGACCTGATGGCCACCTATAAGTTTATCAGGGGTGACCACCAGTATCTGGGGGAATGTTTGTTCACCAGAGTGCCCCAAGGGATGATGAGTTTGGACAGTTATAAACTCTACTGCAACACCATTTCAGGCTGGATATAAGGAAGAATTTCTTTACTGTTCGAGACTCCAAGGAGGTGCCCTTGGAGGTGGTTCAAGCACCTACATTGAAGACCTTCAAGAGAAATTTGGATGCTTATCTTGCTGGGATCCTATGACCCCAGCTGACTTCCTGCCCGTGGGGCAGGGGGCTCGACTCGATGATCTTCTGAGGTCCCTTCCAGCTCTAATGTCTATGAAATCTATGAGACAGAAGGAAAGCAGTGTGTGAGAAAAGCTAGACATGCTAGATTTGCTAAATCAGTATAGAGACTCTGTTCTGTACACTAAAGAAAGGTTCCAAACAGTTGAGACATAAGAAACCAAAAGCCACCCTTGATTTCTGGTCTTTCACTTGGTTCCAGAGATGTATTCCGTTAGGTCACTAAACTAATACTAATACCCTTTTTTAAAAAAAAAAAAAAGGGTAAATATAGATAAATGTGGAACATTTTAAAAATATAGTAAAGTATGCCTTATGACTGAGTGCAAGCTGTAAAAATCATTTAATTTGTACCATCTATGCTTAACTGATCATAGATCTAAATGATTAATACCTTCATATTCATCAGCATGTCTTATAGACTCATTGTTATTCATTTCTCTAACTACAGCAATAATTCTGAAATTTTCATGGATTCAAGAGAAAGAGATATGTGAGTGGTTGATACTGTTAAATGATAAAACATTCAAGCATGAAATTGAGCATATTTAGAAGTCAAATGGTAATAGAAAAATAAGACTTCTGTTGATTTTAATAGCATAAGCACAGAATAATGTTTGAAACACAATAGTAAAAACATTTTAAATTCGGGGCCAGATTCTGATACCACAGTCATGTAAGGTGTAAGCCAGGGAAACTATCAGTAATTTATGTTAGATTCTCACTTATGAAAACAGTACAAGTTTACAATGTGGTATAAGTAAATCCTCTTGGCTTTACCCTAAAAGAGCACAATTTTGACTATAGATGTGCACGTTACATCCAGGCATTCAAAATATTTATATAAAATGTTTCAAAATATCTATAATACAGTCCAAAAGTAAAGTGATGTTTCTTCTGCATAATTAAACTTCACTTAACTTGTGTTGTTATCTGTGAAAATCCAGGTGTAATTCAAGGTATACTTTTCACCTTAAAAGACAAATTGTAAGTCAGGCACCTGCAGTTGTAATTTAATAAATTATAAACAAACAGGTTGGGATGTGATAATGTGAAGCACAAGCTCTTTCCTCATATACATTTGAATTAAGGTTGTGCAAAGTGGACCCTATTCGATTCGGATTTGGCCCAAATCAGGGAGTGATTCAATTCGGCCAAATCTGAATCTGAAGATTCGATGCTGATTCAGAGAATCAGTGATTCGGGCATAGACACAGCTCTAAAGGTTTTTTTTATATACCTTGACGTACCATCGCAGCTTGTGAATGTTGCAGTGCTGGGGCAGGTGTAGTGCCCCACAGGAGTGCAAGGGGGGGGGCGACGCAGAAGTGGACTGGGAGTACTTCCACTCCACTTCCAGGTCAACCGTGCAGAGCTCTGGGAGGCCCTCCCACACCCCATGGCTCAGCGATCAGCCATGGAGGGACCCCGGGTGCTTCCCCCACTGACCCAAGAGACACCAGTTGCCAAGCCAGGGGCAAGTGGGAGGGTGGGGCCAGCACGCTCTTCAGCGAACCCAGAAGTGAACTGGAAGTGCTTCTGGTCCACTTCCAGGTCTGCTGCTGAGCATGCTGGGGACACTTCATCTGCCCCATCATTGCAGTATTCACAAGCTGCCTGCTACCTAGAGGTAATGTAGAAAAACATTTAAAGCTGTCTTTATGTCCAAATCTTTCCGAATTGATTCAGAGGGCTCTGATTCGATTTGGCGGGATTAAAGGGTCCTCTGATTCAATTTGGATATGAAGATTCAGCCACCAAGTTGGGCCGAATCTCCACTGGATCAAATCAGGGACCTAAGCTTCACACAGCCCTAATTTTAATGCATATTTCTTGATAAACTTACTAATTAAATAGCACAAATTATTCATACATTTGCATTTATCAACAACTGTAATCCATGTTTTCAGACAAATTCTCATTGGTGTTAAATATGTACTGTTTTGAGAGACCTGATCTTTCTCCTATCTGAACAAGGATCTCAACCTGTCTCTGACATCTATTTGTGAATGTCTAGCTATCACCTTGATCTCTACATGACTAAAACAGAGCTTTTAATCCACCCCGTTCCTCTCCTCCCCACCCCCATGATCTTTCCCCAAGACCTTCCTGCTACCTCCTCATTCATTCACTTTGCATGATACCCTTCTTCTGTCTGTTTCTCAGATGAGTAAGCTAAGTGTCTTGATTTCTCCCTGGGTCATCAGATCCAGGCTATGTTGAAATGTTTCCAATTCTTTTAGTACATATCTAAGGTACAGCCTTTCCTATCTATCCACAGAGCTAAACCTCCCACATCACAATTACTGCAACACCCTTTCCTCTGTCCTTGAATAATACCATCTTGCCCCACTTATGTTAATTCAAAATACTTGTGTAAGATCATTTTCTAGTGTGTCACTTTGATAATGTTGCCTCTCTTTGCATCTGCGACAGGGTGCCATCTTTGGCTGGGTTTTTTTTCTTTAATAGGTGTGCCCCTGTCAAGTCTTGCTGAATTTTTCTCCCTGGGAATCAGCTTCCCCCCCTTACTTGCCTCCCCCCCCTTACTCATCTGCCATGACTTGATGTTACTTCATTCTTAAAAAGGAGGGAGGCTGACTCACAGGTTCCCAGACAGGCTTCAGGCTCACCACCTGTAAGATAATAAGCTGTTGCCAAAATGCATGCTTCTATCTCCCCTTGATGTGCCCTGTGCCTTGCAGATGTTTTATAATTTTCTCTGTATCTTGGGGTCTCAGCCACTGTGGGCTTACCCCCTCTCTCTCTCTCTAGCTAGGCCTGTCAGTCAAAAAACCCCACTAAGTAGGGCTTGACCCCGAGGCTGAAGGTCTAACTCGCTCGGGCTTAAGGCCCTCCATTACATACTCTCCACAACACCAGGCCTACTGGCCCTTCTACACTGCACCCCTGTGGCACCAGGCTGTTGGAGCCTCAGCCCCCTCCGGCTTTGCCTCTCTTTCTGTAGTTAGGGCTGTTCCCTAAGTCCACTTGTGGCCCTATTGTTGCACCCCTACTGCAGCAGGGCTTCTTGAGCCCTCTGTCACAGTGCCCCTCGGTGCTAATGAGGTCTCCTCCCCTACAGCCTCAGCCACAAACCACCCACATTTAACATTAATATAATGACAATAAAAAACTAAAGAGAGTCAAAGTGGCAGCTTACATGTGATTGTGCTTCTGTCTCACAGCGTGGCATATTCTTCCCAAGAAGGCTGCCGCAGCTGCTCTGTTGTCATCCGGAGTCTCCCTCTCTGCTGCCTCCCTGGCCTTCTCTGCTTGAGGTTTATATGGTTCTGGCCTTCCCCATCCTGTCACCTGACCAGCTGGCACGGCTTGATCCTTAACTTCTGCTCAATTGACTGGCTGCTCCCGGAAGGTTCTGGATTTAAGGGGGCCGCCCTGCTTCCTGATAACAGAGCTAAGGTTCCCTGTTACAGCATCCTTTCGGTGGTTCCGTCTTTTCAATCTCATCAAACCAAAGCTGTTTATCTTCATTCTCATGGCTCTTCATGATGTATTCCTACAAATTTAGCTTTTGTTCATTATCAAGATCTCAACTACTAACTCTTATGTTTATCATAGTCCCTTTTCTGCTATGATCAGTTTTCTATAGTTTAAATCCATGGCCCACAATGCTACTCTATTTGGCCTGCAGAATTCAGAGTTCTTTAGCACCAATGCACATGGCCCTTGGTGGCAGGAGGGCAAGTGGGAGTTTGACACTCCTGCTTTAAATAAAAGTATCTGACTCTTTTTAAACTGCATATCTTTCTGTTCTAATGCAGGACAGTTCAAACTAAGTTTAAGCATTAGAAGATTAACATAATTGAGTTCTGAATTTTACTAAGGAAATAGATCTTGTTTATGGTCTATAATTAGTAATCAGTGCACCTGACATACTGTACATACAAAGCTTTCTTGAATGCTTCTAATCTCAGGAAAAAATTACTTTGTCTGCAGAAATACTTAGTTCTCCAAGGTCATCACCAGACAAATCTAGAGTAAGCAACTCTTTTGTACAAAGTTAAATAATTTTGATTGATTTAGAATAGGTATCATAGTTTCATAGCAAAATAGGGCTGAAAGCGACCTCATCAGGTGATCTAGTCCAGCCCTTTGGTCAAGTCAGGATCATCCCTTTTGAGAACACCCCAACCACATTTCCATCTACCTTGCTCTTAAAGATGTCCAGGGATGGAAATTTCACAGGTTTTTTAGTTTAGTTTGTTCCAATGCTTGATCATTTTTATAGTCAGAAAATTCTGCCTAGTCTTCAACCTAAATGGCCTCTGCTGCTGTTTAAAGCTATTGCTCCTATTTTTGTGCCCTGCAGCGACAGAAAAAAAGCTATCTCCATCTTCTTTTAATCTCCCTTCAGGTACTTGAAGACTGTTATCAATCCTTCCGTGCCCCCTTGAGCTGGATGTGGATCACTAGGCTCCTTGTAGGCCACATTTGGACATGGTGGCAGTGGGGGACAAGCAGCAGGGGTTAATGCTGGTGTGGGATTCCTTTTCTCTCATCACCGAAACACATTGTGAATGGAGCTCTGCATCTTGGACTTGTGTAACTGGTCCCTGACCCTGAATTTCTCACCACTCTACCAGTTCCACAGGCCACAGAATATGCTCCATAACCAGCCTAGAGTCTGTAAATTTGACAACCCTGCTTTAGAAAAATCTCTATTTGTGTTTTCATTATTTTATTTATATAACTTCAAGATAGTTGGACCTATGAGTCCAAAACCTTTATCTTTTATAAAATGAAAAGGGTGGAAAACATAGCACACAGTATCTATCTCATGGTAATTTTTTCCATTTAAATAGCTAATTAAATTGTCAAGATACATATTTCTAATTATCAGCAAAGAAAACTCATTGCACATAAAACTTTAATTCAGTCAAAGCAGTGCTGAGATATTTACTTAAAGTATTCTAGGTGATTACTCTTTCTTTTTCAAAAATACTTTAAAAACATATAGGAGATTAAGAAATTGTCCTACTCTTCTGTATAATTTTTTTTGCATGTCTTGCAGTTCTCTTCAGTGAAAAATAATAGGTTTATTTGATTAAAGACAGCTTTGCTGACAGGACTTGTGTGTCTTTGGTCTGTTACTTGCATTCAGTCTGTGTTTATCTTCCATATAAACAAAAATTCCTTTCAAGCTGCATATGACTGTGCACCACAGTCTCCTGAGATGTATTTTTAAAGAAAGAAAAACAGAATAAGCCTCTCAGAGGCTCAGTCTAAGAGTTGCAAAAGCATCTGTTACAAGGACACAGGTGCTGCACAACCACACTCTAAAAACAGGGGCAGGGAGTGTGATATAATATTATCTTGTTCATAGTCTAAATTGGGTTGTGCCCAGCTAGTATTAAAATACTTCTCATTAAGATTATCCATACCTTATTCCTTATTAATCTTGCACAGTTTTATTTTGCCATCTGTTACAAATATCATTTTCGCCTGAAAATTGCAGACCTAAATTGTAATCTTTCACAGCAATAAACTCCAGTGAATATTGTACCAGGATTTATTGCTCCCAGGCACCGTGTTTAAACGTGCGCTCGGGACCGTTTGAGCCAAGGCGGAGCAATCCCAGCTGGCTGGTGTCTGGGGGGGTCAGCCTGCCAGCCCAAGGCTGCTCCAACCCAGTTCAACATGCTGCCAAGGGGCTGGCTGGGGCGCAAAGGTACTTCATTGTGGGGCTAGGTGGCAGGCAACCTTGCACTGAATCACCTCCATGCCCCAGCCAGCCCTGTCAGTATCTATACATGCATTGCGGTGAAGTAAGAAAACTGCTGCAGGATAGTACTTGTTCTTAGGGGTTTTTTCCTTCTTAGTCGCAAAATTCTTGAGTCAGTTGAAGATTGCTTATCTGGTTATGATACAAGAGGATGCATAAAGTCGCAAAACATTTTTCCTGTCTTACTTTAAACAGACATACTTTTATTAAACAATGCCCATTAAGTAATCCATTCTCTAAAAAGTGAAACAAATATTGAAAGTCCAGTGTTATAATAAAAATATTTCAACTAGAGTGTTAGCTTTATAAATAAGTTATTGCCATGGAGCAGGGGCATCAAACTCATCCAGCCCCGTGAGCTGGATCTAGCCTGTAGGGCTGCTTGTGAGCCAGATGAGAAACCAGATGCAGTAGTGGTGGGGCCAGCAGCATGAGGGAGCCATGGGGGATTAATGAAATTGTTGAAGGCCAGGAAGAAATGAGTGATCACTTACCTCCACACATCATGCAGCACCCGTAAAAAGATTTTGTGGCATGAAAATCACTGGTCTGTACTCAGAGCTTACATAGTGGTTTTAAACAGTATTCCAGAAACAATCTTAAAACTTTATGATAGCACTTGGCTGTTTTTGCCAAAATGCACACTTCAGTTTGTATAAACTCAAGTTCATAGAAAAGCACACTTAACTAAATCGTTATTTCATAATAGAAAAAAAAAGAGATGCGATAAAAGGAATATAACCAGGTATCTGAGTAAAAAGTACTATGAGCCGTTTGTCCATTGTCCTGAGATACATAGCTGTCTAACTTGCAAGCATGTTGTTTCTTAAATATACTGGGATTCTTTGGAATTGTTCAAGATATACTATATATGCCTTGTTTCATTTAAAAATAACTAACATATGAGAACAAACTCATCATATTTTTGTCATTGTAGCAGATTAGAGTACACAAATTAATATTTAAATAATTCTTACTTTAAAAGCATTTAGGAAAAGTTGGTATATCATTGGAATTATGTAATGGCTATTCAGAACTCTGTACCATGCACATGTCAGGCAGAAAAAAATATTAGAAGGCTCCTGTAAGAAGAAAGGAGAGGAGTCTTAAGAAAAGCTACCAGAACTGCCATAATACAGGGAGAGTCCTCTAGTTTTGTCTTATTAGAGCATAGAAGCAAGAAGAAAATGCTGCATTAGCTGGCCTCTTCATGAAGGAGAGAATCAAATATTTTTCTTTTCTATGTGAGATAAGTTTTGTTTGTGTGGGACTACCTAAAGCCAAAGTCCCAGCTGGTTGCTGAAGAGCTGTAGAATAGGTTCCTCAGAAGAAACTTTGCGCAGTTTATTGGAAGCTCTGGCTGCTTTTACACATGCTCTGGTGATGGAGGGGATGGTGGTGCTTTAATTAAAGGGGCTCTGAGAGCCCCGCTGCATCTTGTGTATCAGCATCCCCATTCTTAAAAATGGTGGTGAGGGTGCTTGAACTACAGCTTGTTCAACGTGCCTGCCGCCATTTTTAAGCACAGCGACACTGATACATGAGACGCAGGAGGCTGCTGGAGTGCAGAAATTGCCATGCTCCAGCAGACTAGACTAATGGAGTCTACTCCAGTGCACTGAAATTCCAGCACATTGAAACAGCCTCCCCACTCATGTACAGGTGCCCTCTGAGTTTTAGGTTTAGGAGTGATATTGAAGTAAGTTTTATTTGTGTGCTTTGGCTGAAGGAAGCTGCTTTTATATAGTTCTTTGTTTACAGTTACAGTTACATGCATCAACTTTGCAAAAGCCAAGATGTTTTACCAGTCCATCCCAAACCAAGCAGCTGCTCCTCCACGTTACAATTAGAGAGCAATCCTTGGAAAATGCTGAGCATTTCCCTTTCTTGGGGAGTCACCTTCCCAGAAAGAATATGTAGATGATGATATTCAGTGCCAGATAAAATCTGCCAGTGCTGCCTTCGAACATCTCTCAAATCACGTGTTTGACAATCATGACATCAGGAACCAAACCAAACTTCTCATCTACCAGGTTGTTGACATTCCTACCCTGTTATGTGGGTGTGAAATTTAGATGACAAGTCAGAGATATCTGAAGGCTTTGGAATGTTACTAGCAGTAATGTTTTTGGAAAATCATCCGTATCAATTGGAAGGACAGAAGAACAAATGCCAGTATTCTGGCTCAAGCAAGTACCACCAGTATCAAAGCCATGTTTAAAAGACACCAGCTCTGTTATGTCATAAGGTACACCCCAGGGAATTGTGCGCACAAAAAATGAAAAATTATGTACTGAGTCTTGGGGACTGCATGCGGTGGCATGGAGCTGGCCTGGCCTGGCCCACTGGCATGCGCCTTCAAACCAGATCAGGCTGGCTCTGTACTAGCACATGGGGCTCTCATAGGGTTACCATATTTCCAGTTCCAAAAAAGAAGACACCTGTTGGGGGTGACACCGTACTCCCAACCCACAGCCCCCTGCACTACCAGTGCCCCTCCCAACCCACAACCCCCTGGCCCTGTTGCTGCCCCTCACTCACAACCTGCAGGCCCCTGCCCTGCCAGTGCCCCTCACTCCTAACCCACAGCACCTCCCCCTCAGGCCCTGCTGGTGTCCCTCACTCCCAACCCACAACCTCCTGGCACTGCCAGAACCCCTCACTCCTGACCTATAACCCTCCCCAGCCCTGCTGGTGGCCCTCATTCCTGACCCACAGCTCCCTGCTTCCCTTAGCCCTGCCAAACAGCCCCCCCAAGTATCCCCATCCTGACTGGGCTGGACTACAGAGGCTCCAACTTGTGCAGGTTGTGGCAATGTGAGTCCAGCCCTGGCATGTGCTGGAGAGAGGAGGAGGGGATGCCTTGGGCTCCCACACTGCACCAGGCTGCCTGGCCATGCCCCAACCTATGGGCAGTGTTTCCCAGCTGCCCCACTGCTGTGAGCATGGGCACTGGCCCTGGTGCCACTGGCCCAGCCACAGAGCTCTCTGCCATTCCAAAAGAGTCCCTCTGCCCCCTTCCTCTGCTGGAGAGGCAGGTGCCTTCCCTATGCCCTCCTGCAGCCCTGGCACCTTGACAGCTTCCCCCAGTGCCAGCAAGCAAGTGTGTACGTACGTACACACACACACACACACACACACACACACACAGCTCCCGAGCCCTGGCTGTCCAACCCCCATCCCCTATAGACTTGCCTGCTTCCAGCTGCCGAGGCTGCTCCCACCATGCTGCCTGGCTCCATGCTGACCGCCTGCATATGCATGCACAGATGCACATGGTGCCCCCTGCCTCCAATCATCCTCCACTCCCACCAGTGGCATTCCAGACCCAAAATGAGGATGTCTAGGAAAACCTGGGATGTACGGTTAACCTTATTTTATGTAAAATTTTGCAATTAGATGTGGTCATACTTTTTATATGCAAAATTTTATGGGAATAATGCATGCCTAAAAAACAAATCCATTATTTCTAACTAACTAATGATGACCACCATAGAGGTGGGAAAAACAAGAAATTCAAGGAGACTTTGAAGGCCAATCTGAAAAAATGTCATATTAAAATCAATACCTAGGGAGACTCGAGTACTGAATTGTCCCATTATTTTGAATTGTAAACTTTCCTCACTATGGAGGCAGATACATGAGAGAGACAAAGGCAAAGAGCTGTGACCAGACATCACCAGGATCTACTCTTTCCTTTAGGCCATGTCTGCAGTTGAACTTATGGATCTCAGGTCATTTCTGGACTCACCAATGATTTCCCTATTTACTGAAATACTGGCATCCTTGACTAGAAGACTTCAGTCCAAGGTTGAAGGAACTCCTGACTGAGTTGGCCTTTCTTTTTGTGTTCCTTTGTTCTGTAAAAATCTCACATTTGGCTCTTTGCTGGTTAACTTAGATTCAAGAACTGATATTTATCACTGTAGAAGTTGTGATGATTGCAGTGCTATGCTAGTCAGTACCTCCAGTTTCACAGCCTAAAGGGTTTCTCCTAAGGAGGCAAGAATCTAATGCAGCTGGGGAAGGTAAGAATCACTGTAAAAAAACAAAGGCTATATGGAAGTTTCTAAAATCTTCAGGTAAAATTGGTCTTTATTTTGGTTACTATTGTGCCATCATTTTATCCTGGTATTATAAGTACAGGATTTGGGATCTGAACAGCAGGGTCTCTTGCCAGCCCTGTCACAGTGTGGTTTTGGACAAACAGTTTAATCTCTTTGCTTTATCTACCAAACAAATACCTATGAAATGAATAATTGTCTACCTCAGAAAGATATTGTGAGGCATGGAAATTCAGTTAATATTATTGCTGTAGGTAAAAATTAGTGTTCTTCAACTAATCGAAAATATGTGAATATTTCATTTATATCCATATAAACTGACTAGTTGAGAATAGATTATGAAAGAGGATATATATCAAAGGACAGAAATAAAATGTATTTAAAAAAACTTAAGAAATATAGTTAATTTAAAATGACAATGTAATTATTGCTGCCAAAAACTTCATTGTGAATAGTCTATTTCCACACTGTCTTGTTGTTTTGATTTCTCTCAAATTAAAATGGCTTTAAGAGCTGTTGTATACTTCAGGTAATAGTAAAAAAACTGTTTTATAACTTGTACCTAAATAACAAAGCTTACCTTTTACTCATGTGCCATAACAAACCCCTTCAAATACCTATAATCTGATGTTTCTTTTTGATTGCTAAGGGGGAAATCTGCATCTTCACAGGCTGTTTTACCTTAAAAGCAAACTCACTGGCTTCTGAAGTGTGAATATTGACAAGATTTCTTGTCTTCCCTTAGGCTTTTCAATTTCTTCTGCCTAATACAGTAGTGTATAGACATTGTACTTCATTTTCTACTAGGAGAGTTGTTGCTCTCCCAGGAGAAACTATAATTGTACAGATATTAAGGATTCTTCTTCCAGAGCAAAAGTGGCCTCTTCAGGAGAAAAATAACCTGGAAACAACAAGGGTTAAATGGCACTTGGGAGATTTTTCTCCTGGGAGAGCAAAAGTCTGTATACATTTCCTACGGAGAGCACATATAGTCCTCCAACATCTCAGGGTGCTTTGTTCCTGTCTTCCTCTCCCCCTGGGAGATTATGTTGCTCAGGCTGTACTCTGCTGCCCCAGCTAAGTAAGAAACAGAACAAACCTACTTAATAACCCCAACATTGGGCTTTAGGGAGGCACAGACTGAACCTAAGCAGACTGGGTCAGCCAGTTAGAGCTGTCCTGTACACTGCTGCCATCTGTCTCTAGGCAGCCTGAGGGAATCTGCAAGACATGCTGAGATGTGTCCATAAGCGTGTCCTAGCTGTGCAGTGTCAGCACTGCAAGTTATCTGGTTTTCAGGAGCTCAACGTTCAAATATCTGTTTAGGTGTCTCTGGGTAAGTTTTTCTACTAAGAGAACAAACTTGGGAGAATTCTCCCAGATTATTTGAACATAGGTATGACAGGATTGAAGTACCATCCAACTCTGAAAGTAGAGTTTGATAGGAATATAGGACTGAAAGGGTTCAGCCCTTTTAATCGCAAGCAACAATAAATCCATAAGAATGTAATCAACATTTGTCCAAAAAGCTCTGAAGAACATCCATTATAATCTTTCCCATCAACACAGACACAAATTACCTCATAACAAATTTAGGATCTTTAGTACAAAAAAAAATTATTTCTACAATATATCACGGGAAGATAGCACAAAAGATTAGAGTGGTGTCAATATCGCTGGCCACTGCAATGCAAGGAATTAAATAATATATGCTAAGATGATCAAAGAAAGTAGAGCATGCTTCATGCTACAATGGAAAATAAAGAATATCCAACATTTCTTTCCAATATGATCAGGAAAAAATCCCTTCTTGGGTCCGTTTTCATTTAACGCTATGGTATTTAATCTGTGTGTAAATCTTTGAAAAGGAAAGATGAAGTTTCTTAATGAGCTTTTGAAAAGAGGTCATTGTTGGACTCCAGTCAGCCACCAATGTCAAGGTCACCAGTGTGGGATTCCTTCAGGTGTGATCACCACTGTCAGATTCCTGTCATGTCTGGTGTTGTCAGGGCTGGAATAGTATTGGTCATGTCAGGCTTCATCAGTTTGAATGGTCAGTGAGCACACTGAGGATACCATAGGTGATACTGTACTACTGCTACTACTACTTTGAGGAACCTCCTTTGTTGCTTTGGTTCTTGGTGACAGAAGTTCTTTGGGGTTCAGTGTTCACAAGCAACCAAATGTTAGGCATGGTGGCAGCAAGGTTTATTTGAGAGAGATGGCACTGGCATAAAGTATAGCCCTTATCATGGTACAAAGTATTTAAGGATCTCAGGCCTCTTTTATACATTGATCAAAACAACTTCACATTTACAGCATAAGCATCCTAGTTTTCACCAATTGCTAGACATGTGTATGTGACATTATTCATTCGCATCCAATTTTCACCAGATGTTGTAACACTTCCACCAGATAGAGGGGCCTGTTGACCAAGACATTCTGAGGTCTGTTTTGATATCCTGTGCCCATTTTTTCTGTTGTTTCTATTCATTGGCCTTGTGATATTCCTAGAAATTAATACTTGTAACTTCCCAGTGATTTTGCTTAGATTACATATGGTCAGGTTTCTGAACACCAAGGTCTATAGCTGTAGCTGGTATTGAGGCCTACTTTGGTAAATGCTGCTAACAAGTGCCTGTATGATTTCTGTATGCATTGATCAATGCCTACAACAATTCATGCTCCAGCATGGCCTACAATCATTTCAGAAGCTGATGCTATTTAGTTATCCAAGTACAATGATAAATCAAGTAAGACCTCAGCATTTTAACTTCATGCTGCATTGACAAATGAGGGCTGTAAGCCTTACGTGGAGGCCCTAATTACTCAGATTACTTCCTGCTTTTCATCAGCATTACCCCAATCTTGTGTGGATAGGGTTTTGAGCCAGCAAAAATTACTTTCAGGAATGCTGGCATCTTACCAGGACAAATGTCTAATGACATCTGAGTAGTGGACTCATGGTGATGCTGAAAAGAGAGAAGAATAGTATGTATCCCTGCAGGATTTCCAAATGAGAGCATTCAGAGAAAAGGAACAGTTAACCCTTACCACTGTGAGTTGTACTGAAAAGGAATGGTGAAAGTTATTGTACTATAGAGCCGTCTCCCGTGCCTGTATAATGTAGTTAAATTGTCATCTGATATGTCAGTACCTGTAGAGAGGTGAACACTTTCACTGTAGATTTTTATGGCCATAATGAGATGACCTTTGGTAACAGTAACACTGCCCATGTATGCTGCTCTTGTCTGATCTCTACTTGCAAGATATCCAGTATGCTGGTAAATATTATGTTGAGGCAAAGAATAAATTCATAGACTAGGGAATACTTCCATCACCTTACATTTTGAACAGTTTATGCTGTTGCCAGAGACTTCACAAAACTCCTTAATTTCTTGTTTTGGCTATTAAAACTTGCTGATTTAGATACTTTCATTGTATAATTTTGTTCTACAATGGACACTGTCACTACTACAATGGACACTGTCACTGTTTCTAATTTTGTTTGCAAAGGGCTCCAATAATAGAATATGAGGGTGGCAGAGACCATTACCACCTACTTCCATTCTGTAAAAAAGTAACAGAATTATTCCTACTCTACTAATATTCTCTTAAACAGTCCTATTCAACTCAGTCAAAAGCCTTTTCTTTATCTTAATGATTATCATGCATATCATGCCAGGATTGCCTCCAGTTATTACCATCCAATGCAAGCATGTATCTGTTAGTGTAGTATAAAGACTTTTGACATAAGTACTGGCTTTTTAACAGAAGTAGCTTGACAAACGTAACAAATCCTCTGAAAGGAATGTTTTAACTTTCAGGAATGTTTCAATTTTAACTTTTTTATTTTGTAGAAATTGCAATTTTTGTTTCTTTTGTGCTGGGAAAGAGTTGCTTGCTATCTAGAATGTTATAGAAGGAGCTGGGCCAGTTTATTTTTCAAGGTGTCTGTAGAGACTTTAAAATTATGAGAGAAACTATCAGGCTCTGACATCTTTTTGTTTTTATTTTTTTTTAATTACCTCTTGCATCTCTGTAGCTTCAAAGGGGCTTTCTACTTTGCCCCTTCTCTTCTGTTAAGGGAATAGACATTTTTGCTTTATTGATATATTCTTTTTATCTTTTTCTCCAAGCATGACTTTAACTAGTATAAAGTTGAAAATAGAATTCTTCCAAAATATCTTAAATCTTTGATTCATATTTCATCAAGTTTGTGTGATGTTTGATTGCTAATATTGATTTTTCTTCTTTCTTTTGCTTGAATTTATAGGCCAAATGTCTGGGCTTTTATACACTGATCATAGCAAGACTATTTCAATCATATCTACCTTTTCAGAGAGAATATTTCATGGCTTGCTCTAATGGTCTAATTTTTTTGTGTCCATTTTTGTGATATTTCTATTTATTTCACTTTGGTTTAGAGTCATTACTTCCTCTTTCGCTTGTAGAGGGAGGTACTTAATTGTGTGTGTTAGTCTGAAGTCAAGCAGAAGGCAGTGAAGGGTGGCATCTTAGACTAACAGGTTCAGAGAAACATAAGTAGGGGTGCACCGGTAGAAAATTTGGGGGCTGATACCAGTAGCTCAATTTAAAGATACCAATCCAATTTCCGATACAGCTGCATGCAGCTGGTAAGTCCATTATCATAGATGGGGAGGGGGGAGGGAAGGGGCAGAGGATAAGCAGATCAATGCCTCCCCATCAGGGAGGGAGTGGGGTAGGGGCAGTCACTGCCTAGCTGGGTTGGGGCGCGAAATGGAGCAGCAGCTTATCCACGGGGCATAGGGAGGTGTCTCCTGCCACTACGCGCACCTAGGAGGGCACAGGGTTGTGCCCTCAGATCTGTGCAGGGCAAAACAGGCAGGCTGGAGCCAGGGCTGTGCCGGGCTCTTCTCAGTGGGGGCTGGACTCAGGGTGGGTGGCAGCAGTGCTGGGAGGGGAGGTTATGGGGGGGCTACAGCAAAATTTAGGGTGGATGCAGCCCCCCCATAGCTCCCCTCCCAGGGCCATCCCTGCCTGCCCCGAGCCCAGCCCCCACTGAGAAGAGCCTAGTGCAGCCCCAGCTCCAGCCCACAGCTCCAGCCTGCCACGCCCCACCCCACTCCACACAGATATGGGGGCACACACCCCTCCCATGCCCTCTCAGGGTGCAAGCAGTGGTGGGAGCCACCCTCCCCCCACCCCCGCGGCCCCTGGACAAGCTGTGGCTCCATCGCCTAC
>NW_017729008.1:9257398-9274300 GCF_001723915.1 Gavialis gangeticus | reverse complement strand
TCAGGGTGCAGGCAGTGGTGGCAGCCACCCTCCCCCCCCCCCCGCGGCCCCTGGACAAGCTGTGGCTCCATCGCCTACCCCGCCATGGCTGTGCAATGTCTGCCCCTGTCCCACTCCCTCCCTCATTGCAGGGGATGCTGATCTGCACTCCTCCCACGCCCCTTCCCTCTCCCCTCCCCTTCCACCACAACAGACTCAATTGTATGCAGCGCTTCAAGCTGCCAGGCTCTGCTCCTTGCTGCCTGCATGCTGTGCTGTGGCTGCATACACAAATGGGCATTTACAAGCCAAATTATTGGCTGCATCAGGCCAATTTCTGATGCAGCCAATTTTCTTTATATAGGTGCCAATCTGATATCAGACCGATATATCAGTGCACCTGTAGATATAAACTTTCACTGGTGACAGCCTACTTCCTCAGATGCTACCAAAGTCTGTTCGGTACCTGAGGAAATAGGTTGTCACCGAGAAAGCTTATGCCTCTTTGAACCAGTTAATCTCTAAGATGTCACCCTTCCCTGGGCTTTTTTTTCTTGTTAAAGAAATATTGATATGTGTGTGTTTTAATATTACCTTTAAGTCTTCCACAATGTTGCATGAAATTTCTCCATTTTTACTGAAATTGTTGAACCATCTAAACTAGTTTGGTTAAGTAGTGGACTATATGGCTGCATCCAGACAAGCGCGGCTGTGCGGTATGTGGCCACAGACACGTCTGCAGCGCCACATACTGCACATTCAGCTGTTCTCCAAGGGAGCAGCCCAGAGGGTTTTTTTTTGACCCCTGGATATCCAGGGGTCAAAAAATCTGCAGAAGAAAAAAGCAGTATTACACACAGTGGCAGCATGTGCTGCCCAAAGCTGGAGCCAGAAGAAGCTTTAGTTGCTGCTGCAGCTGCAGGAGGCACCCAGAACCCCAGGTAAAGCTGCTGGGGCCAGCCCAGTGCTGGCCCCAGCCTCCCCTACCCCACCGAGGGTAACTTGGCACGTGCCAGACCGCTCGTGGCACAGGTGTTCCCCAGGGACAACTAGTGGCAGCACAAGGTGCAGCATCACTAGTTGTCCCCAGGGAAATGAACATCCATGCACGTTTGGATGCGGCCTATATTTTCCAGGGACCCCTGTGCTTCATTATTAGACCAGTCCCAGAAGCTAGCTAAAACAAGAGCAGGGTCAGTCAAAAACAATTGACCACAATAGACTAATCCTTGGATAGTGGATTTAGATCCTCAAGACAAAATTGATACCTAGATCTAACACCTCTGAAGTAACCTCAAGATCTTCCTCTTTTTTTCCTAGAACCATCTTTGCTTGGATTATGTTATATCTAAGTTCCACCCTCGCCCTTATAATGAAATCAGCATATGAGACTAGGAAGCAACTCTAAAAACAGGGATTGACTTTTGAGTGGTAACTGAACCTTACATCATGTTATTCATCAGAGTCTTTCAGTCAGAAAATGTTTCTCCTTATGTACTGATTGCAGAAGCCTTAAACTGCAAAATTTTAGACCAATAGCTATCCCTTATGTCTTTAGTCCTGGTGGAGAAAAGAATTCCTACCAAAGCAATCAAGAGACAATTTGTTGTCAAGAAGAATGATGAGACTTTCTCAGCTGTTTTTAAACTAGACTGTAATTGTTAAATGCTTAAAATAAGGTACACCAATATATTAATAAACTCAGTTAAACAGTATTGGATAAATTCTGGCGCTGCTGACTTCTGCTGCAAAATTTTAGTGGGGCTAGGATTTTTTCCATGTCCTTTGGAAACTAATAAATTCAATGTAATTGATTTTCCCATGTTGTAACACTTATATGTGTCTCCCCTTGGCTTGTTTTCCGATTGTGCCTTTGTACTGTTTACGTGAATTTTTAAAACCATTTTTTAGAACTCAAAACTGTTCAAAATTTCCATTTAAAATTCCCCTATGATTTACAATGAACTGATAGAATTTTGCTCTTGATTTACAAGAGCATATGCCACTTCAGTAATATTGGGTGATTTAGTTCAGAAAAATAGTATGACCAAAAAAATTAATAGTTAAGCAGGCATGTCTCTTAATTTGTTTTATTCTGAGCTTACCTTCAAAAGGTAAAAAGGAATGTACATGGCCCTAAGTAAGTAGTCTTTTTTCTCTCTCTCAACTTTTCATGCCAGTTGAAGTAACACATTTAGAAAGTCTTTGTTCTTCCACAAAGGCAATGCTAAGTTAGTAACTGAATAGTTTGGTTCTGTGACATCCAATGTGACTATACTGTAATGGTGAGTGATTCATGAAATGAAGAGATTTGAATGTGTACACTGACAAGAAGTACAGTTATGGCTTTCTGAGGAACTTGTACACTAATTCATTAACTTCTTATATTTTCTTTCAAATGGCACAATCCTTGACAACAGATTTAGGATAATTGGAAGACCGTTTGAAGTAACTTCCATTTCTGGAAGTCAGTAACTCTTCAAATTCACACCTTCAACATTTTTATATAGGTCTGTAAAAAGAAAAAAACCCCCAAATATATGGCAAAATGATTATCAATTTATATTTGTCAGGTCAATTATATGCTACATTTAACTAATATTTATCATCATTATTGGCCAAATATTAGTCCTTTCAATGGGAAAAATGAAAACTGTTAACCACAGTCAAAATTTAGTGTTTATATGTGAAAACAGCTCTTATTTGAGAGAAGCTAAAATGATGAGGTTACATACTCAGCAAAGTTACTAACTTCGAAGGAGACAGCTTATAGTTTAACATTTTAGTTTCTTTATAGTCTGCATTATAACTCTTCATTTGCTAGTTTTATTACAGGGAGAAAAGAGGGAAAAATCTGTATATTTTCTCTTGTTACTTGTTTAATGTTAAAAAGAATACACTATAGATATTGGCATGCTAATTAAAAACATCAAGAAAATGTGTTCAGTTGATTTCATTCCATAAGTAATTCCTCTTCCTTGTCATTAACACCTTTTATATATTTGTAGATTATTATGTTTCCCTGCAGTCACTGCTTGCAAAGCTATACATATTTATATATTATAATGTCTTTTTAGTTTGTTCATAAATCAACTCTTTGTCAGTATTTTTTCTGGCACTGTTTTGCAGAGCAGAATCCAATATGAATGCTATAGTCTCCTAGTCAATCACGCAGCTGAAAATTGACAGAATTATAAATAATCATTTTGTCATAAGGTTACAGTTTCCGTGTCAGTCCTAATTCAAAATGGCCTTGCTTAACTTGTTTGTGGTCCTGTTCTAAATTATATTTAGAGTTTCATTTCAAGTCTTTTATTCCTGTCATTTTATAGTAAGAAACTGAGTCTGCAGTGTGAGGCTGTGAGGTTCCCGGCATAGTTTGTTTTTATTAGTTTTACCAAGTTTTACTCCTGTGCGGTACTTCCAGAACCTAAGAAGTAATACTGATTTATCACCATGCTGTTCTTTCATGTGCGCTTTTAAGTCTACAAGTTTCCTTTTTTTCCTTTGCTACCATACTTTCCAATCTTTGTTCAAATGCCTGATCACTGATTGTTTAAAAAGAGCACTTTTCTGAGCAACATTTTAATTTAAAACCAAAAGTATCTGCAATTCCTCTACTCTTTGAAATACAATATTATTCATTTAAATTATCTTTTGAAGATACATTTTTGCATCTTGAGTTTTACTAAAATCTTAACCAATTCTATTTTGGGTATCAAATTTTCTTATAGCATCAAGGTGGTGGTCTAGTGAGTAGGGCCAAGAGTCAGAATATTTGGTTTCTGTTCCTAATTCTGCCACTAACTTGTATAATACTGGATGGATCATTTTTATCTCTGATTCCTTGGGTCTAAAGTGTTGATGATATTTTTTGTATGGCACTTCAATATCTGTGTGAAAAAGTATGATGTAAGAACTATGTGGCATTTATGTATTTAAAAAATCCCAACATAGTTATGGTGTATCCTTGGTTCCCAACATGTGTTTATGGCCTTCCTAAACAACTGTGCCCAAGGAAAACAATGTCTAAAAGGACCAAAGATCTTCTCCCATCAAAGCTGACCAATCAAGATAAGTTATCTGACATTCTCATTTAAGAACATTTTTGTTCTCTTGATATACCAATTCTTTAATCTCACCAGGAATCCTGAAACCAGTTCTTTTAGTTGAAACAGATTCAATTAACATCTTTCCTTTACATGCATTCAATGCTTTCTGTCAACATCAGTTCTAGTTAGCATGCTTAAAAGTTACAGTGACCTTTCTGCAGCATTTCCCTCACTTAGTACATTAAATTCAAGAGTGTCTGACCACAGAAAGACAGTTTGCCTAGAAAGGGAATGTGGCTTACTCACACACTTCCCCATCTGCTGCAAGTCTTTCCATATCTTTTATTTTTTTCTTCCTCTTGCCCTTCCCCTCTTTTCTTAATTGTACCATGGTATCTAGGCAGTAGCCCTTTTCAGACCCCTTCTTAAGAGGCATAGACAGAAGTTAAGTGGTCCACTTGCATGCTAACTGCTGTGCTGCCTTTATTGCTCAGCCTGATGAAGAATGTTTTTCATTCAAAAGCTTGTCTAACTCTAACCCAACACTGCAGTTCATCCAAAAAAGATATCAGCCTAAGATCCTTGCCTCCTTGAATATACACAACAGCAGGAAACTCAGTGTCCTGCCCGCCCTTTCCAAGAGCATGCGTCAGAAAGAAATTTGCACTCAAAAGGTAATCTTGCTTGGATGGGAGAGCCTTTTTAAAGAGCATCTGGTGGAAAATGGAAGGCACCAAAAAGCACCTACAGTCAATGGTGGGTGTTAGTATAGAAAAGGACTGACTTGACTTGCTAGCTTGGAATCTTATAAAAAAAATTGGTTCTTGTAGATGAAAGAAAACTGAGCAGGCCTCTATTTTGAGTGAGTTGATTTTTCTAAGAGAGACAACACTGAAAAATGGTCCTAATCCTGCATTACCAGTAAAAGTTTTGTCTTCTACTCTCAAGTCATCGTCTGTCCTTGGTTTCATATAATGGAGTTTTTATTGGAAGCCATTGTCTTGGAGACGAAAGGAAACTCTTAAGTGAGATCTTTGTATAATAAGAAAAATACATTTGCTGGGATTTCATTTTCAGTAAGAGCAAAAAGTAGAGGGTGATGGGTGATATGTTCATAGAAACCTGTTTTTTCCATAGGTAGTCTGATGCATTTGCACTGCTTAGAGGTTTTTGTAGATGAAATTAGTACTGCCTGGAGAGAGAGTTCGCCATTTGAGTCAGCTGCAAAATTCTGGGCAATTTTAGAAAAAGTAACAGTTTTTGCTAACCAAGATTGCAGGTACCAATTTAATCTATGAATTGTTGAACTGGGTGGGATTGGAAATTATAGTGGAGCTAAATTCTTCGTGGCACACCCTCTTTATACTAGTATTCCTTCAAGTCATGCCTTTATTAAGCCAGGTATTTTTAAACAGGCATTTAGAGGGGCTGGAGATAATACTCATATTTGCAGGAAATCTAATGCAATGGTTTGTCCATATATCAATGGAACTTCAGCCTCAGTTCTTATTCTTTTCAAGAGGTGGAAGTTATTTGATAAGGACTGAAGGCAGTTCTTAAATCTCTTTTACACAGTCAGCCTAAAGTACAGTGATAAATCTCATGGGTAAAGCTTGGTTAAAAGATTTTACACTAGCATATCACAAAAGTCATGCAGATGGATATTGTAAGGGTCTCAGGCAACATGTCTTGGGAACCTCACTGTAATTTCAGGTTCTTTGAGATGCCTTTGCTTGTAGAAGTATGTTACAGATTTACAGGCTGTTCAGATTCCCCTGTATTTTAAAGGGGAAGGGAGGTTATTGTACCTGAGCCTGGGAAGTAGTAGTGCAGCTACTTTCTGTCTCCTCTCTGCCTTCTCTTTAAATATGTTAAAATAAAAAACCTTCTCCAAGCCTGGATTAAACACATTTTGGTAAAAAATAATCTGAATTCGCCATTAATATGATTAACTCATTAATAAATTTTTGAAGGCCTGCCTGAAAGGCAATCAGATGCTGCCTTGCTACTTGTGCCTTTGAAAATCTCACTTGCTCGTTAATTTTTTTAATCAGGTTTGTCTCCAGGTTCAAATTAAATAGACACTCAAAGGAATAAGCTTTCACTATACTTTCATGGTTGTTCTATAAACCTATAAATGTGTATTATGTATGCTCATGCCAAGAATTGATTTGATGTATTTTATTGATTTGTTTTAAATGCTGCTATTACTATTCACTTCATGCTGTAACTAATGAGATAATCACTGTAATGTAGCAACCTAAGAAGGGTATCACTAATACAGTACTCACATTGTCCCTGAATAACTGCCCTTATAGCCTCTTCAGTATCAAAGTTTCTTCAGAAAGAAATATAAGGGATTACAAAGGACATAGCTTGTATAGTATAACCTGCATTTAAGAACTTTAGAGGTTACTCCAGTAATATCAGTTTGCTAAGATTTCCTTTCTTAGATGCACTTTATTGTACAAATTCCATGTTCTTTTAATCTTGTACAGCTTAATACTTAATGTTATATATTTGCAATGTTTGGCAACATTTGGCAGTTTACCAAAATCTGTATTTTATTAGGGTCTTTGGAACTTGAATATCTTCAATGTGATTAGGTCAGCTCTATTAACCTTTCAGTGTCATGGGTCAGCTTTTGCTATTTATCCCTAGAAGCCATTCTCAGTTTTTAAAATTGAAATTGCTTAATGAACTGACACACAATAAAAAGAAAAAAAACCCTGATATAACAATAATGAATAGCAAATGTAATTGGTGGAGCACAGAGTAACTTAGATTGAAAGGAGTTTAATCATTGTGGTTTTAAAGAAAATTTCATAGTGAGCAGAATTTCAGTGCCTTCAGTTTTCAGTTCCTTGCATTCTGATGAGTTTACAAGAGGTGCAGGCATAAGGTCATTAAGTATGAGCTGTTCTTTGTGTTGAAGTTGAGTACCAGTACATTGACATTGTCATTTTTATAATGCATATTTGTATTCTGAATTAGTTTCTAGAGAGAGGGAAACATTTCTGGTGGTTAGCAATGCTAAGTATTTCACTACTAAACTTTAGAGCAGTCAGTACATGAATGTCACCCAATAAACCTGTCGCAAAGTGAAATAATTTGATGTTTCCTATTACATATCACTCTCAATTAGTTTCTCCATGTTAAATACTGATTATCTTGCCTCCCAAGTACATTAACAATGCTTTATTAGATGACACCTTTGTAACATCAAGAATTAAAACTAGTAGATATAGTTTTTAATAATAAATCTAATAAAAATTAGATTAGTAGTTCTTCTTGGCCATAAGCTACCTGAAAGCACAAACTTTGTAAACAGAAGATTCAGTTTATTAATGTCCTGTCAGTAAGGTGCTAAAAATGAAGTATAACTCACTAGCTCTGTAGTATATATATAGGTTCCACATGAAGAATGGAACTGCAGATGAACTGTTACAGTGGATAGTGTATATATATGTAAACTGCTTTATGCATTTTCCCACTTGCACAAGATAGCACTCTGGCACTCAACTTTTAAAAAAATATTCTTCAGTAGTTAATGGGTATAAAAGTACTATAGAAGTTTGTTGTGTTTTTATTGCGTATTTTGACAAAAAGAGAGCATATTAACAGAAATAAGCAGACCTCATTTCCAATACAGGTTCCAAAGCAGTGAAGTAAAATCAGACTGCTGTAGCTAAATTTTAAATCAGTGTTTTACAGAAAAAGAAAACTTTACACTTTAATGAAACATTTCATTTTCATTTTTTAAGATAATGATACAAAGAGAAATAACAGTAAATTCTTGGGGGGGGCAAAGTATTTAACCATTTCACTTTAACTAAATATATTGATATAAACAGGTAAATGAAGCTTTTTCAGCATTTAAAAATGCAGTCTGAGCCTAGAACTTTCATAGCAGTTTTAAAAATTAGAAAAATAATCTATCATAGATGACAGTTTGCAGGAATTTTACTGAAATGGTAAAGAAATAATTGGTTCTAATAATAGAAATGCATTCTGAATAATTCTATAAATAGTTTCATTTTTGCTTATTCTAGCAAAAAAATACTTGGAAAATATTTACACAAAATACAAAATGTGTGAAGGAGGTTCCTTGTCTAACAGGCCTTTGGAAATGGTGCACAGAGTAAAGAACCATTTTTGTTCACTCATTGGAAGCGCTCACCGCACAGCCCTGTCAAATTCCAATGAATCTGCAAATTCTACTAAATACCTTGTGACAGACACAAGAAGGAAGGATCCATAATGTATTCCCTGGATGTCCCTCTGGGTTTCTGGTTGGCATTAAGTGAACTTGAATAATGATTCAGTTTTGATTCAGCTGAGCTGTTTGATAAATGTTGAACTCTTACTCTGCTTGTGAAAGGTTACGTTCTACAGTTAAATTGTATATTGAGAGAAAACATATAGCCCTTTGAACATTTTGAGTAGAACCTCAGGGATCAGGGGACATGAGCACTATTAAAGAAAATCATTATTTCTCGAGGCAATTAAAAATCAATAAAATAAAAGTCTAATAAATATGTATCAAACCCTAAAATTCTATTTTTCTAAAAAATACTTCACATGTTAGCAGTGCATGTCATCTGTTGATCTCTGAGGTTTTTTGCCAATGTGACAAAAATTTGCTATCCCCATTTTTACAGACTAAGAGACTGAAGCAGAGGGTTGCTAGCACTGAATAGTGTGTTGAGTGATAGAGTTCCAAATGGAAATCTGGATCAAAGTGTTTATGTCCACATTCAGATATCTGCCTGCTGTTTTAAAAAAATTTTCAAGTATCCATTCTGTATGGTAGGATGAAAAACTTGCCATTTTTAAAGTATATGACATGGGGAAGTAACACCAGTAAATCAGCTGGAGCTGCTACTTGGAAAATAAACATAGTTCTAAGTAATTTAATAAGCAAAACTATAACATATTAAAAATGACAGTTAAGATTAGAGACAAGGTAGGTGTATACTTTTATAAACGCACTAAATTAGGTAGATATCCATTTATTTAGTCTATAAAGGTACATATCTGCCCTGCCTTCCGACTGACTTCAGACTAATACTGCTAACTACCTCGCTTTGCTCAGTTAAGAATAAAATCAAGCAGTCACTAGCTACTTTATATATTTCCCTAGCATCCAAGTCAACGCAAGGCACAGAAGAAGCTCTGTACATTGTAAAATATGTTAATTTTATTCTAGAATGATACTCAGTCCCATCTAACTTAGCTCCTCAAATACTATGGAGATGAGTTAAGTTTACATAACCCTCATTATAGAAGGTAGTGATAAACTGTAGTGCTCTATTGGGGCGGATGTCTGTTTATGGCACAACAGCACAGGCAGCCTGAAGCTGCCCATGTTCTTCAGCTGCCCCTGGTAGGAGCTCCAAGGACTTGAGGAGCCCAGTCCTGGGCACTCCGGGAATTACCAGGCAGAATTTGGCCCCCCAAGCCTTGGGAGTGCCTGCCTTGCTTGCCCAGATGCATCCCAGAGATGTCAAGGGACACGCTGACATTGAAGTCAGAGCATATTTAAATTTTAAGCTTTATTTCCACACATTCATAGCTAAAAATTTAATGAAATCTCTGACTGAGAAGTTTTGATACATCTTCATGCCTTGACTCCCCAAAATGGGGTAGATTAATTATATGTAAATGTAGTGTTAGTTCTTAGCCTTTTCCTAATGTTCTAAAATGGGACACATGGTCATATGAAGAAAAAAAAACTAGATTAAGAAAAATAAAGCAAGTAAGCCCTAGGGAATCTATAACAGCAACAAAAACTACATAAAGCAAACTCATGCCAAATTGAGGGGTGCAGCGTATTAAGCAGAAATGAATCCCTCCTATGTTCAGGATATTTTGGATAAAGTTATGAAGTTGAAAATAAAAGAAAATGACACATGTTGGAAGAGTGTGAAGTAGAAAAGTATTTTAATATTTATTTTGGTAATGCCATTTGGACAAATATGCTGGGAGGCAAATTAGAAACTGATTTAGTTTGGGTCTGACTTGAGAAATGTTCTTCCATGCTCTGAAAAGTCTTACGTTAGGTAATTTCGTCAATATCAGAAGTTTAAGTAGGTTGGGAGCCCAAATAAATTGGGAACAATTGTAATGCTTAAAAGTTAGGATTAAAAAGCTAGTTTGATATACTGGAAAGGCTTACTCAGTGAATTTAGGAGGAAAAGTCTGGTAGTTTGCACTCACCCTTTTTTACTTTTATTCTGTTAAATTGGAAGAACGCTCTGAAATAATCAGGGTAATTTTTAATCACAATTCTATTTTCTAAAGTGTCTGCTGCATCAACCAGCTGTGTAGCATCTTCAAATTCAGTAAGTGTACGCACAGTTCCATATTCCATGTCATTTATGAAGGTATTGAAAAGGAGTGGATCTAGTGCATAGTCTTAGAAACCCACTCTATCTCTCTTCCCACCTGGACTTTGAACCTGGTGGTAGCTGCATAGATCTTATAGAAAGTTCATTTTGGCTATATTTGTAACTGTCCACATTTGCCTTTTAAATATTTTAAATGATTTGATTTTCCAGCTAATTCAACCTGAAGGAAAAAGGTAGTGTAATCATAGGCTAGAAACAGATGTCCATGGAGCACGATCAGCTGTGCTGCGGTGTGTTGCAGTACAGCTGATCGTGCTCCACAGATATCTGCAGACGATGGGTTTTGCACCCCCATCTGGGGTACATCTGCAAGCAAGAGGGAAACCTCCTGCTTACAGATCTCCTTTCCTGTGTTGCAGAGTGAGGGACTGCCCTGCAAGAATCCCTTGTGCATATCAACACAGGGCAGGTGTCTGCAAGCAGCAAACTCCTGTTTTCACACATGTGCACCATGTCAGGGTAAGCCCCGACTTCCCCACTTTCCAAGATGTGTCCCCTGACATCCCTGGGATGCATCTGGGCAAGCAAGGCAAGCACTTCCAAGGCTTGAGGGGCCAAATTCTGCCTGGTAATTCCCAGAGTGCCCAGGACTGTGCTCCTCAAGTCCTTGGAGCCCCTGCCAGGGGCAGCTGAAGAACATGGACAGCTTTAGGCTGCCTGTGATTTTGTGCCATAAACAAACATGCATTTGCCCCAATAGAGCACTACAATTTATCACTACCTTCTATTGCGGCCACAAATTTGAGCATTTGTGGCACAACAGAAGGTAGGGACATCTGTTTGGTTTCACTCTGTGCTGTGATTTTTCATTGTGAAGTAATATCACTTTAGTCCTGTCTGCATTATGGGAGCATAACTGTGTCAGCAGAGCCCCCAAGTGGAGATGGTGATGTCTGACATGGTTTTCAGGCTAGCTTAGCTGCTGCACCTGCTCAAATGTCACAAGCTAAGCTAAGCTAAGCCCTTTTTCATCAGCACAGCTGTGTCTGCCACGGGTTTTGCCAGCAGTAGCTGCATTAATTGGGGGATGTGAACTCACAAACAGCTAGTGTAGCTATGGCAGCAAAAGTCTGTGTTGCCCAGACCGTTGTGTACACACACATTGTTCCTTTTGAGAGAGGCAGGATCAAGGAATAGCAGCTACATTTAAAAATAATGGTCAGATAGTCGTGTTCATATTGTTGCTGTATGTATGTGGTACTAAGATGTCTTGGGACCGCTATTCTTAGCATACTGTTCTTAGCATTATGGTAAGCTAAGTTGCATTATGAATTCTTAAAGTATGTGTAGGGGGTATGCAGACATGCACTCACAAACACATGCATATTCTTTACTATTTTCCCAATAAATTACAATATCCCACTTTTCAACCATAAATAAAATATTTTTATCAACTCTTACAGGTTTATAGCAAAAAAGGTCTAATTTCCTTTGAATGCAGTACAGTTAGAGGTGCCAAAAGTATTTTTAAAATTACTGTTTTTCTGTCAAAGACAGGAGATAGAGAGGGAAGGTGGCTCAGAAAACTGCTAAATATGTGGAGGCCTTTTTAATTTTTAGTTAGGCATTCACAGCCAGCCTGGCTGGATAGTGTAGTAAGTTTGTCACTAACAGATGGTTATTTAATAAATTTTTTTGCAAACCACACCTAAATGGACACCAAGTGCTGAAATGAATGATTGGTTCCAAAGGCTGAGTAGTCCTTACTCAGTAACAGAACCATCACTGTCGAATTTCTGCTTGCAGAAAGAAAACAGCCCCTTTAGGAACTGTTTGCTGATGCAGTGAAGGGAAGGGGCTTGAGAGAAGTGGTCTGAGAGCTGGCAGTGGTCTTATCTCACCAGAGGCATGCAAATGACCAAAGTAATAAATTTTCCTACAGGATCCACTGAGATACTGAATTATTTTTGTCTTCACCCAGCTGGAAAAGGGGTGTGTGTGTAACTTTTTTTATCCAAAATTGTAAGAAAGCAAATAGGACATGTCCATATGAAAAAGGGTTAGCAGAATAAATGTGATTCTTCAAGCTCTAACCTGTACTGCCTCAGGCCAGCCAGTAGCCATCATCACATTCAGTTAAGTAATCTTTCTAGTGAGAGTCAAGATAGGGACAACACTTGATTAATAGATTAAGCTTATTTTATGGTGAAGGAAGACAGGTCTTCAGTCTTGGAATACTTATGAAAATGTATTTGGTTTTCAAGCCTTAAGGGTCAGAAACTGCTTGTGAATTACAAACTCTCTCTTCCTGCTCCTTTATGCACATGAAGAGTCAGCCATAAAAATCTAGAGCCTTCAAAGTTTGACTATGCAGATACAGAGTCTTTTATCTTTTATGATTTTTGGGTTCCTTCACTAACTGCAAAAGGCTTTTGCCAGTAGTGCAGAGGATGAAATTATAAAAGGGAATGATTAACTATCTTCCTCTGCTGTTCAGATTCCTGGCAATCATTTTGAAGTCTTTTGATTACACTTGCCAGATAGAATTGCTGAAGAGGCATCATAAGAAGCACTAGAAAAATCTATACAACAGAATTCCCTGAGATGCAAAGGACACAGCTGTATATTGCCTCTTTGGATAAAAAAAAATGTAGCTCCGATATGATGTTAACTTTAATATCATCCTTATGAAACTAATAGCTAAATCTTTAGCTGGGCAAAACCCCCCTGTATATATGTATACTCATTCAGATGCAGTCATATAGGATTATATTTTAACCACTATTCATTATTGCTAGAACTGATTTAAGCAGAAGTGTAGGTTTTATATATTTGAATGCAGGCAAGCAAGTGTTTCTTTCTGACATGTAGTTCATCTTCCACTGTGCTCTTCTGGCTCTGACCATAATGAAGGCTCCCATCATAAAGTAGCGTGATGGCAGCATAAATATAGTGTAATAACAGCATGATTTAACAGCATGAATCAGCAAGTGGACTATTCTGGCTTTCCAACTCTGTACTGCAACCCTGCTATCTCAACAGAATGTTCAAAAGTAAATGAGGTAGCATTATGATTGGAGTAGTTCCAGTTGTCATAACTAGACTGAATTCATGCTTCACTGATGCTGCAAGCATGCCGTCTTGTCCTATTGCCATCTTGCTGAGTGTGTGCTACCATTTCCCTTGTGGCAGCACGATCCCGTACCAACAAGTGATATATTGTAGGTCACAAAATGTGCAACTGTAATGTAAAAAGTTGACATTTTACTTTTTATTTGTGGATTTTAATTTCCAGGAAGAATTCTGATGCTACAGGCCTTTCTTTATAATATTTAGTATTTTAGGGCATCTTTACACATGCTCTGGGATGGGAGGAGGGGGCACTTTAATTAGAGTGGCTCCGCTCTAATTAAAGCACCCACAGCATCAAGTGTATTCAGCGTCCTGTGCTTCAAAATGGTTGCAGAGGCACTTTTAAGCTTGTTTGAGCTTCAGTTAAAGCATCCCCACTGCCATTTTGAAGTGTGGGGACACTGAATACACATGACAGAGGCTGCTGGAGCAAGTTAGTTAGCACATTCCTGCAGACTCAGTTAATCTAGTCTGTTTCGTCACTTGCTCATTGGCATGCATCGGAGCAGGCATCTGGCACATGTATCAGTGACCTTTGATATTTACTTTTACAAAGCTTTTTGGGCATCCACCTACATTTTTAATATATCCATATATCTTTTAGTACACAAAACTCTTTGCAGTGTAGAGTGTAATGTCCTGTTAATAAACACTGTATTAGACTCAAGAAAATAGATTTTTGTAATTGTTAGAATAAAGGTAACTCTGATGTAAAGCTCTGAATTACCAGAGTAGAAAACATCAAAGAATTACCATAATAAATCCTGTCTAGGTATTTGAAATGCAATTAATAGGTTTACCTATTTTTACAAAATATCACTGTTTTTCCTAAATGGCAAGCTTGTAATCAAAAAGCTATTCCTATCTCTGAGGGTTTTTTTATACATAACCCTCAAGAAGAATGATTGATAACACATTTTGTGGATCTTCATGAATATTTTAAGTTCTGTTGTTTTGTTTTTAATTATTAAATCTTGAATATAATATTACCTTTATCTATCAATGTATCTTAAGCATGGCTTTATTTTTAACATTCAAGTTAGGATAAAATAAGAGATGAATTTCCCAGTGTCATTCGAAAGAGCTTCATTTCTCATGTTTATAACTTCATTCCTGAAACTTCAGTGGCTGATATACCAGAAAAAGCTAGTGAATCTCAGTTCTTTTTCTTCTTTTGATGAGATGACATTTAAAAGTAATCATTTTAAGTAAGGAACACATGACATTCTGGTTAGTTAACTTGCATTATACAGTGTCAATAAAGCATAAGTCTTGAAAACTCAGGCTGTCATAAAATCTGATGATGTCAAGTGTGGTCATTCAGGGGGCAGTAGTAGTTCTTACGTTGTTTATTATTTTCCTCAGTAATCCTGATGTGAGTAAAAAGCCACTGATGATAGGACTTATAGGTGATGTTGGTTGGTGGGTGTTCAGTAATGGTGATGACAGGCTAGTCATTCAGAACAGTCTGGATCCACCTGGTAGGCTGAATATATCAGTGATTCTGGAAATAGGATACAAAATTCAGTTCTAGTGTTCACATTTGAAAAAGTTCAGAAAGCGTGTAAAAGTCTTGCAAAATCTCCAAGGCATGGAGGAAAAAGTCTTACTCTGAGTGATTCAGAGTTTAATCTAAGTGGTTTATCAAGAAGTTACTTGATTACCATAGCTAATAACAACATGCTGAAAAAAGAAGACTTACTAATATGGGCGCTTTAATCTAGTAAAGAAAGACAAAACCAAAACCAACAGCTGAAATTGAAAACCAGACAAATTCAAATTAGAAGAGGCACCAGTTTTAACAATAAGAATGACTAACTGTTGGAACAAGCTGCTAAAGGAAATGACCGATTCTCTGTCTCATTGTCTTCAAGTTACAAGTGTATACCTTTCCAGAAAAGGTGTTGAAGCAAACCACAAGTTACTGTGCTCAAAAGAGAAGCACGTGAATAAAACTTAAGGGCCAGTGACATACAAAGTCAGACTAAAGCCTTAACTATATGAAATTATGAATCTAAAACAAGGTTCTATGGCCTTACCTGAGGAACAGCTATCCTGACTGAACTAGGTATCTGGTATCATGCTTGCACACCCTGTAATTTCACAAAACAACTCTCAGTCATACGAGCAATTTAAAGGTAGACTAACACCTAAAATGACAGCCATTGAGATAGTTATATATTTTATAAATAACATTTTGTAACAGATTTTAGAAATGCTTGCCACTATTGCAAATTTGATGATATTGACTATCTGAACTTGTCTATATAATTTCTGTTCAGTAGTTCTTACCATCTTTTTTCTGGTCCCATATCATATGGGTATAAGGCAACAGACTTATATTTCACACGTTCTTAAAGAGTTCAGCTCTTAATAGTCATAGCTCCACTGAAGCTGTTAAAAATAACATAAAACCATGTTAACGTACTTGCAGGAAACAATGAATAACCAAGTGGCTTACCAGTCAGAAGATCTGTTTACAATTTTGATACTGACATGACCTTGGTCCTTGAACATGTCACTTCAGCCTCAGTGGGCACATCTACATGAGAGGCTAGCTGCACAGCAGCTTAACAACACTGCACAGTAGTGTGGCAGGCAAAAAACTTGCTAATATGCTGCTGGGCAGTAAGCATCATTAAAAACCTGTGCACCAGTGCTACTGCATAGTAGCATTAGGTACTGCGCATTGATTTAGTTAACCAAGTACTGAACTTAATGTGCCATAACTACAGCACATTAATAAACATGTAGATGCATCCAGTGTTTCAGATACTCAGTTTGTAAAATGGTATGCTATTAGTAATTATGGAACTGTGGAAAGCTCTTTGATACAAGTAAGTTAAAGCACATTACATAATGATAAATGTTCATTTCAAACTAAAGCACTGTTGGCATCTGCTATTAATTCACATTAGTCTTAGTGCACAGTAAGCCTTCCCCAGGAGAACATCTACACTGGATGTGTACAGGGTACAGCGCTGTCCCCACCCTGCTCTGCACCTACAGCAGCCGAGAGGAGCTCCAGGCTCCCCTGGGTGCTAGCTTGAGGGCTGGCAAGGGGCACAGAGCCAGGAGAATTCTGCTGGCTGCAGTGGCAACTGTCTCCTGGCCCCATGGACATCGGGGGGGGGGGATCTGATGTGCACAGGGTTAGATACAGCTGCCCCTACAGTGGGCAGAGCTCTCCTGGCCCCATGCCCATCAGGACACACAGCTGCCAGCAAGCCCCTGCCAGAGAGGGCTCCTCTGCCCAGCAGGGGGTTCACCAGGAGCTGCCCCAGGTTTGGGGCAGCTGCCGGTGAGCCTCTTGTCAGGCATGGGGCTCCCAGGCAGCTGCCCTGCTTGGGTTCCCAGCCACAGCCTGCCCCTACCCACCCCCCAGAGCA
>NW_017729008.1:9250489-9252398 GCF_001723915.1 Gavialis gangeticus | reverse complement strand
ACATCGGGGGGGGGGGATCTGATGTGCACAGGGTTAGATACAGCTGCCCCTACAGTGGGCAGAGCTCTCCTGGCCCCATGCCCATCAGGACACACAGCTGCCAGCAAGCCCCTGCCAGAGAGGGCTCCTCTGCCCAGCAGGGGGTTCACCAGGAGCTGCCCCAGGTTTGGGGCAGCTGCCGGTGAGCCTCTTGTCAGGCATGGGGCTCCCAGGCAGCTGCCCTGCTTGGGTTCCCAGCCACAGCCTGCCCCTACCCACCCCCCAGAGCAGCTTTGCATGGTGCAGAGCTGGCTGCTCCAGGGGGCAGGCAGGGCTGGGTTCTCAGCCCCTGCCTGCCCCCTGAAGCAGCCAGCTCTGCACTAGGAGCCGGGAGCTAGGACAGGGGACAGAGAGCTCCCTAGTTCTGGTGCTGATCAGCTCCTGGCTCCTGGGGTGAGGCAGAAGCTGAGCAGAACCAAGACCGGGACCAGAGAGCTCCCTGTGGCCCCCTACTGCCTAGGATGACCAGGAGCAGCTCCCAGTCAGCATCTACATAAGCATTACTGTGCAGTAACTACTCTATTTACTGTATTTAAAAGTACTAGCAAGCTGCACATTGGCCTAATTTACTGCACAGTAAATGCTTTGCATATGTAGACAGTGACACTTTACTGTGTAGTGGATTAGTCTACTGCACAGTAAAGTGTCTCATGTAGACATGCTGAGTGATAGCAAGTAAGACTAAGGCAAGCAAAAGAAAATGACTACACAGTCCTACTTATTTACCAGTTCTAGTGTTTCACAAGGAAATGGTACATCTGGCCAGTACGTGAATGCCACCTTGTGATTCTTGGTTGAATGATGTTAGCAGCCTCAGAGGTTGGGGGCCAGCGCCCAAGATTGTTGCCCAATGATTCCTCCTTTTGTATTCTCTTTTCTTGATGACTTTTCATTTTTGAGTACTGTTGATTGGTTTCCCTATGGTCTGCATACTGTTCACATTCTGCCTTATCAGCATAATCCCTTGTTTCTTTAAACATATAATGTGCACACATCTTAATTTGGTCATTCCTGGTCTCCTAATTTGGTCATTTTCTGGTATCTTAATTTGGTCATTACACCAAATCCAGGGATCCCAGGGTTTGTCAGGTTACAACTGCTCATTGTGACCTGATGCTAATTTTGCATGTTCCTATTTTGTGATGGGTTTCAAGGGAACATTGTGGTAATTTTGCTGCTGTATGTTTCCAATTTCCCAGAGTTTATTGGGAATGTTTATTTACTGCTGTATGTTTCCAATGTGCCAAAGTTTATTGTTCCCACGTGCAGCTCCTGCCTGGCTCAACATGCTGTGGAGGGGCTGGCTGGGGCATGAGAGTGCTTCAGTGTCGGGCTAGCTGGCAGGCAGCCCTGCACTCAAGCATCCTTGTGACCCAGCCAGCCCCAGTCACTGTCTACACATGTTGTACTACAGTAAATAACTCCAACATAGAACAGGGGTGTAGGTTGTACGTAGGTGAGACCTAACAACAACTGCGCACCAGAATGAATGCACACCGGAAATCTATCAAAGACAGGAATACCCAGTTACCTCTGAGGGCACATTTCTCACAAGAAAACCACTCTCTCTCCAATCTCTTAGTCCTGATCCTCAAAGGAAACTTACAAAACACTTCCCAGAGACGAGTCTATGAACTGCACTTCATCAACCTCCTGGCTACTAAAAATCATGGAGTAAATATAGACATTGGATTTATGACACATTAACCTGCCTGACAGCTGACTTCCCAGGTACTTCTCCACTATTCATCCCCCTTCTCTCCCCCACACCCAGCCTGTCTCACCCATTGACTCCTCAGTCTACATTTTCACTGACTACCTGTCTTGTATGCAGACCAGCCCAGCCTCTGGCTTCTTTACTTTTCATTCC
>NW_017729008.1:9242575-9245489 GCF_001723915.1 Gavialis gangeticus | reverse complement strand
CCTTAGCCTGACAAAGGGTTTTTGAACCCGAAAGTTTGCTTAATAATTGTTCTCCAACTATTTAAGTTGATCTAATAAAAGATATCAGATTCACCCAAAGAATCTTGTCTCCAACATAGAACAGTACTTGTGTTGGGCAGTGCTATACTATGAGGGAATTAATTAGTTTACTCCTGCCTAATAGCACCACTCATGTAAACACCGACACTGTACTGTGGAACTAATTAGGCAACTGCAGTAAGCATCTCGTGTACACACAGCCCTAGACTGGCAAATGTTGATTGATTTGCTTGCTCATTTCCTATCCTGCTGACAAAATAGCTACTACAGGGGGTATGCTGCTACTAGCTGTACCCCTTCCCTACATGGTAGAGGACATGCATGAGTTAATACAGTCTTAAAACTACATAGATAGAGAATATAATGGAGTGCAGCTTCTTTCCGGTGTAAAGATCTCCTTTCCCTTTAAAATCCAGAAACCCCACACGTCAGAAATCTGACACTGGATTTTCCAGGCAGTGGAAAGAACACCCCAGAAAGCTAGCACTCTGCTTTTGTGAACCTCTTGGCAACAATTCCCACTGTTTTTGATCCCTTTTGGTTGCTAAAAAGAAGGGGAGATTATGCTCCAATGCTTGTACAATCTGTAGAGATTTCTTTTAGGCCATTTTATATTGGGTATGCTTTACACAGAGGCAGTTATCAGCTGTTGTCAAATCTTAAATCAACAGTGTTTTACAGGGCAAAAGTCTGATTTTATTGGCCTGCACATTTCTAGCAAAAACATTTTCCAGTTAATTTAAGATATTTTCTCTTCATCAAGTGATGTTTACATTTATTTTCAGTAAAACCCACAAAGGAGTCTACGTATTTTCTCTATTTCAATAAAAAACCTTTTTCAGGAACAAAGAAAAACTGCTCTACTTCCTGAGCAATTTAAATGACCTGCTCAACTAAATGCACTGGCAGTGCTTCCATTTAGTTAGTAATTCACAGCTGTCACTGGAGACACCTCTCTCTAAAGAAAACTGTTTTCCTTCCATGTTTATTTCTTCAGAAGAAACTGCTGAATAACAATGTCAATTATTGGCCTTATAAGTGTGTAACCCTGAGAAGACAAAAAAATCACAGGAGCCTGTACACTTGACTACCAAATTCAATCAAAACTGCTGATAAGAGAACAAAGAGAAACCAAAAGCTTTTGGAGCAGGAGCAGAATAATAGGATGAAGTGACACATGCCTTTCTTTGAGAGAAGCAGATGGAGGAGGATTAATTTTCTTTTTTATTTCTTTCACTGCTCTGTCTAGTCTCTTATGACTTGCTAAATGCTGGTGCATGTAGATTTTGTTATCTTACAGCAAAATTGTCACACTGCAACAGCAAGACAGTAAAAAATAACAAGGATTATAATGCTTATTGTTTTGTCATCTAGTTGTAAACAAATTGGATTTAAAATCCTTCCTGAAATGCCATTATAACAGATTGACTATTGTTGTTATAACCCCTAGTTAGTTCTTCCAGCTGCTGTAAAGCAGAAGAACTTTTCACATAACAGCTCATCTGCTCTCTGTAGTATGTGTTTTTGTATTAGACATCCCCATACAAAATATATTTGGTATTTCATTTTGTCCTGATTTCATTCATTTTTTTCATACTTCTATAAGTTTCATGGTAGTAATGGCTACCTGCAGTCCTTAGACCGATATGCACCAAGCTTGTGCCTAAATGTTTCTTTGTTTAGCACAGCTCTTAAGCACATGCTTAGCTTAGGTTAGTAGAGAGAGTGAATAGAGTCCCCATAAGAGAGTGAATGGTCACATAAGAGTGAATGGTCCCCATAAGAGAGATTGACAGCTCTGGACCTGATTTTCAAAAGAGCCCCAGCTATTTAGGCATTAACACAGTCCTTGCTTATTTTGCTGGGAATTGGGAGCCTAATTTCCATAGGCTACTTTGAAAATATATACCATTATAAATTATCTCATTTAGGAACAGTTCTGCATACCAGCCACTATACACTGATTTACATTATATCCTTGACATTAAATAGGGATTGCTTTATAATTAGATAACAACAAATGAAACAAAAATATCAGTAATAAATTATATTAAATACAAGTACCACATCTTTGGATCCAATCCACAAAGCTTCAGTGTTTGGTTTTAATTAACCTTTTTGATATGCATCAGGAATGCCACATATCCGTGGGAAAACACTTTATTTGATTAAAATTCTGTCCTTTTAAATGCGAAGTCCCATATGCCTGTTGGAAAAGAATGCTTTCCTTCCCTCCTTTCCTCTCTTCCTCCCTCCCTTTTGCTTTGGATGAGTGTGCCCATTTAAAGTTTGGGTTTACAGATGGCCAACAAGGGAAATTACTTAAGATTAGTAGACTAAAGTCTTATTCATGCCACCAAACTCTCTTAAGAAATCAGTCTGGCTTCAGTAATTATTATTTAACTCAATTTATTGTTTCTTCAGAGTTAAAATGCTTACATCTTTTGGATGCAGGTGTTTGATTTATGTTATTAATGTGTTAGCATTTATTAATGTGGTAGTATTATTTACCTGTAGCCAAATTCTGTTCTTAACATGGAAGTTAATGGGAGAAGGGGCCTAGAGGCATAAGAGCAAGTGAATGTAGTACCCAGCTCTTTATTTCAATTTACAGGTGTTTTGTATTTTCATGTTTTGCAAACATTTGCAGAAAATGTTTTGCTCAAACTGTGGATGAGTTTATTTTCTCTATTCAGCATAGGGAGAAAAAACCCCTCATCTTGGATTCAAGTACAAGCCAGGCAAGCAGCTGCTGGTGCTTCTGTATAAGGCTAGGGTGATTCGTGTGGCATGGTAGGGGGCATGTGGGGAATGGACATGGGGGGAGGGGGGGAGGATGGGAGTATGGGGAAGA
>NW_017729008.1:9220846-9242464 GCF_001723915.1 Gavialis gangeticus | reverse complement strand
GTCTGCATGGGTATTTGGGGCAGAAGTGGAGGAGGGGGAACTTTGGCTAAGGAGCACATGGTATAGGAGGATGCAGGGAAAGGGTACATGGAACAAGAGGAAGCATGGGGAAAGGGCACATGGAGTGGCAAGGAGAGTTTCTGCAGCTCTGGCACAGATTTGTGCTGGAGCCCGAGCCGCAGCCGTCACTACTGCACAAGTGTCCCACTCCTGAGCCATATCAAACCCTATTTACACCTTCAAAATAAACAACAGGTCATGTATATAGAGACTGTATTTGCTTTTGGCCATGTTGAGCCATTAGGGTCAACCTGCCATATGAGGCAATGAAGAGGTTGCTTCATCACAGAAGTAGCCTGAGACTACTGGGGGTTCAACACAAAGGAACAAGTAGCAGGGGGAACAAGGGGTGCAGGGCATACTGCTGCACCCCAGCTGCTGCCATCCCTGTCACTGCTTTTCTGGTGGCAGTGGTCAGGGGGATGAGTTTAAGACAACCCTCCAATAACTAGATTCTAATTTATAGTTTTCCAAGGCTAGGATCTGATTATTGGAGGTTTGTCTTAAATCTGAAGTAATTTTGGATACAGGTAAATATGAATTTCAGGAAATTCTCTTTTGTAGTATCTGCTGCTGCTATTTATAGCCTGTTAATTATGTCTGTTCTCCACTTGCAGTTACACGTTCAGTTTATTTTGCAGTATAGTGTTCAGAGTGAAGGTCAATAGCATGGAAATGAGTGCCTCAGTTCTGCTAGCTCTTATCTTCAAACACAATGAGATTTTTAAAAATAATATTGGGTTCATTTTAGAAATGATTAGAAAATTGGAAGGGGTTTTGCATGGGGGAAAATGACTTTTTTGACTAAAAAAAATGGAAAGCAGAAAAGGTGAAAGATTTCTCTCTGAAAGAACAAAAATAATTTTTCCTATAACAGGAAATGCTGACAAGGTATCTATTTGTGTTTGTAATTCTCATGGAGTTTGAGTCTCATGTCTGCTATTTGCTAACTAGAGAACCAGAACTCCCATTTCTGTCATGCTATTCCCTCCTTGGTCTTTACTTTTGTTTCATAACTAAGCTGCTTGTGGACCTCTACTTCATTCTCCTTATTATAAACCAATTCTAAATTGGTACATTCTCATTATAAACCAATTATAAAACTTCATTTTCCTTATTTATAAACGAGTTATAAGCCAAGCTTAATAACAAATCTTGGTCCTCTCCAATTTACATCTGCTCTGGGCTGTGGAGCTTTTCTTGTAATAACCAAGCGATGCATGTGTGGGGTTGTCCTGGACTTCTGGTTGTTGCTTTTCACAGCCCACTCCAGGCATTGCAACTCCTAAATCATCTCCTATCTAACCTCTTCCAGTTCTGCAGTTTCCCTAGGCACTCTGTTCTATTGCTTTAGTGTTCTAACAATGAAGTAGTTTTTATTCCCCTGATACCCAGTCTAAACCTACTTTGTTGCAATTTCAAGCCTCTTTATGGCAGCCCTTCAGATATTTGAAGATTGCCATCATATCCCTCCTTAATCACTTTTTCTGCAAGCTTCACATACTTATTTCTTTGAACTTCTCCTCATGTGGCTTGTCTTCCAAGCCCTTGAATATTTTTGGACTCTAACTTCTCCACATCCTTTTAAAATGCAGAGTATAGAATTGCACATAGTCCTCTAGAGGCCTAACTGATGCTGAGTAGAATGGCACTAACACCTTGAATGTCTTATACCTGACATTCCTGCCGATGCAGCTCCAAATTATATTCACTTTTTTTTGCAACTAACTGCATCACATTTCTGACTCATGTTGAATCTGGGACCCACCAGGAACCCAGCTGATATCTGTAGTGATATCATCCATACAGCTATCTTCCATTTTGTATTAGTGCGTTTGATTATTCATCTTTAAATGTAGCACTGTGCATTTTTCGGCATTAAACTTCATTATTCCTAGAACAGGTTTCCAATCTTTCAAGAACCCTCTGAATTTATACTCAGCATCAGTATAGACCTTGTAAAGAATACCTTGAGAGGCTGGACACCTTCAAGTCACCTGGTCTTGACAGCTTGTACCCTAGAGTACTTAAGGTGCTGTCAGGCATCATAGCCCAGCCACTGGCAAGGATATTCCAGAACTCATGGCACTCAGGTGAAGTACCTGAAGATTGGAAGAAGGCCAATGTGGTGTCTATCTTCAGGAAAGGAAGGAAAGTAGATCCAGGGAACTACAGGCCAATCAGCTTGACCTCAATCCCTGGAAAGATTTTGGAAGAAAATATTAGCGAGACCATTCTAAACAAGCTGGCTGATGGCGACACCCTGAGGGACAGCAAGCACTGGTTTGTTGCGGGTGGATCTTGCCTGACCAATCTCATTTCCTTCTATGAGCAGGTGACATATCACCTGAACAAGGGAGAAGAGATTGAAACACCATATCTGGACTTTCAAAAGGCCCTTGATCTGGTGTCCCATGATCTCCCATGGAAAAATTGGCCAACTGCAGCCTTGAGTACATCACAGTCCGATGGCTGAGGAATTTGCTCCAAGGTTGGACCCAGAGAGTGGTAGTTGACAGAAGTGAATCATCATGGCGCTCCATGACCAGTGGTGTCCCCCAAGGCTCCGTCCTTGGACCTGTAGCCTTTAACATCTTTATTAATGGTGTAGACACTGGTGTTAGAAGCAGACTGGCCAAGTTTGCTGATGACACCAAACTTTGGAGTAGAGCATTGTGGTAAAGCCATGCCTTGTTCTTATTAATTACAATGTTAATTAAGCGGGAGGCTGCCCATTTTATGCCCTGATGCCAGTGGATGCTATCTGTGGCTTCGAACCTCCACTGCACCACAGGCCATGCCTCGCAGATGGCATCCAGATGACAATATACTCCTGGCCTACAGCCAGAACAAGCTTAGGCCTCATTGTCTGGCCACTCACTCACTCACTCACTCACTCTCATACTGCTGTTCTCTCACCAGGGCCTCACACACTCCACCCTCTCTCACAGGGTCTCTTTCTCACGTCGACAACTTATACTGCCTTGCTCCCTCTTGAAGCAGGCCCCTTCGGCCATAGGCTTTACCTAGTTCATACCTTAGGTAGCAGTCTTTTGGGCCTCTCCCACAACCCTCATCAGGGTAGTGGCCAGCCAGTTACCCGACCGCATCTGAGCTTACTCTGGCCCCTTCCGGGGGCAACTCTATACATAAAAACATACTGGGCTCTCAGCCCTTTGGGTTTCCCCCCTTCACTGGGGCTCCACATCTCCACCCCCTCACTGGGGTCCTCATTTCCGCTCCCCTCACTGGGGCTCCACACCACCCCCTTCACCTGGGGCTACTCATCTCTGCTTCCTTCACTTGGGGTTCCACACCGCCCCCTTCACTTGGGGCCACAGAGCTTTCCTCCCTGGTGGTCTCAGGTGGCCGCAGCCATGCCTGGCCCCCACTCTCCCTCCTCAGGGTCTTGCACCCCACAGGGCTCAGGTGGCCTCAGCCATGCCTGGCCCACTACCTCCAATGTTGCATGACTCACCCAAAGGTGATGGCTAGGGTTAAGGTGCCCTTACCTCCCTTTCACCAGGGTGATAACTGGCCTGGCATTTCCTGGGGGCTCCCATGCCACTGAGAGCCTCACCAGCACCACCATTCCTCCTACCAGGCCACCCACTCCTGGCAGAATGCAGTTTTAGGTCATGCCCAGGACCAGGAGCCTCCTAGCTATCCCCTACAGCTCCTCTCTTACCTCCAGGATGATAGCTTCAGCCTTGCAGCCAGGCAGTGTTACTGCCTCCCCTACCCTCAGTGAACTGCCCTGTTTATATGGACAGCCAGAGATCTAAATTGGCTACTGCAATCAGGCACCTGCCAGCTGCTTGACCTAGGTCTTAAGGTGGCAGGCACCAACAGTGCACTGCCACACGCATCCATACCTGAAGATAGGCTGGTGATCCAGGCTGACCTTGATAGGCTTAGAAAGTGGGCGGATAAAAACCTGATAACATTCAATACGGAAAAATGCAAGGTATTCCACCTTGGGGGGTGGGAGGGAGAACTCGCATCACACTTATAGGGTCGGCAGTGCTATGCTCACTACAACAATGGCCGAAAGGGACTTGGGGGTCATGATTGACCACAAGATGAACATGAGCGACCAATACAACGTTGCAGCTGGTAAAGTGAACAAAAGTCTGGCTTGTATCCATAGATGCTTCTTAAACAAATCCCAGGATGTCATCCTCCCGCTGTACTCTGCCTTGGTGAGGCCACAGCTGGAGTACTGCATCAGTTCTGGGCTCCACAATTCAAGAAGGATGTCGAGAAGCTTGAGAGACTCCAAAGGAAAGCCACACGCATGATGAGAGGGCAAAAGAACAGGCCTTATGAAGAGAGGAAAAATTTCTTCACTGTCCAAGCCCCGAAGGCCTGGAATAGGCTGCCTCCAGAGGTGGCATAAGTACCTACTCTGGACTCTTAAGAAACGTTTGGATGCTTATCTTGCTGGGATCCTTTGACCCTAGCTGACTTCCTGCCCCTATGATCTTCTGACATCCCTTCCAGCCTTAATGTCTATGAAATCTATGAATTCTACTCTTATCCTCCAATTTGTTTACAGTCCTTCCTAGTTCATGTCATTTGTAGATTTGCTCAGAGCACTTTCTATTCCAGCTCCAAAATAATTAATAAGCATGTTGAATAGCACCAGACTTGGGACACGTCACTATGGGGCTCCACTCAAAACCCCCTGCTATTCCAACATAGATCGATTTATAATTACCATTTTCTTATGACTGTTAAGCTAGTTGTCTATCCACTATGTAGTCATTTTGTTTAGCCTGCATTTCTCCAGTTTGTTTATAAGGTTGTGTGGAACTTAGTCAAAAGCTTTACTAAAGTCGAAGTATATGTCCATTGCATTTCTTTCATCCACACAGCCAGTTACTTTGTTGATGAAGAATATCACATTTCTTTCACACAATTGGTCCTTTGCAAATCTAGTCTATCTGCTTATGGTCAGACTTTCCTCCTACATATGGACTTCATAAATTGCTCCAGTAGCTTGCGAGCTTTTGATGTCAGGCTAACTGGCCTATAATTCCCCACGTCCTGGTTTTTGCCATTTTTTTTAAAGAGGGTAAGTATGTTGGCCCTTTTCAAGTCCTCTGGCACTTGCCTCTGTCCCGCAACTTGATAAATACCGTTGTCAAGGCTCCAAGATCCCTTCTGAAAGTACTGTCAGTACCTTAGAGTGAAGTTTGTTAGGACCTGCTGACTTGAATTCATTAAAACTGATCAAATGCTCTCTGAAGGTTTCTCTTGTTATAACAATCAGTTTGTCCCTTTCTTTCTCCATATGCTGTAATTCTTATTAACTGTTTGCTTGTAGCATATTGGAAAAACCAAGGCAAAGTAGCTATTGCATAACTGCCACCTTTACATTTTCTGTAAAGAGCTCGTCCTGTTTATTAGCAGTTGACTCACAGCTTCCTTGGCCTTTCTTTTCTGAGCAGTATATTTATAGAACCTCTTCTTGTCCCTAATTTCCCTTCCCAGATGTCTTTGCCTCTCTGAGTCTGTCTCAAAGTTCTTCCTATTTCTTAGTATACTTCCTTGATGGACCTGCCCATCCTTTCACTGCCTGTATATTTTCCTTTTGATTTTGAGGCACCTTAGAAACACCTTGTGCAGCCCCACTGGTCTCTGGCTGTTCTTGTACTTCCATTATGTTGGAAACTCAAAAAGAAATGATTCCAATACCGTGCCCTTTAGAAACTGCCAGCCCTCCTGGGCATCTTGATCCTTCCGTCTGCTCTCCCATGGCAACTTGCCTAGCATCTCCTTGGGTTAGTTGAAATCCATCCTTTTGTCACATTGGGCAACTTTGTGTTATATTTTTCTTTCTTTAAAAAAACCAGATTTCATTATATTTAAGAGCTGTAGTTTTTGGAGAGAACTGTATATTCATTGCAATACATTGTTGTACTGACTGTAGGTCTGAAAAATATAGTTTTACTTTTATTCTTGTTTCCTTGTTTTTCACTGTATTCCTGCTGTTACTGCTGCTGTCTTAGTATTTCTGTACTACAGAATTTATCATTAATATTAAAGCTAACAGGAAAAGACACCTGAGTAGTAGAAATGTAGATGCAGGAAGAACTATTCAGATTATATGAGAAAAGAGCTGGGCAAGCTGGTCTGCTTAAATATATTGGTAAGTTATGGTCAGGGAACTTATACCAGAAACAGAGGAGGATAACACATGGAGAGCAAGCATTGCAAGTGTTCAGCTTGAATCTGCTATACAAATATTTTGATGTTGCTAGGTGATGGAGAAATCAATAGAAGCTAGTAGCTTATGCACAGTAATTCATTCAAAAAAAGGGATTCTGCTGTAACTGCTCCAGTTTTAATAGGTACAGCAAGTCTGCACTTGCTTCTTAAAGACTGACTTCTAGTCTCCAGTCTCTTGTAGTCTAGTTACCTCAGGATAACTCCATTTTTCCTTGATTTACTTACACTTACATATGGGTAGTGACAGGCAGGTTGTATTTATTTTATTTGTTTACTTTATCTTTCCAGTAATTTTATATATAGCTCTACCAACAATTTTCATCTCTAGTCTCTGTGACACTTACAAAAACAATGAAACCATATTGTCTACATCAGGGGTGTCAAAGATATGGCCCACAGACCAGATCCTGCCCATAGGGTTCTTGGAGGGGTGAGGAGCTCAAAGACAGGGTAAGCAGGGGTGGGGTCCTTCGCCAAATTCTCAGGCACAAAAATTGCCTACATAGCTAAAGGTAGATCCAGATCTAACTTTTGAAGAACCATGTGGTCTGGATCTGGCCTGTGATGCCAGGTGAGTTTAACACCCTGTGTCTATGTTAAAAGAAGTGTGTGTTTACTAGGGATCTGGGTTTTCCATTTGCTGCAGAAAAATGCAGATTTTCTCCTCTAAAGGAGGGAAACATGGGAAACCACAAGTTTCTTGCTGCAGGCTGGCAGTGTTCCAGTCTGCAAGGGTCTGCTTGGGGCTGGGGGGAGCTGGGAAAGGCAGTCCGAGGCAGGCAGTGTCACATGTATGTATGCACACACATATGCATGTGGCAGTCAAGTAGCAGTTGAGATCAGCTCCTGCAGCTCCCTCCAGGTAAGTCTATGGGGGCAGGAGGCACAGGCAACACATCTGAGGGGCAGGGAGGCACAAGCAACACAGCAGAGGGGAGTGGGGAGGCCAAGGTGATAAAGCAGGGGGCACATGCCCCCTGAGATTTCTGTGCCCACCTCTGGACAGGAGCTGCCTCCACAGCCCAGCAGTTGGCACCCAGCTTGGGAGAGAGCACCATGCCACCATGACCACAGAAGTAACGTGGCAGTGCAGAATTGTGCCACCCGGTGCTGCCAGGTGGGCAGAGGGCACCTCACCTTGGTCATGTCAGCAGTCCTTCCTGTGCTGGGTCCCACCCACTGGGCCACAGAGGCAGCTCCTGCCTGGAGCTGATCCAGTCTGGCTGCAGCACCACACCCCATTTTGAAGGGCCCGCTCCCCCCTCTGCTGCATTGCTTGTGCTCCCTCCCATCCCCCCACATGTTGCCTGTGCCCACACGCCCCCCTTTCCACACACCCCTACCCCCCATTCCCACCTCATTCCTCAAACACCCACTCCCTTCCTCACATGGTGGGGGGCAGTGTATTGAAAGTCCGGGACACCAGCAGGGCCAGGGGGCTGTGGTTCAGGAATGAGGGGCACCAGCAGGACCAGGGAACTGTGGGCTGGAAGTGAGGGGTAACGGCATGGGCAGGGACAGGGCACTGGTATATCAGGCTGCTCAGCACCACTAAAAGCAACCACAGAGAGTATGGGGGAGGTGAGAGGGGAGTAGAGCAGCTGCATCTGCACCTGCATTCTGATGAGTGAAGGAAGTAGGGGGAGCTCTGATTTTCTGATTAAAAAAGAACAAAAAACAAACAAAATCCAACGCCAAAATATATAGGTATTTAGAATTTATTTTATTATAATGATTGAGGCACTGGTACGCTTCCCAGTTGCTTTCAAATTGTAAATATAATCAGTAAAACTTTGTGTTCATCTGATACCTATGTATATAGTGTGGCTTCATTTTAATTGCAGAAAACTGCAGATTTGGGGGGTTTTAATCAGAGAATTTAGAATTTTTAAACATAGAAAACCAGGATCCCTGGTGTTTAACAACTGTGTCCAAATAGATTTGCAACAGTTAGCTAATGACAATCTTTCTAAAGGTCTGACACTGTTTCATACATGTGACAAGCAATGTACCTGGATACCTGAACTACATTGTGGTACTACATAAATTGGTGTCATTGCAGGTGAAATCTTGATCTTGTTAAAGTCAGTCAGCTACAACAGGGTCAAAGTTGACTCCACATATTTCTGAATTTTCACCTCCACTTTTTAATTTAAAAACAACAATTTATTTTTAACTGTTCTTAACATACAAGTTAATTGTAGTGATTAAGGAATTGTCTGGCCCTTTATAAATCATAACTTCTATAACCCCTATCCATATAATGCTGTGATGGACCATTAGAATTCTGAATGACTGGCAGAAAAAATATGGGAAATTAAAGCAAAATAAAAAATGTCTCTTTCCTAACAAAATAGGAAATCGTTTACAGGTAAAAGATACAAAAATTTTTTTAGTGTTTTCCCCTTAATTTTGATTCATAACATTTTTTCTTCTTTTGTCAATATATAATTAGGGGGACTATTTATAAAAGTTAGACATATACAAGTTCATGGGGCTGGACACGATGCACCTAAAGGTGCTGAGGGAGTTGGACAGTGTGATTGCAGCACCGCTGGTGAGCCCACATCTGGAGTCCTGTGTCCAGTTTTGGGCCCCCCACTACAGAAAGAATGTGTACAAATTAGAGAGAATCTAGAGGAAGGCAACAAAAATAGGCAGCTGGGGCACATGACTTCTGAGGAGAGGGTGAGGGAACTGGGCTTATTTAGTCTGGGGAAGAGAAGACTGAGGCCCGATTTAATAGCAGCCTTCAACTACCTGAAGGGTGGTTCCAAAGTGATGACAGATGACAAACAAGGAGCAATGGTCTCAAGTTGCAGCAAGGGAAGTTTAGGTTAGATGCTAGGAAAAAGTCTCATGAGGAGGGTAGTAAAGCACTGGAACAGATTACTCAAAGAGGTTATAAAAACAACCTTGGAGATTTTTAAGATGCAGCTAGACAAAGCCTTGGGTGGGATGATATAGTTGGACAGTCCTGCTTTGAGCAGGGATTTGAACTAGATGACCTTCTGAGGTCCCTTTCAACACTAATTTTCTATGATTCCATAATTATTCACTAACATTTTAAATCAAGAATTATTTAAATAGTATGTAGTTATGAAACAGTAATAATTCCTCTCGTGTCCTGCTTCTTGTGCTGTAAAAACAGTGATCATATTTCAGTGAAGTAAGATCATTCATGCACTGTATTCAGTAGTAGTCCTTAGGTTAGTAAAATTAAATGTAATCTGAGGAAAATTGTCTGGTGAGCCAAATCTGCCATACCATATTTTCTCACTTATAACACCTTCTTTCAAAAATTCAGCTCCTGGAAATTGGGGTGCACATTTTATGGTGCCAGCAGTTTCTGATGCTTAATTTTCTGCTGGGGGAAAACAAAAGTAAAGCTGCACAGTGCTGCATGCAGTGTTCTGTAGTTGCTGTGGACAAGCCTCCTCCATTCCCACTTACCAATGAAAGGCTGTCAAAGAAAGATCTTCTATTTCTTAATTCTGCCTTTGAAAAGCAAGGTGCTTATTTAATTTAGGAGTGTGTTGTATGTGAGAAAATGCAGGAATTGTTTTTCAGGGGAAGGCATTCACCTAAAGATTCTTACTATGTACCATAGGTATTTGATTTATGCAAGCACAAGAATTCAAAACTTTTGATTTATTCTACAAAGAAAAGAAGAAATAGTAAGTAGTAAAATTGTGTTACACTAATTATTTTGCTTTATGTCTCTACTGGAGAATTTCCATCACAGATCATCTTTTCTTTAAGAACACACGGTCATATTCTTTTATATGTGCTGACACCAAGTTAATTTACCCAAAATTAATTAGTGGGGCCTGTCTTATAATTATGAATTTAATTAAAACAGGAATCTTTTTAACCATTCATAAGGTATTAAAAAAAAGGATGTGTGGGTAGGTGGGTAGTGTTGTATAACCAAAAAGAGAACTATCATTTAATCCCTTAAGTGAGTTATACTTTTAAAAGCTCTGCACATGGTTTCCAATCACTATCTTCCTTACAGTGACTTGATGAAACCTCAGGATCTTACATTCAGATTCCATCTCATACAATTCCTCTGTAGAAACTTCATCCCATTTAATCCGTAAAATATTCATGGAAAAAAACCCAACACATAACTTTTTAATGTATTGGTAATATGTTGGCATTATATATGTGATTGGGAAACTATTGTGTTAAGCACTTCACAAACATTATGTAAAAAGCCTGAAGAACTTTTGTGTGTGGGTAGCTGTAACAAGTGGGTCATCTCAGAGCCCGTCCATACATTGACCCACCCACCTGTCTAGGGCAGTCCGCTCGCCTGCCATGCCTTTGTTATATCAAAAGTTGTTCCTAGGTGGGAGGCTGCCCATTTAACTGCCCTGATGCCAAGGGCAAATACACGGCTCCGAACCTCCCCTTATACCTTGTTGCATGCCTTGCAGCCAGGCAGTGTTACTGCCTCCCCTACCCTCAGTGAACTGCCCTGTTTATATGGACAGCCAGAGATCTAAATTGGCTACTGCAATCAGGCACCTGCCAGCTGCTTGACCTAGGTCCACATCCACTAATACTTCCCTGGCCTTTTAGCTGGGCCTCACTCAGCCTCACCCAACCCAAACTTGGACTCACACATCCTCAGACCTACTTGGGCCTGGTGCCTCCCACAGTGAGGCTTCTTCCTATGCCCCCACACTGGGGCCTCAACACCTGGCTCCTTCACTGGGCTTCTAGCCTGCTCTTCACTATACTGCTAGGCCTAATACCCCTTGGGCCTCAGGCCTCACTCAGTGGGCCTGGGCCCTGTCTCAGGTGCCCTTCAATTGGCCTGAATCCCACCTCAGGCCCCACTCAATGGGCCTTAGCCCTGTGCTTTTCTCTTAGGGTATGCTCCCCTAGCCTTTCCCCTCCATTGGGTCACCCACAAGGCGGTGGCGGCTGAGGCTCCATCCTCACCTTTCACTAGGGTGGCACAGGTGTGGCATTTCCTGGAGACTGCTCTGCTATAGGCAGCCCTACCACACCATCCAACCACAGCAGGGCATAGTTTGAGGTCATGCACCAGGACCAGGAACCTCCTCCACCCCCTTAGTTCCTACCCTGACACTCCAAGCTGTTCTGGGAGCAATAGATCTCTGGCTGGATGATGATGTTCCTTCGGCCCCTGCAGCAAATGCCAGTTCTGCTCTTGGGGCCTAGCCTTATACCCAGGCTCCCAGCCTCTCCGCCAATCAAGAAGCCTCCTGCCTAACATGCAACTACCTTATTGGGTCTGCTCCCAACTGCAAGTTGCTTGTCACCTGCTCAGACCCCTTAAAGGGATAGCCGCAACCTGTGCTCTGCCACAACAAAAATACATGTATGCAAGTAGGACTGTGGTTGAGAAACTGATAGGGCTTCAGCAATAAAGGCTGCTTGTGATGTGGAAAGAATTTCTTCTGTCTCTTGTACAGTAAATGCTATGCACCAGTGTTTCACTGATATTCCATATGCATATCATTTTAAAGTATTTTGTGTCCCCTTACAATGAAAGTGTAAGATATTTGTTTACATAATTTAGGGAGTTATAAGCTTATTAATATATATGACAGGTTGTGGCTTGCTTCCTTTTAAAATTCATGTTATCAACATTTAGACAGCAAAGTTTTTGAAAAAGCTCTGGCTTTCACATAAATGTTTTCTGTTTTTAAAAATGTGAGAGAAAACTTAAGCTCTAACTATCCTATTAGAGTAATTTTATGTCCTTTTTTCCTGTTTGCATTAATAAATTCTTATATCCATCATATTTTCAACTGTTAAAGCCCTGCAGATGAAGATATAAATCCTTTTGGAATGTCAGCTGATGGAACACACGAGTTCTTTGACAAGGTTCTTCAAACGTCATATTTTGATTAGCAATTAAGGATGAAAATGACATGCATAAGATAGATCCATACAGGATGAAACAGAGCTTTAATTGCTGCTTTAGTCATTTAAATATTGAATAATGATCAAAAAGTCTTTGTCTATATTATGAAAAGAGAAACATGAACGGGAAAGGATAAGACCATCAACTTGTCATAAGCTTTTATTTTCAAGAACTTAAAGTGTATTTTTCTATGAAATTCTCTCTTCTGAAAAAATATAAAATTAATTATAAGGACAACATACCTCCATATGTTATCAGAAGATTAACAGAAGATTGTTCAGTCAAAGTGTCGTCTTCTATTTTTCACCTTGTTGAGAGCTGTCAGCCCTAGTTGTTGACCAATTTCAGAAGCTGGCAGTTGAGCCCTATCTAGCTATCACTTTTTCTATTTTTAGCTATGGTTACTTCCAGAACTTGACAAGATTTTCAAACTAATAACAGTACTGTCAAAGAAATCAACTACAGAGACTGAATTTGCTCATGCTTTCAGGGTGCTGGTAGGGAATGTTTGTGGCCATGTATCTGAGATCACTGATAATCTTGAAGAAGAGGAGCAGAAAGTCAAACTGCATTCCCCAGTTCAAATATTAAAGCATAAAAAGGCTGGTGACATTTAAAGGACTTCAGAAATGCACAGCAAGAATAAGAAAATAATCTTTTTTTGAAAGCAAGGGACCACTGTGCTGTTGAGTTATTGAGTGTGATGTGATGGCAGGGAAGATTGACTTTTAGACTATTTAGAATAAAAAAAATGAGTTTCCACCTTCACATCTAACAATTCCAGTCAGTGTGCAGAATGACCTTTTTTGTCTATAGTTAGTTTCAAACTGTTCTGTGTTCTGTGTTCTTTGATCCATTGGTTAAAAGGTCATGGAGTGTGAAAGAAAGGTTAAAAATAAGATAAATAAGAGTGATCTTTTCATGGGCAATTTTCTTAGAAGAAACTTTGCAAACCTCTTTGATGGAGCTAACTATTATGGAAGAAATTTCAGATGGACAATTTACATAGTGGGCAGTAAAGTAGATGTAAAAAGAGCTCATCAAATGATACTGAATGTAATGAGTTGAATGTTCGCTACTTCAGCAAGTATTGATTTCTTTTCTGTAAACCATTATGGGAGAAAAAAATGAACTTTTAAATTCGTAACAGGAGTTTATAAGTGACACTGATTTATGGCATGTCAAGAATGTATCTCTCTCAAATCCTTCAAACTCACTGTCTCTCTGAAATTTTGAAATATTTCATGACTAGGCATAATAAACTTCTACTCAAAACTTCTCTCCTCAGACTATATGTACTATGGTATACTTAAAATCTCTTGCTGTATGTTGCTGCTCAAATACTATGATTCTACTACTATGCGTAGAAATAACTACATAGATAACCAAAATGGATGTGATATAATAAAAAGCTTAAATGGGTATAACTGTAGTAATCGTAATCCAAACTGTAAGAGCAGGAGAACAGAGCAAGCTGTCTTAAGGAAACTGTGAAATCCTTTTGGGGGATTTACATATGCAGTAATATCCTGCCTTTGTGCAGGGGGATGAACTAGACAAACCTTGAAGTCCCCTTCAACCCTTAGTGTCACTCTGTGTATTTTGTAAGTTATCACTAAATTTATTTTAGTTTTCTTTCCTATTAAAATGCTCTGCATGTCTTGCATTCATGAATGTGACTCACTACTATCCTCTACTAGAGTGTTTATGCTAAAACCATAGTACTGGACTGCAACGTACCATCTTTCCCATTGCAATTACATACAATCTTTCACTGAAGGACATGCAAACACAAACACTGTTTTGGATTCTAAGAAGCAGGGGCTGAATGTTTTTTTTTTAAATGAACACTGGCTTAAAGTAATTGGCACACTCCTGTCTCATGTGCCAGGCATTTAACTTGAGCACAGTGAAGGGTTATAAGTTCCCACTATAGAGCGTGTTAACCAGTAATCCAGAAGAGAGAGGTCTTCCCAACCTTCTCTCCTTTCAGGACTCCGTTCAGTTTTGAGGCTATCTCTACACTGCACGATGAGATGTTGTGCAGACAAACCTGGAGTTCTCTAAATCCTCCTGATCCTAGGGAAGGGGAGGGTGAAAAATTCTTATGCCGGTCCAGAAAGGTGCCTGGTCTTACTTACTGCTGGAAGCTAGCCCTTTTGATCTTTATCCATGCTGGCTCTGAGCCTTAAATTACAACAAACTGCATGATCCAGTGTTGTCCTTTAATTATTAAATCTAAGTTTCTATTTTGTTTCAGTAGGTAAAATTCCTTCCTTATCTTAAAACAAACCCCTCTCCCCTGCCCTCCCCACAATTTATCAATAAATTACACTGCATCCTGAAGACAATGTTTACTATCTACACAATGGGGATGAGGTAAGTTGAAAAGGCAGGAAGATTCCAGCAGTAGAAGCAAAAGGGATGCTGCTGATTGCTAAAAAGTGGGGTATATTACTCCCAGAAGGGTGGAGAATGCATCCTAGAGTCAGGCCCCTATCCTTTTTAAGTTTGCTGAATACTATTGGGGAAAATATAGTCTGGGAACCATGTAATATCTTTACTATTCAACTGAATATTTCCTCTTCTAAACTGAAGGCTAGAGAGACAGAAGGTTGAAGGCATGTATTATGGAAAAACTTTGGTTGAGAACAAGGATGATTTTCTGAGTAATCTTTTGAAAATAATACAATTTTTTAAACCAATTCCTATAAAGTTACTAATTTTTCATTCAGTTCAGTGGTAAGTTCTGTCCTAGAGCTGGTTTTGCCTTTAGACCTATGTTATCCATATAGTGCTGTAGTTAAGCTAATTGGCATGAAGGAAGGTTAATTGGCACAGTCACTGAACCATGTTCATTATCCTGATACTGAGGTTCCGTGTTTAGCAAGATATTAAAGCATGTGGCTAACTGAGTTTGTGAATGGTCCTGTTGAAATCAGTAGGCACTGTTCTGTTGTTGAATCTGGGTCGTAGTATGCAGAGTTTTCTAATGTGCTGTCATGCAGACTTTTCTATATTACAGATTTTGTATTTTGTTATTTTTCACATGGAATACTTTATTTTAATTGGCATAAAATAAAATGGCAAAAAGTGTATTGTAAGTGTTGTTGCAGGCTGTGCTAAAGTTGACAATTCATAGTTAACTCTAAACTTCCCAACTTTACAAGCTTACTTTCTTCCTTTGAATATGACTCTATTGGTAAATGTTTCAAATGTAGTTTTCTTTTAGTTAATTGGCATGTTTCCTCTGGAAAGCAGACACTTTTATTTGCAATTCTAAATTTTGACCCTTCATCTGCTGAACAATTCTGAGAGAGAGAAAATTTCTATGCAACTTAACAGCATAGAGGGACATGCAAAGAGCAGCTCAAGATAGACAGGGAGAGCAGAACCTTGTTTGTGCTTTAAGCAAGGTTTGACAGCACAGCAGGCATTCATATTTAGATATTATGGAGTTTCTCAAATCTCATATCCTTTTTAATCTCCTTCAAGTACTGCATTTCAAACTGGAAATTGAGATTTATTTGGCTCCTCGAAAATTTTTATATTTCCTCAACTCAACAATACTTTTGTGTCCCCAATGTTCTAGTTTTTTTGTTCAAGGAAACTGAAGTTAAAAAATTATTGTGTGAATGCATGCTATTCAAGTTTAAATGTTCATAAGTTATAAACCAATAAACTAATTGCCTCCAACCTAGCCTTAAATACAGAAATAAAGTAAGGATTCTGCTTTCATTAATTTAGTCATCTATATGAGAGATTTTTAATTAGAGTATATAGGCAAAATGAACTTCCCTCAATGCATACATAACTCAAAAACATCTGAATCAGTTTTTGATAGAACTGAGAAATTGGTCAGGCTGAGCAGCTAAAGGAAGAGGATTATAAGGGAACCTGAAAATGACTCTTACCTAATCTATGTGCTACATTTTGTTGTAAACTAAATGTTTCATATTCACACGCACATGTATGTGTGTGCATGTTGTGGTTGTATACAATGTATTAGAACAAATGTGTTAAGTTATTCTGGCAGTAATGTGTTTCTTCCTGAGCTTCTTACAGTTTTGTTCTGAACAAGTTGTTAGCCTTGTAACAACTTTTATTATTTAATAAAGCAGTGCTAGTGGTTATATTTTAAACAAGAATTATATCTGCTAAACATTATATAATATTGCAAAACTTGCATCAGGAATTTAACTGAGTTGCCTTTTTTCTCTGTCTCCAAGAGAGAGAAAGTTTCCCTGAAACCTTTATTACGTAGCATTTACTTCTGAAGAGTTAATATTATAGATTCATAGACGCTTGGGTTGGAAGGGACCTCAACAGATCATTGAGTTCGACCCCCTGCCCTGGGCAGGAAAGAGTGCTGGGGTCAGATGACCCCAGCCAGATGCCTATTCAGCCTTCTTTTAAAGACCCCCAAGGTAAGGGAGAGCACCACCTCCGTGGAAGCCCAGTTCAAATTTTGGCCACCCTTACTGTGAAGAAGTTTTTCCTGATATCTAGCCTAAATCTGCTCTCTGTCAGTTTGTGACCATTGTTCCTTGTTACCCCAAGAGGCGCCCTGGTGAAAAGAGCATCTCCGATCCCTTGCTGTGTTCCCCTAATGAATTTGTTGGCAGCCACAAGATCACCTCTCAGCCTTCTCTTGCGGAGGCTGAAAAGGTCCAGGTCCCTCAGTCTCTCCTCATAGGGCTTGTCCTGTGAGCCCCTAACCATACAAGTGGCCCTCCTTGGACCCTCTCAAGTCTATCAACAACCTTCTTGAAGTACAGAGCCCAAAACTGGGCACAGTACTCCAACTGTGGTTTGACCAATGCTGCATAGAGGGGAAGTATCATCTCCTTGGTTCTATTCATCATGCATCTGCTGATGCATGATAAAGTGTGGTTAGCTTTGCTGATGATTTTGTCACACTGACAATTCATGTTCATCTTGGGAGTCCACTATGACTCTGAGATCCCTTTCTGCTTCTCTGCTGCTGAGAGGGTCACTTTCCAACCAGTAGGTGTGCTGGATATTTTTTGCACCCTAGGTGCAAAAACTTAATTGTGACTCAGCTCTGGCTGGGAAATGTATGAAATCTGTTTAAGGCCCCAGTTCATTAAATATCCACTGAGTGATAGTTTGTCAATAAAATCATGCATGAAACAACAGGGAAGAATGAAATAGGCCTTCATCAAGGCTGCCAGAATGGATGAGCTATGCATCTCCTCAGTATCTATTCTATGGAGAGGAGTAAGGGCACTAGGCTGCTCACTGTGGGTATGAATAAGTAATTATAGGACCCGATTTAGGTTTAGGTGTACAGACATTACTAGAATAAATTGACCCATTTTAGATTGGATTAACCTAGGTGGATAGACAATTAATTCACCTCCTGAAGTGAACTAACTTTAGATCAGGTGTGCTATTTTTATGGCAGTTTAAGCCTTGTAAACACTTGCACACAGACGTATTTATACTGACCTAACCTTGGCTCTGTGTCTAGAAATAGACATCGCTGAATGGAGCAGATCAGCTGTGCTGCGCTATATTGCGGCACAACTGATCAGCTTCACTGGACTAAACACATATTGCCTCTTGTCCCACCCTTGATGTGATCCTCCTACATTACCCACTGCCTCAGACTCATATTGTGAGTCTGAGGCAATAAGGAAAAGTCAGTTTTCCTTGCTGCAGTGGACCCGCAGCACTGATCTGGGCCAGCAGGGAAAGCTCCGCAAGGTAATAGACGTCTGCCACAACAAAGCAGCAGGGTCTATTGCTACCTTTCGTTGTCACTGATTTTCCTGCCATGTGGGCATGGACACCTATTTGCTCAGCATTGGTACCATCTTAAAATTTTTTTAAACAGCATGAAGAAAACTTCAGACAACTTCTGCTTCCGTGTGCCTCCCAGGATGAGAGATTGGGCACCTGAAGAGAACTGTACTTTTGGAGCTAGCATCAGGAAAGCCTTATCTTGTAAAGTGGAATAGGATCTGGACCTTACGTGCCTGAATTGATTCTTTAGATATGCAAAAAATTAACTTATCCCAGTAGTCATAACAGGTAACTTTGTGTGCTCTTTATATTTTTATTTTTATTTTTTTTTGAGTTTTAGTACATGTCAGGAAGATAAGTGTCCCATGGTTGTTAGCTGTGTCTATGTGCAGGATCAAGGTTCTTAATAATTATATCTGGCAAATATCACTTACAAACAGTCTTTATTAATGTCAGGTCCTGTGTTGTTACTGCATCGGGTTAAATATGGACTTCAGTCTTTGGGAGAATTTTTTTACATAGTTTTCAAACCTCAGTTCATTTGCCATCATTTTGAGTTTATAATTCTTCTTGCCATATTGAATGTTGTTAATATTTTCTAATTACCTCAGTTATTGAATCTGTGATAGTGTTTGTTGGCTACAATTGACTGGGATTATTTGTAACAGAAACAAGAAGAAAGCAAGCCAGAAGTAGGAAGCGGAAGTGATATTCAGAGTCATCAAGCCTAGTCCCTTAAAATGTCAGACAACCACAAAATGGATGTTAAGTTCAAAAGGGTCCACCATACCTTCACTTTTACCTTTCACACACATCCCAAGCCACAAAGCATGCCTTAACATAGGATAATCAATTTAGGATCTTTAGCACAAAAAAAATTAGCATCAGAAAATACAACATACCACAAGAAGGTAAAAGAGAGTTGTTACTTCTGGTAATTTAGTGGAGAATATGCAACAAAGACAGAATTTTGATATAATACCTGAGCGTTGAGCAGTTTGTATATCTTACCTGCATCATTAAGACAGTTCATGAAGCATGTTGAACAGTCTTTCTTTTATAGATCCTCTAAAAACAAAATCCTCTAATAGATTGTACATTTGTGCCACCCTCAGTTTTCTCCTCTATGACAGCTGAGAAGGTGAGTTCCCTATGTTCTGCTATTCTTCCTCTGATCTTGATTTTTTTTCACCTCAGGTGGTAACCCAGGGGACCCTCCCTTTTTTATGGAGAGTCAAAATCACTTCAGATTCTTTAGCTTCTTGTTCTTGCCAAGCAGAAGGCTTGATTACTCCCCAAATTAGAAGTGTGAATTCAATACTCACTGAGTTTATAAGAGCCCAGCGGGGAGGAAGGATGGTGGCTTTGCTGTAATTATTAGAAACATGGGAACTCTATATGGCCAACACTGAGTGCTTTTAAAAATCCAAGCTGTGTTATAGTTTTAGGTGTTTTCTGTGAGAGATTTTCTTTCACTTTATCCTTTCATAAATAGACATATTTGTTCTTGCACCTTGGTGTTTGTGGCAAGCCCTCTACTTCCCAGTCTTCGTTATACGGAATACCTAAGGTATTGCATGTACCAAGGAAATACTATTTAATTATCTAAGGCAGTTGGCAAGTTTTTTAAAAGTGAACTCTGCATATAATATAGCTGCTAATCTTCAATAAATATTTGTAACAGTTTTTCTTAAAAACTAAATTAAATGTGTATTTAGGAAGTACCATGTGTAAAGCTTTATGCAATAAAAATAACAGACATAAAATGAATGAAATTGTATGATGCATTGATTTATGTTTGTCTGGGAATGAAAGTGTTGAATTACAAGTGAGCCTGACAAATGGAGAGAATACTTTATTATCGCAGATATTTTGGAGTAAATACATCACTATTGTAACAGGAATCCCTTACAGGGGACACTCAGATATCCCAGAATTTTTTCTACTATCATTTTTTTTTTATATTTCCCTAGCAATTATGGAACTTTATGTTTTGGAGCTAATCTAAACCCTAATTAATGTCAGGAAGGACACCTAGGGGTGTCCGGATGAGCGCACATGTGCCTCTTGCAGCATCTCAAACCTTTTCGAAATGCTGCAAAAGACACATGCAGGAACAAAAAAATGTTTGCAGCATGGGGACAAAATTAGACCCCTGGATATTCAGGAGTCAGATAATACCCTGGAGGGAAAAAGCGGGGCAGGGCACAGTCCCAGACCGTGCCCAACCAGATGCTCAGTCCTCTACAGAGATGCTCTGGTAGCCTGCCAGAGCTCTCTGTGGTTGCCCCTTTTTCTGGTGCTGAAGCATGCTGCCTCCCCATGCAGGGCTGGCAGTGGTGCAAGCTGCAGGGACCTGGACCCAGCTTTGTGCCAGCTAAGTAGGGGCTTGGGGGGCTGGAGGAGGGGGGATGGGACCATGGGGGTGACCCTGCCCAGCTCCCTGTTTGTTTCCCCCATTTCCCCATTCATTCCCCTTGCCCTCCGCTCATTCCCCCCCCCACCCCTTGTTCATTCCCCCAGCCTTGAAAAGCTGGAGATGAGGAGAATGAGTAGGAGGCTGGAGACAAGCCCCTAGAGACGAGCTGGAGACATTCCCCTGCTGTCTCCAGCCTCTCCTGCTTCTTTCCCTGCTTGGCTCATGTCTCCTACTCGTTCCCTTCTTGGCTCCTGCCTCCCAAGGCTGGAGACCAGCAGGGGAACAAGCAGGAGTCTGGACACAGCAAGGGAACATCTCCAGCTCATCTCCAGGAGCTCATCTTCAGCCTCCTGCTCATTTTCCTGTTCATCTCCAGCCTCCCAAGGCAGGGAGATCTGGGAGGTGCCAGGCAGGGTTATTTTATGCCAAGTGGCACAATTGGCTCCACAACAAAGTTCATGTCCAGGCACGTGCGCTGAGGCAAAAAGCCCCAGCTCCAGTTTGCACCGCTTCTGTTTGAGCTGCTGCAAGCGTACATGCTTGGATGTGTGGATGCGCCCCTAAAGCCCATAAGCTATATCAGTGGCTTAATGTTAGGTTTACCAATTCCAGCAGTGATCAGTGCATTACAGAAGTGGGCAAAACAAGGAAGTGTTTCTGCTTTGTATATGGGAGCTTCAGAAGTATTGAGGGAACTAGTGGGAGCTAGCATATCTTCCCAACCAAGTAGTCATCCATATTTCTTTTCACTGGAGTCCAAGAAGGTTGAAAACTACTGCTCTACATTCTAGTAGAAAAAGGTCACTAGGGTATCCACTCCACTTTTCCTGACAATCATATGGCAGTGGATTTAAATTTCACGAGGCCCATGTTCTCTCCTTCCTTACCCAAGTTCCATTCCAGTATCAGCCACAATGAGATATCTGTCGCCAGTGCCATCTCTACCTTCTCTCCCTTGCTGACTAAAGCAGCCCTCTCCGTCTTTTGTGTCATGGGGCACTTTTACACATGCTCTGGGGTGGGGAGGCAGCACTTAAGAGTGGCTCTCTGAGCTGCTCTAATTAAAGTGCCACTGCATTTCCTGCATCAGCGCCCCTGCACTTAAAAATGGCGGTGAGGGTGTTTGAACTCAACTTAACTAAAGCTCAACAAGCTTTAGTTCAGGCACCCCTGTTGCCATTTTTAAGTGCGGGGATGCTTATACACAAGATACAGGAGGCAGCTTAGAGGC
>NW_017729008.1:9209409-9220733 GCF_001723915.1 Gavialis gangeticus | reverse complement strand
CTTAAAAATGGCGGTGAGGGTGTTTGAACTCAACTTAACTAAAGCTCAACAAGCTTTAGTTCAGGCACCCCTGTTGCCATTTTTAAGTGCGGGGATGCTTATACACAAGATACAGGAGGCAGCTTAGAGGCCAGAAATTGCCCTGGGTGCAAATTGGGACCACCAGCTGAACCATTGCCTATCCAGCCTGCCAAGATAAAAGTTTGCATACCACTGTTTGTAGACATTTTACTCATGTAATTAAGAGGTCTATTGGACATCTTTTTTTAATTTAAAAAAAAAGAATTTTTTTCCCCAAGCCTGATATCAAGATATCTTTTAAGTTTCATCTTGGAACAACTCTCTAGCTACGAATTAGTGATGCATAAGAAAGAAGTCTTTCCAATAAAACATTGACAAGTCTGTAACTAGCTGTGTGCATTTCTTTACATGACGAGGTACTACATAGTCCCATGCAGTACTAAAATCCATCTGTCCAAACTTATGCAGCATTGTCCAACACCTGCTGAACATCTGGAAGAAACCAAGGAAGCAAAACCACAGGAGAATCTAAAAATAAAAAAGAAAGCATGCACAGAAGAATGATTAAAAAGTTATGATGGTAAATAGTATTTTTTAAAATGGGAAGCTAGCTTATTTTCCTAGTTTTGAAAAAGCTTAAATTAAAAGACTTTGTACAATTACATTTCTACTAATCAGGGAAACAGTAAATATTAAACAAGAGATTGAAACTTGGTTAATATTTACTAGGAAACAAGGTTTTACCACCTCTCCAGCTTCTGATGTGCTTAAAAAAGTGATTCATCCAGTATCATTATTTTGCCACAGCCACCCTACCACGTTTGTATTATAATTCATCCTGCAGATGCATAAACCTTGCCAGCAAACTGTATCAAATCTTCTTGTTATAATTTAACATCCACTAGTATTTCATCTTCCCTATTACACATATATACTTATCAAGGAGAGACATTTCTTTCTGCAGAATAAAACCCAGCAGATTCAGAAGTATAAAGAATAAACACTAATTTCTTTTGTATAGTGTGTTGCAACACACGGTAACTTTTTGGAAATACAAAGACCTTCTGACTTTAAGTGACTTAATTTCCAGTAACTATTCTATTGGCAGAATTAGAAGGTTGGGTAAAGTTCTTCACTTTTGTCTTTGGTAAATGATTTAGATAGAACTGTGAGCTAATTGACAGATTTTCCAGCCTGTACAAAATGGCATGGAATAAGTGACACTTGCAAAAATGTTTTACAAACTCAGTGTTTAAATTCAGCATAACTTCTTAATTTAAAATATATCCTTCAGCAGTTCAGCACCAAAGAAACTTATACTTGAGACAAATATTTTATTCTCCATGATAGACATCATGATTCATTCCATTGTCAAGAACAGCATACATTTAACCTGAATGTGGATGAAAAATTGAATTAAACCAATTAACTTAACTATCTATTTTGAACATAGATCCAAATGTTATGTACTTTATCTATTAAGGACAATAAAAAAGAATCATAAGCAAAATTAATCTGTTTTATCTGAGTCACTCTTAATTTGCTCATCTTTATTCTTTGGTAATTGTAAATTGCTAAATAGAGGGGGGGGTTTAATCAAAAGGCAAAGGGATATTCTAATTTTAGGATATTTTACATCTAGACAACAAACACACCACTAACATATTTGGCATTTTAAAAATGGATTTTTGAGGAAATGATGTTAAGTCTACTTTCTATTTTTAACAAGCTGTAAGGTTTATTTTTATGCAGGCCTGTTTTGGAGCCCTGATAAGCAACAGTTCAAAGTAAGCCGACTCATCTTTAGTAAATTATTTAAGCAATTTGTCTTGGTGATTGCCAGTTACTTCATTTGGATTTATCATGCATAAATACCAATCAGTACCAATCTTACTTTTTTAAATAGGGGTCTGTCAGTTTTCTCTTCCATGTGAATGCCAAAATTCCCGTATACTTAAGTAAAAATGGGATTAAACCTTTAGTGAGTTCCTGCTCTATAGGTTTACATCTTCAGCTCTGATGAAAATCATGCATTTGGAAGTAAATGTAGTAGTTAATCAGTTTGTTGGGTTTTTTTAAAAAGAGTCCTATTTCTGGATTCGGCAGCATATTAAAATTAGTATGGTGTGTGAAGCAAAGATGAGCTTTCATGTTATAGTTTTGCGTAGGGCAAGTACAGTGTGATCTATTGTACTGAGCTCTCTAGCTTTGAGACTGGAATTCCCAAATACTAATATCAGCTCATTTGCTAACATATTCTCTGGCTTAAAAAATAAATCTCGCAACTAATCTATGTAAGTTTTCTCTTACATAAAAGTAAAGCAGCCCCACAAACTTATATTTTTTGTCTAAAAAGTATATTGCAATTATCAGTAAGTTGATAGATCTATAGTGTTTTGAAAATGTAAATACTGTATACTGCATATTAGCTATTAAGGAATTACTGATGGTAGTTTTACTCTTTGTAATCACTGTGCAGTCAGCAAGGACTTCCAAATGTCCACCAACAAGTTTTTAAGTTGTTTAAACAGTGATGTTAATTTGTGATTATTTCCTAATATTCATAACACAGTATGATTTTATTACTTTAAAGCTGTGTGTATGAGCAGGATCCATTATTATACCTTGAAACCTTAAAGAAGCATTTTCTCATGGAAATTTTTAACACCACATTATTGCTTGAAAATGAATGCAGATTTAAGGAGGCTCTATTTTTTTAACATCTTGAAAAATATGTTGGTTTAACATTAATTTTATCATTATTATGTTTTGAACATCATAAGTTTAAGAGAGAGAATCTACTATGCCAGGTTGCTACTCATGTGACTGAGCTTGATGATCTAGGGTTTGTTGATAACACAGTAAAATGTAAAACTGCTAATTCCACAAAACTATCTCTGACACTACTTGAACATAGTGATTGTAACTTAGCGCACTGTTCTGAATAAATTTGTTGTGGATTATACCACTCAAATCTTTTTTGAAGTATGTATTTAAATTATCACCCATTTAAACAGGCTTCCTGCTATGCAGTGTTAATTTATTCATTACAGTTAGTAGCATAGCTGTCAAACAAGCAGAAAGTAATCAAGTGGGGAGGTTGGGGGAGGATTTCTGTGTGGCTTTGGCAACCGTGTAACACCTTCATGCCTAATATTGATACAGCACATTTTTAAGACATTTTTAAGTATTGCTGCTCCTCATTTATGGTTATGCTTGTCAGATTTATAACACTGTTTAGCTTACATTTTCTTTTCTCCTTCTTACAAACAGTATTCTATATAACAAGTGTTATATCTTAGCCTACCAGGAAGTATATAAAGTCAAAATAACTCTCTCATGGAAGAAATATGAGGGAGAGAGAGAAGCCATATTCCTTCCCCTTCCTGAGTCTCTTGCACCTGAATCAGGGAACGTGTTTCACCTTTTCTGTATCTAGTTCCTCTTCTTAAAAGCAACTACAAGTCACCAAGCAGAGTGGAAAATAAGATCATTACATTACCCCCCCCCCCAGCATGCTATAATAACTCCATGGCCCACCTGTGTCACAACTACTGCCTGGCCCCATAGTCCTACCTGCACAGCCCCAGATGCAGCAGGTGGGGTTTGGTAGTGGGGAGCCCCAAAGCCCCACTTACATGAGCAGCAGCCGTGTGAACCTTTGCCCATCTACCTGCAGCACTGCTTGCAAGATGGAAGCTGTGGGGCTGGGCAGGGCAGGCCCACTCCCGTCTCTTCTTCAGGCCACAGACCCCCAGCTGAGAACCGCTGCATTATAGAACCCTACATTCAGTTACTTATATATATGTATATTTTAAATTTAACCTTTTGGCTTGAAATTTCCATGTCAACTTCTGTCTCAGGCTGAATTGGGGTGGGTAGGGGTAGAAGTTTTATCCAAGCCTGTTTAGCAATTTCCAAAAATGAAACAAGGGAGAATGCATTATTTTGCCCATGTTAGAAGTTCTGATGACCAGTCCTTTGAGTTCTAGCATCCCATGTTTTGGCCCAGGGACTTGAAATGTGGCAGGGAGAGGCCCTTGTGTCAGGAACATACTTTTTGTTATCCCTGTAAAATTCATCAAAGACTTGACCAATTAATACGCCTTTGAAAAGTTATAATTTGCACAGTAAAGACTTTGTTGCACCTAATTTCCCAAAGTCTGTCCACATTTAGTTGTGTTTTGCATGGGCCTGGTCAGGCTTCACCCTAAATTGTAGCCCTGGGCTTCTACAAGCCATGCTAGGTCTGGGTCTGGGCCTCTGAACTTGACAACAGGGAGCCTCTCACTCCTGTGCTCTCCAGCACATCCTGGAATTTTCTTTGGTTTCACCATTCCTCAAACAGTGCTTTAAAACCAACTAGCAGTGGATCTTAACACTTCTAGTGCTGATCCATTGTGAATATTTACGGTTTTTAACTCAAACGGCAGAAGATTGTGGGGTGGATCTGTAGGCTCCAAACCTTCTGATGAACTTTGAGGGTAGCAGTTTGATGCCACATGATGAAATTGTGGGGGAGGGTCAAGAGGGAAGTTAATTCACTATTAAAATAATTTTGAAAAAGATTGTGTATATGCATGTGTGCTCACACAACATTTACTTAAAAGAATGTTAAGGTTGTGAAGTCCAGCATGCAAAGTTAAGAAGTGCCAGAATGGCTGTGCATCCTGAATTCCTCCTTTTGAATTTGTATTGCAGGGTCCAATTACATGATCTCATATTAGTGGTTTTTTCTAGTGGACAACTTCCTCGTTCAGTGCCCAGAATTTATGGTATTCTTTTAAAGAGCAGTTGTTCAGTGTGTTTTTTCTCTTTGTTGTGGAATGCACAGCACCACCTTATTTACTACACCATACTCAAGCATACTCTGAAGCCAGAATTCTCTCACTTACTCATTGTTCCTCATAGTTCATTTTCTTGTTGGCTTTTCTCTGCTGCTCATCACTAACTATCCAAGAGCTTCATAATTACTAATTTTTTTCACAACACTCTTGTGAGATAATATCACCACGTTCCAGATGGAGGATTCAGGCAAAGAGAAATTAAGGTCAAAAGTATCTGCTAATTTCAAATACCCAATTGGAGACTCTAAGACCTGTTTTGTCAGAGTGCCTAGCATTATAATATAGCACTTTATGTGTTCAAAGTACAATTCCTATTGATTTTGTCTGCAGCTGTGAGTGCTCAGCACTTCTGCAGATCAGACCCCAGGGTCTCAAGTCAGGCACTCAGGAAATGAGGAATGTACAATTAGTGGCCACTTAAGTGATTTGGATAAAGTGATTTTGCTAACATCACAAAGAAGTTCTGTGGCACAGGTGCGGATGTAAACCAGAATTCAACCACCTTAATTGCGAAACTGGCCCTTATACTCCTACAGTCATCAGTTGTACCTTATTCACAACACATCTTCCCACTTTTTCAACCAGTTAAACTGAAGGCCTTTTTCTTTTGTAACCCTAATTCAACCCAGAGCAGAACATCTGTACTTTTCAACAAGTACATAAACTCATAATACTGATATATAATACTATATTTACCTGAATGCAAGATGACTTCAAATTTAAGATGACCCCTCAATATTTATATTCTATATATGAAAAATCAATTTGTTTTAAATTTCCATGTATAAAATCTAATTATTGGACAGTTGTCTTAAATTCATCCGACCCCTGTTGTGGTGGGGAAAGCAGCAAGGGGCGAGGGGCTAGATTCCTGCCTCTTGCCCTCCCTGCCTGCCCCCATACATGTGCCTATCCTTCATTTGTCTAGTGCATAAATCAGATTGACAGATGGTTTAAAATCTAGCTTTTCCTTTTTCTCTTGTTGTGTGTCTTCCAACGTGAAAAGACCAACTAGATAGAATTTTAATTTGCAGCATGTCAAGTGTCTCCAAACTGGGCACCTTTCTTCACTCCCTTTGTCATCCTGGGTTACTAAATTAGATTCTGAAATTGTGTATGCAGAATTGTCAGTAAGTTATTATAAATATAGAGCATTACATAACAATAAGAAATGAAATCAGTTAAAAATAAAATTAGCAGTATTTATTTTTATAAAATTTTAAGGGTTGAGTATAGTATTATTATAAAGCAAAGGGAAGTAAAGATTTGAAAGAATTGAGTTGAAATTTGCAACAGTTGAACAAATATTAAGAACTGTGGATAGCTTAGCAAATTTACAGTAACCTAATAAAATAGCTGAGTGTGAGAATAGTTATATGTTAAGGCAATAGAATAAGACTCCAGAGATCCAAATTTAATATAATTTCCAGTTCTACCAGTGACTGACTGCTGTTTGTTTTTAGATCTCCTGTCTGTAAAATAAGAATGATGATACCCCCTTCCTAAATAGCTGCTTTAGCAATTTAGTTCTATAATGCATATCACCCTTGCATATCACAATGGGGTCCTCATCCATGTAGGGCAGGGGTGTCAAAGAGATGACCTTTGAGCTGGTTCCATTCTGTGGAGCCATTTCATTCATCCCACAAAGCTGTTGGGGGTAGCCAGGAATTTGGGGTTGAGTGAGTGGGCCAGGACCTGCCACAGAATTCCTAGCTATGGAACCCCATTGAGGATGCATCAGTAATGACTGAGTTAACCTCCATGCTGCCACCACTTGCTTTACCCCACTTGCCCCATAGCTGCTAGACCCCACAGTGTGATCTGGCCTGGGGTCCTGGATGAGTCTGATACCCTTGTGTGGGGAATATCTACAATACAAATAAATGTAATAATAGATAGTTAGATTGCAAGCTTAAACTACTGTAGGAAAAGTACTTAACATAATGGGTTATGAGACTTGTCTCTGGCCTTGAGGTAGCACACAAATGGAAATAAATAAGAAACTCAGCATGCTACAGTTGTATTGGAAAATAATTTATTCATATTTCCTTTTTTTCTCACCTCTAGGAATTGCTGATATTTCTACAGAATTTGCCCACAATGCACTGGGGAGATGAAGATATTAGTGTCCTTCTAGCAGAAGCCTACAGACTGAAGTTTGCTTTTGCAGATGCCCCCAATCATTATAAAAAATGAGTGTAGGAAATCAGAAGTTCTAAGTTCAATTTGTTCTGCAGTATTATGGCTTTCATTATTCTGGTTTGCACTTTCATACAATTACTAATACTTGCATTTGAAAAAAAAAGATACCTTTAGGATTCTCTGAGCATTTACACAATGAGAACGGAATACCAAAGAAATAGAGTAGGATACAGAGCATTATAGAACTGGAAAAGTGAACTTTCATGCTCAACACACAAAAATGAAATAAGTTCAATTGTCTTTTGTAGCATTTTGTCTTTTTTTCCTTTAGCAATTAAGACATTTATTGTATGAATGTGGAAAATATGTTATGTTCTTTTGTTTAGTAACTCATATGCAACTGCGAGCTTTGAAGTCTCTTATGGGAAATATTGTGAGATTGTATAATTATTCCTATGTAACCCATACTAGTCTTGGTATCTTTACTAACCAATATTTGTCTATAAAATAAATTGTTTAATCTGAGTAGAAAAGGGGGCAAATCATAATTATGAAGGCTGTTTAGGGATGGTAGGCCCCACAATCTTTTTAAATTTTGAAATTGATAACACATTTACATTTCTTACAGTGAACCAAATTATGAAAATTCTAATAAAACCACACAGTATATGGCAGCCACCAAAGGTTGTCACAGAGACCTTGTGCCCTCCTTAATCCCTGTGCTAAAGAATTAATTAAACTTTAAGGATTCATTCCCATAACTCAAAATGAACTCCCCTTGCAAGCATTACATTTTGGAATATTTCTCAAATGCACTGAATAAATAGGAAATATACTTTTGCTATGGGAAGTAAATGCATAATTTAAAAAGTTAGCTTAATTATTTGTGAGCATGAAAGTTCATTTTAAAGGAATGTCTGTTCTGCGGCTTAGTTTACAAAGCAAAATGTGTTTTAATCTATTTTTGCCTTATTCTCCTTATCTGACACGTTAAAATGGAGAGAGTGGTGGGCAGGGAGGGGAGGGAGAAAATACATCTGTCCTTTTACTCATCTGTAAAATAACTTTAGTAAACTGTTTTCTAATCATTGTGCAGGGGAAGTGAGAAGAAAGTTCCTGTTAAGTTTAATGATAGTTGTATGCCCAAAACACCTCTTGCATCACTGGAGAATTAAAAAGCCCGTATCACTTCCTGTAATTCAGTTAGTGGGTTTTTTGAATTGTTTGTACTCCCTTAATTTAGTATAATATAAGTGAAATAATTATTTTCAGAACATACTATAGGATAAGAGTTCTGCCATGATTTTTTGGGTGTATCTGAACTCATGTTGATTTTGTGCCTACCTTATTTATAGGTTCCTAAAGTAGTGATTTGCAAGAGCCAATATACTAAGAGGTCAAAGTTGCTTTTTTAACACGCTTCCAGAATGAATCATACAGTGTTGGTATCATAACTATAGAAAGTATTAATACGCTTTTTATGTTTTATGTCTTCGAGAGGACTTATGTTAAGATATTATGATAGAAAGTTATTCACAAGCTCTTGCAAAATATTTACCCACCCATTTTGGTTTGATTTCTTTTGGAGGTCCTTGGTTCTTAACTAATAGGTATATCAAGATAAATAAAATAACAATAATTCATACCAATTTGTGCTGTTATGTAGGATTTGTCCTTTTTAAATGACATGGAACTGCGGATGGATGGGAGGAAACTGACCTGAACAATTCCTAAGCCAAAAGGTTTGTTTTCCAAGTTATGGCTGTATTCCTTTGAAATCAATGGAATTGTTCAGTTCAGCAGAAGCAGGCTCAGACTTCTTGGGTCACTGTGTTTGTGCGTGCAGTACATAGTGGATGTAAACATCTTAAATGTAGTCCCAAAATCTTAGTTTAACTTTAATTAATGATTTGATGTTTCATGGTTTCTCATTAAGTTTACAAAGAACATATTAATGTGCCTAATGGAATATCTGATAGTAACAAAATACATGAAGCCTGAAATATATGTGACCATTTGCTATAGTTAAATATAAGTATCTATAAAAATATCTGTTAATAGAAATGCATATTGTAACTAACAAAGGAGACAGAAAACATGCAGCAGTAAACATATAATGTTTTGTCTTGTTTTGTAATTAACTATTTTATTGAGACGAGATAATATGTAATATTTAAAATTGATCCGAAGTGGTCTGCTGTGTCAGATGCTACTATGTAACATTAATGAGGCTGCATATATATTTTTATTTCAGAGAGCCCACTTGGCTTGACTGCCACGTCTTCCAAATTCAAAGAATACATATCACTTCCAATTAAAGGAGGTGCTATCATGGTCCCAAAAGAGGCATGTTGTATCCATGTCAAAAATGAAAAAAAAATTAGTACATTGCTTTAAAAATTATGACGAGTTTCCTAATGTACTGATTATATATAGTTATATATATAGGATATTTTTCAGTAAATAGGAGTCCAGCATATTTTTATGTGAAATTTCCCAATCCTCTAAAATTTAATGTTCAACTTTTACTTGTATAAAGTTAATTACCGTTGCATTTTAATAGTTATGCATCTCAGGTAAAATGCCATTCAAACCAAAATATTACATATAAAGAGGAAATAACTGTCATTTTACATCCATAGACTTATTTTTTCACAATTAAGAATAAAAATATTATGAAAATAGTATGTATTTTCTTATGGATCAGTATTTTTAAACAAACATCTTGACACATCATTAGTGAGTCCAATCTGTAATTTCATAGGATTGGTATGAAAATACTGAAGTTTGTTTTATCTAAAATGCAGTGTGTTACATAAAATTATTTAACAAAAATGAAAATAAAAGTGTAAAAAATAGAAAAACAGATTGATGATTATAGTATTTGCATAGAAGTGTAAATATTAAATTAATCAAATATGTAAATATACATAGATGAACATAAGACCCTGATTTTAAAGTCTTACATTCATCTTTAATACATTATAATATATTAGGTTACACTTGTTCTTTGGCTTAATTTCATATGGAAAAGCCCATGGATTTGTATTTAAATTCAGATTCATAAAATAAAATATAAGTACACAAAGTTTAGTTGTATGTTTATGACAGATATTAACACCAGGATCATTGTTTCAGGAGGCATTTTAAAGTTGATTAAAGATAATGAAATAAATACATATTTATACCATGATGTGTAGAGTGGAATTTTTTTTTCATCAAAGACCTTCCAAACTGTATCAAGAAATGATTATAGTGCCCTACTTTGTAGAACAACTGACTATACATAATGGATTTTTCTCTCAAATATACTTCTACAGCTTCATTTACAAGGTATTAAGACTACTAGCTTACAAAGGTAAGCCTGCATAATGACCCATGTGGAGGGAAGCATTAAGAAGTTTCTGTGTAGCTGAGAAGTAAAACAGTGAATCTGGGAGTGAGGGACAGATACAATAAAATACAAGAGCCAACAAATCTGGAGGTGTGGATCTGCGAGTGTCATAGGGTAAGGGCAACAAGCTTAATATGGTGAAGTACTGAGAGCCAGTGGAAGGATTGATTGTTTCTGAAAGTTAAGGGGGAAATGGGATTGGAACAGCAATTTTAGAAACAATCTGTTACAGACCTGACCAGGGTGGTATTGAAAGGAAGGTTATGATAATCAAAATAGGAGGTGATGAGAGGTCGTGCCTTTTGGCTGTCTAAACAGCAAGATGAAGATAGCTCTTATTGTTTGGGGGAAACACCAAGATTTGGACAGAAATGGGTTGTACAAGGAAAGAGTAAAAGGTTCCACAAACAACACAAGTGCTTGAGTGACATTAAAAATTGTGACTGGGGTGGGGGCTTAGTTTTGAAAAAAACAGGTTCCTATATCTGAGCTTCTTCGAAAATCCCACTGGCCAAATTTAAGTCAATGGTGAGATTTAGAAGCAATCAGAGCAGTATGGTTAAGTAGAAAGTCAGAAAGGGGTGGAGGGAAGATGAACAGAATGAGGAATTAGTACATGAAATACAAATGGAGGTGGAATCTTCTGGGTGATTTGGGGTAACAAGTAGGCCTGTACAAGTAGGCAGGTATGCGATCCGGCTTCGGATCCGGCCACTTCAGATGCTAACAATCTGATCCGGAGCTCCAGATCAGTTTCCTGCTTCGATCCAGCGGCTATGAAGCTTCGGAGCCACCTTAGAGATGCGGCCATAGGGTATAATCAATTAAATATCTATAACTTTGTTTTTTGTTTGAATTGGATGAAACTTGCAGAGGTGGTAGTTTCATAGTTTCTAGGGTTGGAAGGGACCTGAGCA
>NW_017729008.1:9202694-9209398 GCF_001723915.1 Gavialis gangeticus | reverse complement strand
AGCCTAATTTAAAGCCCGCCAGAGGAGGTCCACCAACCTAGAAGAGAACACACGCTTACCTTTTGAGGAAAGGTGGAGCCCGTCGCATCCCAGCATGTCTCTCGTCGTGATATGCCGGTCATGGCTGAGGAAGCCAAAGCCCTCCTCGAAGCACCATCGGTAGCCTCTGCTGAGAGCATGAAGCCTGCCAAGTTTCAAGAAGATCGGTACGGGGTGTTTGGGCGGAACTGCACCCCAAATTTCTGAAAGCAAAACTCATGTCACATGTATGTGTTATAAAATGGGTGTAAAAACTGCAAGGGTAGTGGCCCCTGGTGAGGCCACAAAGCCTGCCAAGTTTCAAGGTGATAGGTGCAAAGGTTTGGGGGGAACTGCACCTGAAGCTGTGGACAAGCAGAACTCATGACATGAGTGACACTGTGTGTGTTAAGGTGCAGCAAGGTGAAAGTTGCAGGCATGCTAGCCCCTGCTGAGGCCATGAAGCCTGCCAGCTGTCAAGGAGATAGGTGCAGGGGTTCTTGGGCCCTGCACCTCTAGCTCCTGAGAGGCAAAACTCATGATATGGGTGCTTGTGCAACTGACTGTCTCTGTTTTGGGGCATTTGATTGTATTGATTCTTTCCTCTCCTTAGTCTGTGGTTTTGTAGTTGTTAATCCTTGCTAATTAACTCATTAACAAGTGGGTCACAGAAAAAAAAAGGTTGGGAACCACTCCTTTAGAATATAACTAAGGACACCCATCCTATACTGTGCGTATCCCACGTGTGTGAACAAAATATAACAGAAAAGGACTATCCACATGTCAGCCTAATTCAACTTTAAAAGCCTGAGGAAGGGAAAAGCATAAAATAAAAATGGCTCTGTCCCAGGGACAGAGGGGAAAAGCCCAAAGACCCAGGGGGGAGCCCCGGGGTCAGGAACCCATGGAAAGAAATTAAAATAACAGAAAATAAAATAAAAATTGCTTACCTGCAGCAGGATCTGCGGCAGAGCTAGAGACAGGACCCGCGCAGCATGTCAGCCACGTCTTTATAAAGTTACGGCCGGTGGATGATGTCAGCCACAGAAGCCGGCTGGCGGGGACAAAAGGGGCTGCCGGCAGGGAAGCAGGGGGATCAACGCTGACAGGAGCACCAGCAGGAGCGATCGTCCCAGAGGCCCTGCAGGGGCGACGGGAGCCGGAAGCTAATTTCCCCCGGCGGGGAAGAATGCGGCAGAGCACGCGGCAAGCTAGAGACTGCTGGCTGCTGCAGAGAAAGACTAGAACCAAGGGCGGCTCCTCTGGACTGGGAACCCAGGAAAGAAAACCAAGAGACGCAGATTGATGCTGACGTCCATCATGACGACTGAGGGGCTGCTGAGGCTAGCGTAATTTATGGCTTTTCACCAAGTGGGACCATTGAGGGCACCAGGGAAGCCGAAGAGGTATGCCAGGCGGGAGATGGGAGGCAAGGGCAGCGGGAGAGGCTGCGAATGACGGCCCTCGGTGGCGCAGCGTGGTTACATCAAGGGACAGGAGGACAGACACCCGTGGGAGGATCACCAGTGGCCATAAGAAGTCCCGGGTGGGACAACAAGAGAGCGGAACAGGGGCAGAACTTACAGTGAATACCGACTGTCGAACAGGTCTTAAACAGAATTTAGGGTCTGTATATGTCATTTGCGGCCAGGCCAAGAAAGGGGCATGGGAGAGAGGACTTAAGAGTCCCTCAGATTGCATTTTTAGTTTTGTTTTGTTTAGATTTTGTGTTTCCCACTTTTGGAGGGGTTGTAGAACAGAGCAGACATCCCCAGTATTATTAAGTCACTGGAAGAGTTGCTTGCTTTTGGGGAAAGCAGCACACTCGTAGTCCAGGCAATTGAATGCAAGCGGTCCTCTACGTAAGCAGGACAGACTGCGTCGGCCACAAAAGGGGAGCTAGGGGTTCAATGGCTGGGAGACTGGCCTGGCATATAACAGTGACCTGTCAAGGTTGGGTATAAGGGCGAGGTATGGGGAGGTGGAGCCTCGCAGAGGATCACCCAATAGCTGTCTCATAGTCGAGGGAACCCGGATAGTCGGACACCAACCACTGAAGCAAGTTCCGAAATCATGGCAGTCAAGATTTGGGGAAGACTACTCCAGGAAGAGACACCCACTTGACGTAACAGTGGGAATGGATGGACAGATACCACCGAACATCTGGGCCTAAGCGGCATGTGACCAGATGTTCAAGGCCAGGCGGGCACAGGCTCTTTGCTATATACCAAGAAATATAGCATATTTACTCACATAACACATGGTGCACATTGTAAGTAGGGAATCTGATTTCCTGCCCAGAGTAGAAGTGCCCAACTTTGATTTCTGCTCACAACAGCAGTGGCATTTCTATTCAGGCAGTCAGTTGACTGTAGGGACTCAACTGACTAATGGCTCTTTGTACTTCATTCCACAAGTGTTGATGATCATTTCTTTTTCATAGATTTCATAGACATTCAGACTGGAAGGGACCCATGCCCCAGGGGCAGGAAGTCAGCAGGGATCATAGGATCCCAGCAAGATAAACATCCAAATGAAGGCGTTCAAAGTGGGTGATTGAACCACTTCCAGTGGCAGTCTATTCCAAACCTTGGGGGTTCGGACAGTAAAGAAGTTCTTCCTTATGTCCAGCCTGAATCGGTCGCTGCAGAGTTTATGACCATTCGATCTTGTCATTCCTTGGGGTGCTGTGCTGAATAGATGTTCCCCCAGATCCTGGTGAACACCCCTGATAAATTTATAGGTGGCCACCATATCACCCCTGAGCCTGCACTCTTCCAGGATGAAGAGTCCCATAGCTCTAAGCCTCTCATCATAAGGTCTGCTTTCCTAACCTCTGATCATGTGTGCAGCTCTCCTTGGACTCTCTCAAGCTTCTCCACATCGTTTTTGAATGTGGAGCCCAAAACTGGACGCAGTACTCCAGCTGCAGCCTCACCAAGGCCGACTACAATGGGAGAATGATGTCCCAAGATTTGCTTGAGAAGCATCTATGGATGCAAGCCAGTGTTTTGCACACTTTACTAGCCACAGCATCACACTGAAGACTCATGTTCATCTTGTGGTCAATCATAACCCCCAAGTCCCTTTCATCCATAGTGCTAACCAGCGTAACACTGCGGAGCCTATAAGGGTGCTGCAGGTTTTTCCTCCCGAGGTGGAGAACCATGCATTTTTTGGTGTTGAACACCATCAGGTTCTCAGCCGCCCATTTCCTGAGCCTGTCGAGGTCAGCCTGGATTGCCCTCCTGTCCTCAGAAGTGGATGCTTTACCTCAGAGTTTGGTGGCATTGGCGAACTTGGCCAGCCCACTTCTGACACTAATGCCTACATCATTGATGAAGATGTTAAAAAGTATAGGTCCTAGAACAGATCCTTGGGGGACCCCACTGGTCACAGAGCACCATGATGATTGACTTCTGTCAACCTTTTTAATAGCCTTGATGTTCCACTTATCAAGCTAACCTTTCCTCCGGAAATTTTGCTATCTTTTAGGTGTTTCTGGGCTCTCCTCCTATTTCATAGCCTAGCAGAATGTTTTTAGTACTTTTCAAATTGGTAGATCCACCTATGGAAACCAGTCCTAAGCAGCAGCTAAGGCATTGGTTCTCAACCAGGGTGTCATGGCGTCCTAGAGTGCCAGGTGGAACTATTTACCACTGCAGTCAGGTTCAACTGTCTAGCATACCTTTGTTTCTGGGGCAGGATGCCAGATAGACTGGGTAGCAGATAAAACAGGAACCCCTCCTGGCATGCCCCATCCTGGAGACTTTGGGTTTTGTTCTTCCTGGCCACACCTGGAGCACAAGCCCTGGGTAATGATCATGGGGAGGGCACTGAAATGGAGGTGGGTTGGGGTGCCAGAGTGACAAGAGGGGTTTATGCTCAGTATGAGTTCACCCAGTGGCTGGTCTCTTCTGCTGGGCAAATGAGCCAGAGACTGGATTCCCCTCTCAGTCTGACTTCTCCCCAATCCTCACTGTGTGGCAACAAGTACTTTGTAAAAGCCTTGTCTGTGAAGGGTTAACAACCACAGTCTTTATATAGATTACCAGAACCTGCAAGAAGTTCAATGGAGTAAGTGAGCCCTGGTGAGGGGTCTGTGCCCCAGGTCTCCACTCTGAGCCCATACTGTGACCGGTAATGTTCTGCCCAACTCACCTCCCTTCTCCTGCTCTCAGCACTACAGCCTGGACACCCACCTTTTTGCCCAACATGCAGAAATAACATGGCGCTGGAATAGGAGGTCTCAACTGGGGTACAGCCAAATTCAGAAAAGTTATGGAGGAATGAGTTTTAAAAGGCTGCGAACCACCTAGCTACCATTGTAGCTCTTGATTAAGCATGTGAGTGAGCTGAAGATTGGGCTTTGTTCAGCCATAATGGAAAAACATTTTTTTTCTTCATTCTGCCTTCCCAAAAGCCCAGATGCCTTTATTTGGGGTCATGTGGTATGTGAGAAAATATGGTGATAAACCTTGACTTTGACAGGAGACAGGGTAAAGAGTACAATGAGTGGCCTCCTGAACTGAAGGTCACTCATAGAGAATGTTCTGCCAACAAGTTTCCTCTAGCTCAGGTGGCCCCAACTCAAATCACCCTGCTTCTTCCACATGTCAGCGTGTCACCAGGGAAGGGACAACCTTGAACAATCTGGTCACATCCAGATGAGCGTGGACGTGTGGTATGTGGCACTGCAGACCTGCTGCAGCACCACACACTGCACATGCAAGCATTCCTCATGCTGTTAACTTGTAAAAACCTCTCACTGAAAAAAAAGGATGGTGCATGTGACAATAGCACATGCCACCCAAAACCAGAGCCTGACCGACAGCAGCCGCAGTCCAGCTGCCAGCCAAGCTTTCTGCTGAGGCTCCGAGGACCCCAGGTCAGGCTGGCCCCAGTTGCTGGCCCCAGACGACTCTATCCTATCCAGAGTAGCCTGCCACGCACCAGGCTTCACATGGCAAAGGCATTCCTTGGGGACAGGTACTTGTCCCCAGGGAAACAAACATCCACGTTTATCTGGACATGCCCTCTGATTCCAAATCATTCTGATTTTTGTGGGTTAAAAGGAAAACCTTGCTTTCTGCTAATGCCTAAAGTTTGTTGGGAGGTAATGTAGCTCAGGGAGCATTGGCTTAATGGCTAGCTAATTTGCTCTGACAGAGGTTTCTTTCCAGAACAGCTAGGACATTTGTTTGAGGATCATACTTTGAAAGCTTTTAAACACATAGGGCATATCCACATCTGCTGGCATGTGCATTTGCAGCAGCTCAAATAGGAGCAGCACAAATTTGTGCTAGAGACTTTTGCCTCAGCACATGTGCCTGAACATGCACTTTTATGTGAGGCAAGTTGTGCCACTTTGGGCAAACTGACCCTGCCCAGCTCCTCCTGGATCAACAGTCAGGGGGAGCTAGAGACTAGAACTAGCACCTGTGCTGGCACCAGCAGTATAAAAACCTGCCCTGGTGAGCAGCTCAGGGCTACTTGCACTCAGGAGCTTCAGAGACCCAGCCAGTCGGTATCTGGGGACACTATCCCTTGTGCCAGCTGGACTGCTAAAGCCGCCCCAACTTGGAGTGGCCCCTGCACCCTATACCCACTGCCACAGTCTGGCTACTGTCTGGCTGTGACCTACTGACACCTGGGACAGCATCCACCCCCTTGGACCTGTGGCCCTATGACTGCATGCCAGCCAGACCTGGATGGGGTGCCCCTGCTCTGCCATCTGGGCAGCCATAGCCCAAAAGATGTGCTCCTTGTGGTGGCCTTCTTTGAGCTGTCAAAGTGTATCCTCTTGGCCCCAAATCGCCAAGACATCAGCCACTTTGTCTGCCCTCCAGCTGGGTCTCCAGTGCTGGCCCTGGACAGGCTCACCTGCCCAGGTCTCACCACTTGTCTCACCAGCAGAGATCATGGTGTTCTGTTTAAAAATTGCAAATTCTCTCATCAGAAACCCACATTTTCCCATTAAAATATACAAAATAGTGTTCTGCTATTAAAATGAAATGTCACTATATAGAGAGAGATCAGTTGGGCAATGTTTTATTGATATATTTACGAGTTTAAAGCAATTTGGAAGCCTACCAGTGCCTCTATTATCATAATAAAATGGATTCTAAATATCTATACACTTCAGCATTGACTTTTGGGTTTTTTGTCATAAAATTAGAGCTGCTCCTCCCCACTTCGCTCACTAGGATGTGCGGTGCTGAGCAGCACTGATATGCCAGTGCCCGGCCCCTGTCCTTGCCCCACAACCCACAGCCCTCTTCCCCCAGTCCCCTCACTCCTGACCCACATCCCTGCCTGCCCCAACTCACTCTCTCGCAGCCATGGCTCTGTTCCAGCACCAGGACATGAGTCCAGCTGCAGCTGTCCCACCTGCTACTTTGTAGTGTTGAGCAGTGACAGCCCTTGCTGTTCTGTTCCCTGCCCCATGCTGTTTCTGAAAAGCCCTCAACTGGGGATCAGGGACTGAGCTGGGCCCTTTCTTCCCAGGCTGGCTTCCCCCTGCACAGACTGCTCTAGCAGGTCAGGGAAGCTCTAAGTCCAGCCCTGGTGGCCTCTCCTGCCTGGAGCGCTTCCCCACTCCCAACCCTTCTCCCCAGGCCCCTGGAGATGCCCAAGCCCAGAAGCCTCCTCTCTACACACTCAGGTCTGTGCCCCTCCACATAATC
>NW_017729008.1:9186618-9197694 GCF_001723915.1 Gavialis gangeticus | reverse complement strand
CCCTCCCCCCAACCCATCACACCCCTCAGGCCTTTTTCACTTCTTTAATGGCATTGATGTTTGCACATTCAGTGGTGTATTGCGTGTTAATGGCACTGCTGTTGCACATTCAGCAGCGTATTATGTGTTTAATGACATTGGGACGTAGCAAAATAAAATATGCCCGAGGTGTTTTAGTTTGCTAGCTTAATAGCCATGGGGGGAAGAACTGGGCCCCATGGAGCTCAGGGACTGCACAGGCAGGCCAATGCAGGAAGGCTCCACTGAAGGGAGGGTGCGAAAAGGTGGTGAGCCTGCCTGCCTGCCTGAGGGCTCGGTGCTTCCCTCCATGGCTGCAGTGCCCCCTGGGACCACTACAGCCAGGTGCCTGTGGGCAGGTGCCACCTGAGGAGCACCGTCACAGAAGGAAACACCTCCTCCCACCCCACAGTTCGCCTCCCCCACCATCACCACCAGAGAGGCAAGTAAAGTTTGCACCCCAACCCCTGTGTACACACCACGGGGGGTTACTTCAGTTTAAATTGAAGCAGGGGGGTTTAAAAACCCACCACTTCAATTTAAGGAGAATTAAACTCAAATAAACCCCTGTGGCATATACAAGAGCCCCCAAGTATCAAATTTAGAGCCCATGCTGCAAATATGCAGCACAGGGAATATTTCATTCTCAGCATGCCTGTTGCAGCATCTCAAACTGGTTCATGCTTGTCTGGATGTGCCCACGGGATGCTTAGTCTCATGAAATAGACATTAATGCCTTGACCCTATGGCCATTCATAAGGCTTGCAGCTTTCCTTTTGGTCCTAAAAGGATGACTGAATCACTCTGGACAATACTATAGCTAAGTACTATATTAAAAAAAGGGGAGTAACATTTATCCTTTCATGTCTGTGTATCCACCATGGATTAAAGCTCACCTCAACAGACAATTTACAAATGACCACTAAAATCCAAAATCTTTTTCTTAAGTGGCCTCCTCTCACCAGAAAAAACAAGGTATGTCAGAAATTTTGTTCCAGAGGAAGAAAGTGTCTGGGATCCTCCCATTCTAGTGAATGTAAGCTTACCTCCCCTTCCATCAATCCTAAGTTTTCTCATGAAGTGCAACCAAGAATCAGTTCAGGATGTTCAGTGTAGCCAAAAATGGTTCTGTTTGCTGAATCCAAATGATGACTTCACCCAACTTCCAAATAAAATTAACTGTTTAACCATATATGATATATGAATACAGTCAGATGCCCAACTAAATCCATGTGCTCCACACCTCAGGCCATTAATGCTGGCTGGTTGACATCTATAGAGAGCACTTGTTCAGCTGAATGAACGTACATTCTCATCTACAGGAAAAAGGAATTTGAGATGTATTTATTTTGTCAAGTGGAAGAAATGCATTATCTGCACACTACACTGGTTATCTGCTTCTCTAAATCAGACAGCAGGCATATTGGTGTACCTTCTAGCCTTGAAGAAGTTTGGACTTCAAATGAATCACTTGTAGGTGCATAGGTCACAGACAGGTCAAATTTTTATCCACCATTCAAGGAACAATCTACGTTTTTACAAGTCATAGTAAGTAGATTCTTCAGAGGCTGTTTAAACCAGTCAGTTAACTTCTCCCCCTCTTTTCTTCTAAATGATATATTGACAGAGTTGATGGGCTTACCATTTGAGCCACTAATTTACATCTTTTTTGTTTTAGCTTTCCATCTAAACAGCTTCTTTAGTAGTTTCATAGTTTCTAGGGTCGGAAGGGACCTGAGTAGATCATCTAGTCCAACCCCCTGCCATGGCAGGAAAGAGTACTGGGGTCAAATGACCCCAGCAAGGTGTACATCTAACCTCCTCTTAAAGACCCCCAGGGTAGGAGCCAGCACCACTTCTCTTGGAAGTTGGTTCCAGATCCTAGCCGCCCTGACAGTGAAGTAGCGCCTCCTGATATCTAGCCTGAACCTACCCTCTGCCAGCTTGTGACCGTTATTCCTGGTCACTCCTCGAGGCTCCCCACTCACTTCAGGTTGCCTGGCTTTCTGTCATTCTAGGCTAGTAGAGTTCTGGATGATAGATCACCCATGTGGATGGGGGGGTGCAGGGGAACTGGGAGCAATGCATCCTGGGATACAGGAGGACTGCATTGCTGATACTGGCTCTCTGGAGCAGACTGACATTACTGATGGACAAACTGCCTAACACCAGCTGAAGAGGTGTAACTCTGAGACACTCTGAGGGCATTTAGCTTATCATTTCCTGCTTTTATGTGTAAGCACTCCTGTCTCAAGAGCATTTAACATGTGGAAAAGGTAGTACCTAATAACACCCTTAAGTTACAGGAGGTGATATGGTGTTCAAGCATGACTCTTCTACTGTGGTGTGATGCTGGATAAAAATGTACCCTGAACCCAAACTGCCCTCCCATATTTCTTGTAGAGGAACATTTCTCAGGAAAAAAAGCAAAATTGTTTACATTCTTGTGGTGTTCCAACACTTTCACTGGTAGGTCTGTGGTGGCTAGCACCTATCACAGATTAAAGTATAAAAAGTAAATATCCATAACTCTATAAAGTATAACTGATCACACAGGGAACAGGCCAGGCTCAGCAGGAGTTTGGCCTCTGATCTGCAGCTGGGACCTGGGCAAAGTGAGCAGCCAGTGGCACCAGACTCCTGGTTGCCAACAGCCCTGCCCCTCCAACCCTCCCCACACCCCAGCCCAACCAGCATGGCCCTCAGCTCCTGCAGCTGCCAGAGGAGAAGTGCATAAGTAGTGCAGCCAGGGCTCCCCCCACCTCCAGTGGCCGCTGTGTGTGCGTGCAGCACCCGCTACCCTGGATTTCTTTACCCCCATTCCAGATTTTTTTTAACATCCTTTTCCTATAAATTTCAATGATTACCAGTGGAAATATTTTTCCATTGGTCTGTGAGTGTCAGATAAAATCAATGTTTATTGATAAAAAAATAAAATAAAATCTGGCCAAGCCTATATATGTACAATATCACCAAAAACAAACTTTTTAAAAGACATGTAGTTCATATGTATTCCAGGGCCTCACTCCTATTCTTTACTGTGGCATTAGGAAGAACTCAGTGTTCTCTTTTGGTAAAAAAAAACCCAAAACAAAAACAAATAATGGTGGGGGGTGGCCTACCCTCTATCTTCAGTTGGAGGCATGTGGGTACCAGGGGCATGGATGTAGCCTGCAATGAATGCTGTTGGCCAAGGAAATCCATATTTAGGTGCGTGTAAACATATGGGCAACATATTTCAAATAATCACAGTAACCAAGGTAACCAATGCATCATCAGTCCTCTTAGTTTTAGCAGATGTCAGAAAAAGTCTGGAAGATTTCCCTAAACTCAAAATTCTATAAATATATTGCTACCGTTTTCCACTCATAGATCCAAAAATATTTTGGGACATAGACAAATGGCCTGAGTTTTGGGCAATATGATATCAGTTTCCCCTGATCAAGGGGGCCAGCAAAATACTGAAGAAGGTGATTGAAAATGTTATGAATAAATTGAAAAACACAAAGGTAAAATAAAGTCCATCCATTATTATACAGCCTGATGGTTACATTTCTCTTTTTCATTTTTGTCAGGTAGCAATTGTAGCTATAAATAGCATTTCAACACACACGTTTAGACAGAATTAGACTTGTTCTATCAAAATAAAGTCTATTTCCTCTTAAAAATTCACAATTTTAGGCCACTTTTTATATTTGGCCTCATTCTCCCTCTCCCCTGCCATGTAAGCTATAATTTGAAGGGTACATATTGACTTGTTTGTTGCAACTACTGTACTGTAACATCAACCTTACTTAGCTATGCTTTAACTCCAGCTAGTTCTCTGTTCAGTCCATTAGCTTGATACTTATTTTTGTTATCGCTCATGCTGTGAATAAGCTATACATCTGTAACTCAGCCAAAAATATAACTGAGAGCCCCTGCATGTAGATTGGAGCTAGCGAGAAAACAAAATGTCAATATTATTTATTTTAAAAATAATTGCACTGAGATTTGTCTTAACTTTTTAATGGAAACTAATATTATAGGAGGCAAAACAAAACAAAATGGAGTCATGGCTCAATTGCCGTGGGCTCTAGGTACCAATGATGGTGATATTTATATTATATTTCACTGATATCCAAATTCTTGAAGCTTGTTTCTAAACACTAAGAATGAGGCCCAGTATTTGCCCCAAACAGTGTACAGTCTTTTTCCAGAGGTCCTGAGAGACCTTGCCAAAACCACAATAAACTTCAGGTTGGAATTGTACTATCTAAGCCAAGGGTGCTCAACCTTCAGCCTGCAGGCTGAGCTACAGAGCCATGTCATCTCACCTGCTGGGCTCTTCACGGGTCCAGAAATTTGGCAGTAAGGAAACTGTGGCAGCAGTAATTGCCAGTCCCATGCTGCCAAATTTCTAGACTTCTAGGGAGTCCTACATACTACATTGGGCATGCAAGGTGTAGGTGGCACAGGGCAAGATCCCAACACTTGGGGCTGGGCCAAAGTAGCACAAGGTCCACCCCCTCACACCAATCTTGTAAGGGATCTGGCCCACAGGCCAGCCTCACTACTCATCCAGCCTGCATTACAGAAAGGTTTATCACTGCTGATCTAAGTGGTAGTCAAGACTTCACAAAAATCTAAAGAAGCTTTGGCCTGACTGATCAGATTTACAGCTAATGAATTATTGTGACCATATATTTTTATATATACTGGTGTTATGTCATTCTAGGGGATTAGAAGAGAGGAACAAGATGTTAGCAACATAGTTTTCTGATGTACTTATTTAAAGAGCATTTTTAACTGAAGAAAATACCCACAGAATAGTGTCATTAATTATTTTGAAACCAGGCTCCATCTTATCAACTAGTCTTTGTTCAGGAGCGCAGATATCAACCAAAGGAAACATCAAGTAATCAGGAAATCTGAGGTTGTTCATCAAGATCTCAGTGGCAAAAATATTGGATAAATAAGATATATAAAAACACTCCACTTAATGGATAAGGGAGTACTGTTACCAGGTAAGCTTGTAGCGGTCTCACTAGAATGTATGGTTTTTATAAACTTACCCAAAACATTAAAGTGGAGTTAATTATGCTTCTGCCTATTAGGAGTCTTAACCTTTCAGAACATAAGACTTCAAAAGCTCAAGCTTAAATACGATTGCTACCAAAAGCACATGATATATCATCCTGAACAAGCTATGTGCTTGCTTAAACTAAGCAGGAGCTGGACAGAGAAGAAGCACAGAGGTGTATTAATAATTCAATAAGAGCATTAATAGCATTAATCATTTCTCTCATCACATACATGTGTTGGTATATTATTCATTCTATAAAACTTGTTTGTTATAAAACTCGTTTGAAAGTCTAAGATAATGATGGTACTTTTTCAATTTCAAATTAGTCCATACCCATTAAGTAACTGGGTCAAGTCAAGGACATCTAAAGAAAACTACACAAGATTTATTGAGCAGGCTTTATTGGGAAAGAAAAAAAACCAAAAATCCTAGCTTTTTATTATGGGTGATGGCTTTCTTTAACAAATACATACAAAAATGTATTGTACATTGAATTTGTTTCCTGTAGATGAATACTCCTGATGGATAGGACAACACTTTTTAGGGCGCAGTGCTGGGGCAAATGGTGGTATTGGATAAAGTTGGACACCTGCTATAATTGGACCTACATGCTACCAGTGCAGTAAAACAGAGACTGAATAATTGAGGTTGGGCGAAAAAAAGCTATTGATTTCTGCCTACCACATTACTGAAGATGAGGGAGCCAGAAAGCAACCATGAGGACCAAGCAAAGGGAGGCTTGGAGGCTGCAGGGAGTGCCTAGAGAAGCACTGCCACTTTGCTGGAGGAATAAACAGTGAATTGAAAATCAGAGCGTGCAATTAAACAGGCTGTGGATGTGGGCCCAGACTCCAAAGGCACAGAGGGTGAGAAGGGGCCTGAAGCACCCCAAGGACTGTGAGAGCAGACATAGAGCCTGAAAAGGGTGTAAGACCCAGGGCTGAGGGGCCCAGGCAGAAGTTTAAGGCCTGAAGGGCCAAGTGCTGTACTAGGGGCCAAGAAGGGGAGACCTCCAAGTCAGTACCGAAGAGGCAGAGAAATTGTGCAGTGAGGGTAGGGCTCTGAGCCGAGCCTCCCAAGTTGAGCCTGAGGAGAGGTAGGTCCAAAAGAGCACCCTGAACTCACTGACATCTGAGGGCAGCCTCCCCACTTTAACATCAAGGCACGGCAAGCGAGACAGAAGGATGGGCTCCTGAGAGGTCAAAGTGGGCAAGTAGGGCAGGCTCCAGGTTACCACTGGGAGGGGTAATATGGCCCCTCTGAGGGCCTAACATGTTACAGTTTCAAGTAACTTTTTTCAGAGTCTTGAGTCCCATGTTGTTGCCAAGCAAAATACCCGCTACCAATAAACCTTTCCAGTTATATAAGGTCAGCATTTACAATTGGTAAAACTACATTTAAAGAGAAATCATTTACATAGTTCATAGGGTTTTTACCTCCTATTCCTACACCTAAATATTGTGATTACTAGAATTCAAAAAATGTTAATGGTCATTTACATATTTGATCATGTTGTGAGTGAACATTACCGACAAAAAGTAAGTGTCGAGTCACAAGTGAAGCTTCAGTTAGCAGAAGCTTTAAAACTCAGATGCCAGGCTGCTTTGGGCTCTACTCCTGGAATTCTGAATACTGTCAGCTAAAGAAGGGGAGTTAGTTAAGCCCTAGAACCTGAAGCAGCAGCAGCTGTCACCTATATGGATGAGACCCAGACAGTTTCATAGATGCTAGGATCAGAAGGGAGCTCAATGGATCATAAAGTCCGACCCCCTGCCCATGGCAGGAAAAAGTGCTGGGGTTATGTGACCTCATCCAGGTGCTTGTCCAGTCTGTTCTTGAAAACCTCCAAGGTAGGGGAGAGCACCGTGGAAGCCCGTTCCAGATTCTGGCAACCCTAACCATTAAGAAGCTCTTTCTGATGTCCAACTTAAGTCTACTCTCTATCAGCTTGTGGCCGTTGTTCCTGGTTATTCCAAGGGGTGCCCTGGTAAAAAGGTCATCTCCTATTCCCTGCTGCCCCCCCTGGTGAATTTGTATACTGCCAAAAGATACCCTCTCAGCCTTCTCTTATGGAGGCTGAAAAGGTCCAGGTCCCTTAGCCTTTCCTCATAGGGCCTTTCCTGCAGGCCTCTAACCATAAGAGTGGCCCACCTCTGGACCCTCTCAAGGTTGTCCACATCCCTCTTAAATTGTGGTGCTCAGTAAAATGCAGTATTCCAGCTGCCAGTGCCACATAGAGGGGAAGCATCACCTCCCTGGACCTGTTCATGACGCATCTACCAATGCAGGAAAAAGTGTGGTTAGTCCTGCTAATTACTTCATCATATTGATGAGTCATATTCATCTTGGAGTCAACAATGACTCCAAGATCTCTTTCTGTTGCAGTGCTGGGTCATCTCCCAGCCTATAGGTGTGTTGGTGATTCCCTCTCCCTAGGTGCAGCACCTTCCACTTGTCCTTGTTGAACTGCATCCTATTGTTCTCTGCCACTTCTCTAACCTGTCCAGGTCTGCCTGGATTCAGTTTCTTCCCATCAATGTGTTTACTCTGCTCCATAGTTTGGTGTCATCTGTGATATGGACAGAGTGCTTTCCATGCCTTCATCCAGGTCACTGATGAAGATATTGAACAGCACCAACCCAAAGACCGAGCCTTGGGGGACCCCACTGCCCACATCCTTCCAGGTCGATACCAACTCATCCACCACCACCCTCTGGGTACGACCCTTAAGCCAATTTGACACCCACGTGAAGTTGTAATTGTCTATGGTACAACCATTCAATTTGTGAGAATAGGATGGGATACTGTGTCCAAGAGCTTCTTAAAGTCCAAGTAGACGGCATCTACCTCGACTCCTGCATCTAAGTTTTTAGTGACCTGGTCATAGAAAGAAACAAGGTTAGTCAGTCAGGATCTACCTGCTGTGAACCTATGCTGTTTGCCTTTTCAGTATTATATTACCCGCTGGACTCCTACAAATGTGATCTTTGAGAATTTTTTCAAGGGTTTTCCCAAGGATAGAAGTGAGACTAACTGGTCTATAGTTACCAGGATCTTCCTTCCTCCCCTTCTTGAAAATAGGGACCACACTGGCCCTTTTCCAGTCCTATGGGACCTCACCTGAGCATCACAAGTGCTCAAACAGCCATGCCAATGGCTCTGCTATGACACTGGCTAATTCTTTCAGCACCCTTGGATGGAGCACATCCAGTCCCACTGACTTAAACACATCTAGCCCCTCCAAGTGTCTCATTACTAGGTTGGCACTGACAGTAGTTGGAATGGTGTTCCTCCTGCTTCTATCTGTAATGCTTATGAGAGATTTGTCTAGATCCATGTTCAAGAATACAGAGGCAAAAAACTCATTGAAAAGCTCTGCTTTGACCCTCCTATCTGTCATCACCTGCCCTAGTCTATCCTGTAGGGATCCTATGCTGCCCTGCCCCTTCTTTTCACTCCCTATATACCTGAAGATGGATTTTTTGTTACTTCTGTTGCCAGTGTCACTTAATGTTTGTGGTAGGAGAAAGAGTTGTCTTGGATAATAGTGGCCGTTAAGACCCATATGCTGTGGATATGCTTCAGCTGTAGGCAAAAGAGGATAGAACCTCAGGATAGTGGATAGAATTAAGAAGTGGTCACTGCCAGTGCTCACTGCCAGCCTCTCGGCTAGTACCCAGGGGAGCCTAAATATCCCTCCAGTGGTGGCAGGGGCCCATTGCAGGGCCCTAGTAAGTGGAAGCAGCTTACAGCCATTGGCAGCAAATCTACTCCCACTTTTCTGCATGTGTAGATGCCTGCCGAGGACGGTTTGCTTGCTAGTAGTTTACTTGCAAGTAACCTGGTCCTGCATCAAATGCATGTATAGATGAGCCCTGTATGAGCTTGTATAAGAAGAGGAGAGGGGACTCCCACTCCTCCCAGCTTGCTGCACCATACTTTGGCTACAGTCAGTTTCACACTGATCCCAAAACCTGCTCTGCATAGGCAATCTCTGGGTCACCCCCATTTATTATAGTGGAAATAATCACAGCTGTGTGGGCCTGCCTTTGTGCAGCAGCTTGTAAGCTGAAGCTGAAGTCAGGCCTGTTTGTGCAGGTCTTTCAAACAATGAGAAAGGGAAAACCATTTTAGGAGTTAGGAAAATGTAATGAGGAAGACAAAAATTATCAGGACCAGTAGATTACTTCTGACTCATTCTTTGAAATTGGCTAAATTTCAAGTTTCCACTACCAAATAATTCTTAATTTTCTGCAGCAGTCTACTATATGTAATGTTTTGCTCCTACACACTTTTGCTTTTTTTTTAATCATTTTTACTGAGCTTGACAAAAGAAACACCAGTGGTTCAGATTTCTATAATAACAGAAGCTTACTATGGAGCAAAAGAATGGAATCAAGGAAGGATGTCAAACTCATCTGCCCCCATGGACCAGATGAGTGGTGCAGGTCCGGAGCCTGGGCCGGATCATGCTCATGGAGGTGGAGAAGAAGTCCATGCTGTGCCCAATGCATGTGGTGCTCACTCTTGCCAGTCTGATACCTGGTATCCTGGGGACATAGCTGTCTTTGCAGGAACAAGCCGGGTGCTGAGCTTCTTCCCATGGTACTCCTGGGGCTCTGGTGCTGCAGTTCTTCCCCAGGTGCTTGGCTGCCACCAGGGGAAGGTCTCATCAATGCTGAAGGCCAGCTGACCCAACTCTGTGGGCTAGTTTTGACCCATTGACCATATGTTTGACACCCCTAGAATAAGTAATTAAAAGAAATAAATATATTTAATAGTTGTAAATGTCCCATTCAAATGGTGTTAGATCCATGCCAATTAGGTGATATGGCTTTTCTTGTTAAGCTTGTTTAATGATCCAAATGTCTCTTGTACACTGCTTATAGACCCTGATTCATTAAAGTAAGCATGTACTTAAAATCAGTTCTTAATGAAAGGAGCATTTTGGAACATTCTTATGTCTCATGCTTGTTATTTGATGAACTGAGGACTTGATTAAAAAGAAGTCAACCCAATCCATACATTAGCAGTGTTATTACTCAACCTTCAGAATTCCTCTTGTATGTAATGCTTCCAAAAATTCATGCACTTTTTATAGCTATATATGAATAATGCATTATGAAAATTATTATATAATGTGTAACTTACAATGAAATGCTTATTCATGCAAGTATAATATTACTGATTCATTTCAAACTGAGCACCCACCTTTTCCAAGTAGTTTTATCCAAGCATTAAGAATTTTAGAGTATTTGTGTTGTCTTCAAATAAAATTCTTTCCACTGGATGTTTTCCAAAAATGTTTAAGTATATTGTATTTAGCTCTAATCATAAATGGATTTCCTGGCAGTGCCTGTATTTTTGGAACTTCTGTAAGCCCAGGTAATGCCTTTTAAAAGTTTACACCTTAAATATAACTGGGTAATTAATTCTTATCAAAAAGTAACTCTATGTTGTGCCTTAATCATACTCAGTAAATATATTGGTCCACTTGGTAGTTGTATATACTTGATAAATTCACACCATTCTCAGTTTTATTTATTATGAAAGTGATGTGGAAATCACGACAGGATCACTGCTTGGCTAACAGAAGCACTTTATTTTACATGGCCACAACAGATCAGCAAGAGGTGGTTGATGCTCAACAGAAGCAGGAAACAGGGTCTGTTATACACTTGTAAGAAAAAGACACAGATCAGCCTCCCCCTTAATACACTTTTGGCAGCCTGACAATAAGTCACCCTGGAGTCTTGCTAGACTAAACATGTTTTCCCCAGCTGTCTCCCGATAAGCTTATCTTCAAGGTCTCTTTGTTATTTGGCCTTTACTTATGCTCCTTATTATGGCCTAACTTTATTTTTCTTGCTCCAGTAATTTTCCTCATCAAAAGTTCCTTAAGGCTCCTCTTTTTCCATGTATTGTAAAAGAGCACCAAAGGGAATGACTGACTGCTGAAATTAAAGCAGCAACTACTTTCCCTTTTGGTGGGC
>NW_017729008.1:9179995-9181618 GCF_001723915.1 Gavialis gangeticus | reverse complement strand
TATTTTTCTTGCTCCAGTAATTTTCCTCATCAAAAGTTCCTTAAGGCTCCTCTTTTTCCATGTATTGTAAAAGAGCACCAAAGGGAATGACTGACTGCTGAAATTAAAGCAGCAACTACTTTCCCTTTTGGTGGGCTGTTTTCCTATGTTTGGAAACCATGTTTCTAGGCAGGGCTGAGTGAATGGGACCCTGACAATTTATGGAGCTGAGATCAGGTTCCATTACCTGAACTGGAAAGACAAAAAAGCAAGCAGGGTGAAACACGAGAAGTTGATGGATCCTTTTGTAGAAGAGGTCCTCATTTCTGAACGAAGACCATGAGGGTTACTTGCATCTAAATTGCAAACTATTGTTTTCCAAAAGAAAGTTGAAAATCTCAAAGAGCATCTGTGGAAACTGATACATGCAACAAGGCCTCATTTAGAGAAACTGTCACTTGAGACGATGGAAAGAATACTTGTAGTAGTATGAGAATACTTGCGATTGACAAGTTTATGGTAACTAGTTAAAATAGAAGAGTAAGATGAGAATACACATGGAACCTTCCAACCTTAAACATCTGCAAAAGAAGCCAAGGAAGAATAGCTTGAAAACACGGCAAGACACCCCAGCTTGTGAAAAAGAAATAAATGTTGAAAGGAGCCACCAGAAAAAAGGGGCAGTAAAAAGACCTATGATATTTGTATCCCAAATAAAGATAGTAGTATGGTTAACTCCCTTTTGGGTGCCAGCATAAAGGATATGCGATAGTCAGGGTGAACGATGCCTTGAGAGAGAGTGCACTAGTATGGTAATAAAAATTTATGTGGGAACAAATGAGGACATACCCAGATAAATCCTTCTGCTACTTGATCTGGATTTATCAGTCAGATCTTTTCATTTTCAGCACAGCCTGCTTTATGATTCATTTGGACAGTCCTTATTTTGAAAGATTTGATACCTTGTGATTCTTTGGCTTGGCATAACTCGTAGTGTTGCACTTGCAACAAAGATTCCCACCTAGCTGCTTAAAACCTGCATTTGGCAAAGAAAGAATATAAAAATTACAAAAGTTCTTGTGTTGTATCTGTTCCCTTCCCTGATCTTTGAGGGGTTGTTTCTTAAAATAGCTTTTCTAGTGCTTCATCTAATCCAATTGTAAATGTCAGAAATGATGGTATATCCTTTGGAGTCCTCCCTTTTGCCCCAATTTTCAACCTAAAATGTCCTGAATAAAATGTTATCTTGCTATGCTTAATTAAATGTATTTTCACCTCCCATAAGTATACATGTAACTGCATAATCTTACCAGTGGGGTTTCTGAAACATCTGATACTGGGCTCAATCTGGGACAGCCTCTTACTAACTCATCTAATGCAATACAGCAAGTCTTATAAAATGCTGCAAAAGATTAGGGCAAGATCACAGCTCTATATCCCTGAATTGTTTGTAATTACAAAGACTCTGATGTCAAAACTTATGTATAACTTTGTTCTAATACTTTTTCCTTTGGCTTTGTCAATGGATGCCATGAAATTTTAAGTGGTTTATCTAGTGTAGCACTGAGGCCCCCTGTACACATTATATCTATTGTGCAATTATCTTGTTTCATAGTTTCATAGTTAGTAGGGTCGGAAGGGACC
>NW_017729008.1:9167011-9179079 GCF_001723915.1 Gavialis gangeticus | reverse complement strand
TTTGGTGATCTGGTCGTAGAAGGCCACCAGGTTGGTCTGATAGAACCTGCCTCTAATGACAGGACCTGCCTTGTTGATTGTGCAGTAAATTTAGACTGGCTATACATGAGAATTAGCACCTTAAAAAGGTCCAACTGGCTATAAAGTTATTGCTTGAAAATGTATAATAACTTTATAGCTGGTTTCTGTCCAGCTTTAATTTGCATGTGCAGGCAGTCTTGCAGCTGGGAGACCACAGCTGCTGCGATCTCCCAGCCATTGGGCACCCCTGCAGCTGTGAGGCCACAGCAGTGGCCCATGCCTGCAGGGGATGAGAGTCCCACAGCTGATGGGGCTCTTAGTCCTGACTGCACACAGCACCATACCTACACTTCTGGCAGCCCTGGGCGAATGCTTAGTACCAGCCCCACTTTGCCAGAGATAATGATAATAATAATTTTTAAATTACCATTTTCAGGCCCCCTTTCTTTCCAGGCCCTGGGCAGTCACCTAGTTTGCCCAAGCCTGTGTCCAGCTTTGGCTGCATATGTGGTGCAGCCAGGATTGAGAATTCCTGCACCTGCTGTGTCTGGCAGATCTGGGACTGAGAGCCCCATCAGGTGCAAGACTCTGTATCCCAGATGCATGTGGACCCCACTGCTGGGAGACCAGTCAGCAAAGGAGGGGTCTCAGCCCTGGGATCCTGATTCTTGCTAATGAAGGGGGAGCCTAGGACCAGGCTCCTCCAAAACTTAGAAATAAGGTGTGATTGGATCTAATGTATGATCCCATAATCATGCCTCCTGCCATGCACATGTATGGATCATGCATTAGAACCAATGGTGCCTTTACTTACATGTGTAGAGGGGCTTGACTAATGAAGGAGTTACTGCCAGATATTCAGCTTTTGATGCAACCCCATAAACAGCCCAACTTTCCTGGACTTGAAAGCATGCCAATCCTTGCTCCCATGGAGAGACTGTATGTGTGTGTGGGGAGTGACATGCAGCTCCAGACAGCATGTATGCACCCCAAAACTTCTCGGCTGGATTATTTGACCTGCTGAAATGAAACTTCAGAAAAAAATTCCCAAAGGAGCCAGATTGATTAATGGCTACTGCTGGCCCAACCACACAGCTTGACTACAGCAAAGGACCATCAAAAGAAACAAGGGGAAAGACCAAGCCTACCTTCTAGGCCTGGGCTACAGATAGTTTGGGTCACAGCTCCACTGGGAGCAAAAAGTTTCAAACCTCAACCCTGGCCCCAAATTGGCAGGATTAGAAACTTTCGGGTTTCAACCCTGTTTAAACTGCCAGGCCTAACTCCGGGCCAGCAAACCCAAGGAACCAATACTCTTTTCCCTCAGTATTAATCCCTTAAAACTTCAAAAGAACAACAACAAAAAAAGGAGGGAAGGGGGAAAAAAGGAGGAGAGAGGAGTTCCCAGACAGTAGGACTGTTCTCCCTCTTTCTCTCCTCTACCTGAGCTTCCCTTTTTGCTATCTGAAAACTCCTTCTCCCTTGGAGGAGACTTCACTCTTCAGCAGCAACTAGCAGCTTCTTCCCTCCTCACTCCCACCCCAAACCAGCCTAGCTCACCTTGTATCCTTTTGTATGACATCACCCTGGCCTTACCCAGTAAGGGAGTGCCAAGCTCCATTTTCTCTCCCAACCAATTGGCCTGAAGAATCCGATGCTTCCCCTGGCCAATGAGGTCAGAGGATTTTACATATTTCCCCCAGATATAGGCTCCAGCTTGCCATGTGCTGAGCACATAGCCAAAACACAGGGGGCATCTTGCTCACATAAAACATACAGAAAAAACACAATATACAACCCAAATGTGTATGTGGGTTTTACACTTGCAAGTGTCAGCTTGAAGTACTTGCACAGGCCTCACATGATCCTATTATCTACTGACAGTTTTCAAGTGAAGACTACAAACACCTTTTATGTGCATTTATAATCAGTTTACAAATGTGCATGCTGCTGTTATGTATTTCCTCTCCTGAGACAAGATGTGTACAACAAAGAGGGAAACGCATGTCACATTTCTTTGCCTTTGGTCTGCCATAAAAATGTTTATGGCAGCACAAAGGCCAAGAAAACTGACATCCTTGCCCTTTGTGACCCACAAGTGCCCCATATGTGTGGCCATGACAAAGTATTAATTTGTGCTGCTATTTAATGGCAGATGCCTATTTGCTTTGCTTGCAGCTGAGCCTGGCAAGCCTGGAGCTATTTGCACTCTCCAGTTGCTGTGGGCAGGTGCTCTGAGGACTTGAGAAGCATCCTGGAACTTTCTCCCCAGGCCCTTGGAAACACCACGCTCATTGTCCTGCAGCACCAACAGCAGTGTGTTTCACCCAGTGAAATGGATCAGCTGTGCTGGAACACAGTCCAGCTTCATTTGGTGACATCTATTTTTACACCAAGTATCCATTAAAATAGTGTTCTTTTACAGGTAGAGAAAGGTCAGTGCTGGGTGGGGAAAATACTGGTGTTAAAATAGACGCTTCTTCATGTGGCTTCTGCAGTCTTCCAGTTCTGGGGTATGTCTGGCTCCAAGCATGTAGTCTTCTAGAATTAAATTCATCATGCAGAATGTCTATCTGACTAATAATAATAACAAATAGCCCCCAGGAGCACCAGAGAGAGAGCCAGGGCACAAGCAGAGACAGAAGTGACAATTTTCACTTGATCTGGCCACAGAAAGCAGTCTATAGTCATGACCAAACACAAGTGCACAGCTGCAGGCAGCTTAAAAATGGCCCTCATTGCATGAGGGGTCAGATGAAGATGTTTTAAAACAGAGCAGGTTGTGTAACTTCTGCCTGCGCTGCCTGTTGCTGTTTTCAGAATGGGAGGAGAGAAAGCAAACAGAAGGAGTTTGTTATGTGGGGTTTTCAGCCCTAGCTGGGACAGATGTATTGGAACACTTCTTCTCGCCCCGCCAGTGGAGGGGCTCATATTCACCCACCCAACTCGCCAGCACCAGCTGGGAAACAGAGTATGAGCTCCTTTTCCTCCCCCCCACCATTCTGAAATGAACAGCCTGGGAGAGAGGACAGGCTGTTGCTAGGCAAAACTGGCTGCAGGGTCACGACCAGCAACTAGATTCCCCTCCCCCCTGGAACCAACAGTGAACTTCTGTTTGGTCTGGGGGGTTGTTGTAACTCAGAACACTTCCTGCAAAGCATTCTCAGTTACTGTGGGGAGCTGAACTTCTGTTTGCACCCAAGGAAGTTGTTGGTGATGCTAAGTGACCTCTAAGCTTGCCACCATCTTCAGCCAGAAAAAAACTGGAAGGTTGTTTAGATTCTGTCTCTCATATACCATCAAAACCCTGCAAGAGTGGAGGACTTGGGAGTAGGCTGTAAAAGGAAGTAAAATTTCAGTTCAATAGCTATACTAAAAAACAATTTAACATAAAACAGAAAAATGCAGGCCAGGCCTGGGTACAGTCTATAAATGTGGAGGGGGGAACCCTGCTGGGTGTTTCCCCACTTGCAGATGTGTGCCTTTGTATTCCCCTCTAGAGGATTCCCATGATGTGGGTATTACGCTACATGCCCTGACTTGGGGTCATGGCTGCAAGCAGAGAACTCCCACTTGCAAATACATGCCCCATGTCAGGGCAAGGCCCCTGGGCCATTGTCTCACAAGATTTAGGCCCCTGAAGCTCTGGAAGTTCCTGCCTGGGGTGACAGAGACCGGAGGTAGCCATGGGCTGCCCATACTCTTGTGCCATAAACCAACAGATTTCAGCCACAGAAGGCAAAGAAGGCAATTTACAAAAGGAAATTAGGACTAGGGTTGTCTCTGTCACAAAGTGTAGGCATCTGTGGTATGACAAAGGGCTAAGACATCTATTCAAAACTTTCATGGCAGCTCAGAGGCAATATCTGTTTGCAGCCTCACTGAGAAGCCGAGCAAGTGGGCAACAAATGATGTTTTAGCCTGGTTTGGATGCTCAGCCAAGATACCTGGGTTCCTGTCTCTATCCAGAGTAGTATTAGGAGTAAAGACTGAGTGCGCTCAGCTACAGAGTTACCCTTCAGGTAACGGAGGGAATCAAACCTTGGTCTCATGTCTCCAAACCAGTGGTGACACCCTCAATGCTACCACATATTTTGTGAATCTGGAATTTGGTGAAAAGCTTTTTTACATATGAAATTATTTGATAAACTTGACTTGAATTCACAAATGATGTCAGGATGACTGAAGCCATTTTGTCAGTGACTTTCCTACTCACCAAAAGAAATTTGCCCTGCTCGCAATGGGAAGGGTTTGCACCCTCAAGTGGATGCTGCTCATTAGGAGGCTTTGAACTTGTCCACCATGAGAAGAATTTATTGCACTGTGTAGATATACAGGGGCAGAATGGTGGTTACTCGGCAGATGCCACATTTTCCTGAGGATACCAAAAGAAGCTGAGATCCAAGCCACAGATTGCACCAGGAGCACCTATTTAAAAAAAAAAAAAAAGTCTTATTTAATGCACAAAGATTTCAGCCACAAACCAAACTTTACAAATTATAAATTGCTAGAAATTACTTTTCCTTCCCTTCGTGTCAGGATCAATCACAAGAAGTCTGCTCAATCTGCTGTCAAGTTCCATTTTCAAACAGAACTTTGTAAAGGGTTATTTAGCACCTTACTTAGCACCAGTTTCTTTCACATGATGTTGGATCCCACTGGGATTAGCCCTAGGATAAAGTACTATTCAGGGCAACAGGCAGAAGGCATGGTAGAGAGATACCTCACAGACTAACTGAATCAGAGGTGCATACATTTTTGTAAGCACAAGTTCCCTTTGTCAGCTGTTGATCAGGAAGAATAGGGGTGGCAGGATGGGACTGTCAGTGTAACAATTCCCTGTGTAATGACATGTGGGCTTTATGTAAGAAAGTTAAACACTGGAACAGCCACAATGCAGTGGAATTGCAGTGGAAACAGCAGGGACAGAGATGAAGAGGGCATAATTCTGTATGGGTTGCTATTACTATTATTTAGGATTTATATTGCAGTACCGCAAGAGGTCTGAAGCATGATTAGAGTTTTATCATAGGAGGTGCTGTGCAAACACACATGCAGATGCAATGCTTGCCTTGAGCAAACAAAGTTGGAAAAACAACTAAGGTTGGGATTCGAAAATCCCAGCTTTAGGCAACAGGCAACATAAAGCAAAGTCTCAAAGCAGGTTATAAAGGCCTCTCATCATGGGGCTTATCACTTTTCATCCTGGAGTTTCCTAATCTGTCTACATAACATCTGCAGACTGGTTCAGATAGTTTCTCTATGTATCCTCCCAACTACACAACTTTAATGTTTAAGGGCCAGATTATGGCTGAACCTTGCACAGATGTGCAAAAATGAGGAAGGCACAAAGAGCCTTCTTTCTTCCTCCATACACACAATGTACTGACATTAGTTCTGATGCAGATCCTTTTTCCCCTATGAATGCAAGGACTGATCCTAGTGAGTAGATAGCAAGATCTGCCTGGCAGGAGCTAAGAGCCCCTACCCTGTGCAAGCCAAGCTACAGAGGGAAGTGTAAGCTGCATCTCCTGAGAAACAGAATTAAGCCCTAAGACTGCCTTTACAGGCTCCTGTTCCTCCTTTGTTTCTATTTTGAACTCAGCTGTTCTTTTGTGAGTAAATGTGTCCCTGGCAAATATTTCTAAGAGCCTGGTTGCAAGGGCTAGCAGGAAATCTATCATGTAGTTGCTTGGGAGCTAAATAACTTCCCAGTGTAATAGCAACAAGACACTATAGAAATCCCAGCTGTGGACTAGGACTCTAAGTATGACTATAGTGTTACTACTACTTGTCAAATGTAGATATAGGGATTAAGATGACAGCAAAGGCTAACAAATGCATTTAATACAAAGAAAATAACAGCTCACGAAGTATACCAGCAAAGATGTGAAACATAATGAACTGGTAGCCAGTAAGTTTTGGCATAGGTCGAAATGTACAGACTAATCATTCCCTTAATGAAGTAATGTTTCTAGAAGCCACAATTTGGAAATGCAATGGCTTGGAAAATGGAAGTCGATAAAACAACAGAAAGACAACTGGTATTGCTAAAGCGACAGAGAATTCAATGCCAGCAGTTTAATCACTAACCCAATTCCTCATTTGTTAGGTGTGGGAACATGGTGTGGAAGGAGACAGGTATGACAACTGTATGGTGAGTCCTACGAGTGCAGGTCACTAAGCTCTGTTGTGGTAGTACATGCAGTTCAGTGCAGTGAATACCTTCATTGCAGATACTGAGGCAGAACACAGTCTTTATATTCTTTTTCTTCACAGAAAAGGTTATAGCAAAAATTCGGTAACAATGTCTGATTAAAAGTTTGTGTTGAATCAGATAAGCATGAGGTTACATCTGTGATACATATAAACAGCTGTACAACTAGTCATATCATTTACCTTCTTGCCAGGTTATGGTGAAAATCATTTAATCTCACTGGTATTACCAATTGACCCAATAGATTCCCTTTATGGTGTTGAAACACTGCTTTGGTGAAAGACAGCTACCGTTGGGTCCTGTGAGAGAGAAACTGAGCTCCTGCAACACTGAGTTTGCCTAGCATTTGCCTTGCCTCTCCATTCAGCTCTTGAGTTGCACAACCTGGTTTAGCTGTGTTCTGGTAAGGCTTAAGTGGGCTCCTAAATAAGAGCTCTTGTAAAACTCCTTCAGTTCCTAACATGTTGCTGGGTATCTCTCCTCCGGCCCTGGTTCTTCAGCCTAGGAACTGTTCAGGTTACTGTTTCGCAACCCATGGGTCATGACCCAAAAGTGGGTCATGTATGAAAGGATTGTGAACAAACTTTAAAAAATGGATCATCAAACTCTAAAAATGGATTCTCCTTTAAAGGAGAAAAATGTGGGAAGCCGTGGTGTTTCCTTTGCAGGCTGGCAGAGTTCCAGCCTTCAAGGGGCTGCTTGGGGCCCCCCCCACCCCCACACTGGGGGGCTGGGGGTAGGGGGCAGTGGGTTGGGAGTGAGAGGCACTGGGTTGGGACTGGTCATCAAAGTTTACAAATGGGTCCTGGTACAAAAAAGGTTGAGAACCGCTATGGCATTATTTATCACTTTAATTTGCCCCATAATACTGTGAAATTCAGAGCAGCCTTGTCACAAAAACTGAGGGACCCTGCAATAGAATGTCATCTAATCTGCTATTTCGTATAAAAGATCTTGAGTAAGAAGCATAGGATGGATGCAAAGAAAATGTGGAATAATAGAGTGAATAAAAACCTATGCTGGCCTGGCATCTGTGTTGAATGATAGAGTAAGGTCTGTCAGAATAATTGCACTTATTCAGCCACAACCTTGTCTGAACCTGCTTGTGGAATTTTTATTGTATGGGAGCTGCTGCATTTTAAAAATATTTTTGCATATACTAGTTTTCAAGTTTTTGTAGCACCTCATTAAACTGCATATGGCACTTTCTTTCCTTCAGTGAAATATGGGTGTAAAAAGACAATGCACATAAACCGAGGGTAGTGATGGTATACAACATTATGTAAAGGGTAGAGAACTTAGAGACCACATACATTTGAGCTGCAGCAGATCAAAGCAGCATAAAAACCAAAAAGAGAATATGATATACCAATTTTAGACAGAGGCAGGCAAAGTATAAAGATGTGAAAAGTTAAACTTTAAACAGTTAAGCAATAAGTATATTTATACCGGTAATGCATTGCTAGTTAACGTTTAGCATGGGATGCAGTCCAGCGGGGAAGGGAAGCAGCCCGGTGCCTCAGCAACAGCAAGGTGGCAGGGCAGGCAGGAGGGAGGGAGAAGTGAGAAGGAGGGAAAGGAAATGGGCAAGTACCACAGCTTATGAGGTTAAAGAGAAAAACAGTGGGTGGCCCACTGACTCATCAATTAAGCAATTAGTTGCTTATTCATAGGTGCTCCCTCCCTCCCAGCACACCAGTAACTGCAGCAGACTGGGAGAGCCCCTCTTCTGCTGCTGAAACCCATGGTTTCATGTGGGCTGTGTTGTCTGGCAAGGCTTGCCACTACCTCTTCCTCCTCTGCCCGCTCCCATTAAATGCCCTGGGCAGTGGCTTCCAACAGCAATCATGTCCAAACTGCGGTGTTGTCAGTTAACCATTTAACTGGTATAATTAGAGAAGCTTAAATGGATAATTTTTAAAATGATATTTACATCCCTAGCAAAGTAACCAGGAAACATAATACAAAGCCAGAGCATAATAAAAAGAAAATATAAGGAGCAACAAATATGGAAGTAAACAAGTCAATGATAGACAAGAAGGCCAAAGCAACAAGAATGAAAAATGCAGTAACAAGTGATGTGTTGCAGGACTGACACTCCCACTGATATAACTAAATGTCATTTAACTGCATATGCTGCCTGGTAAGCAACCTGTTAATAGCGCAGTCTAAAAAGTGTGACAGTGCTGTGCATGAGCAGATCCAGGATTTTGGAAATGAGATTGCAGGAGCAGTGAGCAGAGCTGCTGGGGTGGTGGCACCACCCCCAGCTTCTCCCCCAAGGGGTAGGCAGACTACACTGCAGGAGCAGCAGCAGGGGCACAGTTAAGTTCTTGAATCATGCACTTTCCCTCCCTTTCTTACTTCTTCCACTCGCTGGTACTGATGTACCCACTGTCCATGGCTGACTAGGGAGTGCGTGGAGCAGCCTGTATGTCTGTGTGTGTGTTAGAAATCAGTGATTTACTGTCCAAGGTCATATTTTTTCCTCTTTCTGTCTTAAGTATAAATATGCTTGTAAACTTAGAGAGTGCGAGAAATCCTTTGAAACAGACATGGGTGATTCCCCTTGCTGTATGGAATTCTCCCTGTGATCACAGTATAGCCCTAAATAAAGAAAAGCTGGCTCTGGCAGTTCTGATTCAACCACAACGTGAAGTTTGATTTCTTCCACAATATAAATGGAGAAATGTGCTATGATATGTAATCCAAGCATGAGATTTATACCATATTGTTATACTGCGTAACAGAGACTCAAGAGACAGTCCACCTATCTATTATGGTCTGTCTGCTGGACAGACCACCAACTTGTGTGCTCAGTGAAGAACATCCTCCTGGTGCCAAGAAACGAAAAGACCCAGAAGGTTGCCCAGAGATGGCCCAACATCACAGCTCTGAAGGACCCTGGACAGTGGGAGGAGTTCCAGGCCCAGTTTTATAGTGCACTGGAGCAGGTCCCTCCTGCTGATGACATCTCCATCCAGGCACACTGGGAACAACTCAAGTCCACTCTCCCAGCTGCCTGCACCCAGACTATTGGGTTCACATCATGATGGAATCAGGACTGGTTCGATGCCAATGACATTCAGATCCGCAATCTCCTCAAGTGGAAGCATGCAACCTTCATTGCCTGGCAAAGCCATCCACAAACTTGTCGAAAGATGGCAGTGTACCACCAGCTGAAGGCTGAGGTCCAGTGATGCAACCGTGACATGAAGAACAACTGGCATGTGATCCAGGGCTACACCAACCAGCATGACATGCATAACTTCTTCCAGGCTACCAAGACAACCTACGGAACCTGCTCCATTGGACAAAAACCCCTCCGATCATAGGGCAGCTCCCAGCTCCTCAAGGACAATGACACCATCTGTCTGTGTTGGAAGGAGGATTTTGAACTCCTCCTTAACCGGGAGTCCATTGTATCAGAGGAGACCCTCCAAGCCATCCCGCAATGCCCTGTGATAGATTCCCTTGGCAATCCACCAACCATCAAAGAGCTGAAGTGGGCCATCCAACAGATGAAAACCAACAAAGCCTGTGGGTCAGATAATATACCTGTAGAGGTCTACAATGCTGGCAGCTTCCGGCTCATATCATGACTCCACCAGCTTATCCTCCACCTTTGGGATGAAGAGGATGTCTCCTGGTATCAAGAAAGGGACCATCATAACCATCTACAAGAAGGGTGACAAATCTGACTGTGGGAACTACAGGGCATTTCCTTCCTGTCCATTGCGGGTAAGATCCTACCCCGCATCCTTTTGAACTGCCTTTGTCCCATCACCAAAGAGATCCTTTCTGTAACCCAGTGCAGCTTCCAACCATTCTGGGGCACTGCAGACATGGTTTTCATTACCAGGTAGATCCAAAAAAAATTTCAGGAGCAAAATCAAGAACTGTTCCTTGCCTTCACTGACCTGACCAGAGCATTTGATTCCCTAAATTGTGAAGCTCTGTGGACCATCCTCCAACTCCTTGACTGCCCACTGAAGTTTGTCACCATGCTGAGGCTCCTACATGACAATATGACTGCCACTGTTCTGAGTGGAAGATCTGAAACTGACGTCTTCTGCATCCGGACTGGGGTCAAACACAGTTGTGTGATCGCTCCCACCCTGTTCACCTTCTACCTGATCATCATCATCCACCTCATTCAAGTTGATCTACCATCCAGCATCAGGATCCAGTATCGACTGGACGGGAAGATTTTCAATCTTGGGTGCTTCCAGGCAAAAATGAAACTCACCATCAAGGACATCCACAACCTTCAGTTTGTGGATGATTGCTACATGATGGGTCACTCTGCACAGGATGTGCAAGTGACCTTAGATCTTTGACCTTAGACCTTAGATGCTTTGTATAAGAGGCTTGGCCTGTCCTTTGAACGTTGCCAAGAGGAAGGTTCTCCACCAACCCTCCCCAAGCCAACTGAACATCCCTTGCGCTATTTACATAGATGGGGAGGCTCTGGAGTATGTGAAACACTTTCCTTATCTTGGCAGCCACCTCTCTCAATGGGCTACCATCGATGAAGAAGTCCAGCGCCAGGTCAGCTGTGCTAGTGCTGCCACCTTCAAGCTGTGACGACATATCTTTGAAAATAGAGACCTTTGGAAGTTGATGACTGTCCTGGTTTACAAGGCTTTTGTGTTGACCACTCTTCTCTACTACAGTGGAACCTGTACTGTCTACCTGGACGTAGTCTTTCTAGACTTCAGCAAGGCTTTTGACACCGTCTCCCACCCCATCCTCATTAAAAAACTACGCGACTGTGGCATTGATGCCTACACAGTCAGATGGATTGCAAATTGGCTCAAGGGTCATACTCAGAGGGTGGTGGTGGACCGGTCATATTTAACCTGGGAGGAAGTGGGCAGCGGAGTCCCCCAGGGCTCGGTCCTGGGGCCTGCGCTGTTCAATTTCTCCATCAGCGATTTGGACGAGGGGGTGAAATGCAACCTGTTTAAATTCGCTGATGATACCAAAATTTGGGGCGAGGTGAGCATGCTAGTAGGGGGGGAAAGACTGCAACAAGACCTGGATAGGTTACAGGAGTGGGCTAACATAAACAGGATGCGTTTCAATACTGACAAGTGCGGGGTGCTGCACTTAGGCAGTAGAAACCAGCAGCACATTTATAGAATGGGAAACTCCCTTCTTGAGAGCACGGTGTCCGGGTTTGGCCTCGACCACCTTCCCGCATCAGGGCCACTTACCGGGCGCCAAGGCTCCGCTCACCTGTGGTTGGGCGTTTTACATGCGCTTGCCTCACCTGCCACGACTTTGATGTTTATAGAGTTGGTTCAGATGGTCCAGTGCATGTTGTCCAACTATGAGACTCCTTGGTGTCCCGCGGGTCCTGCGTTGATGAGGGCTCTGCCACCCCTACACCCTTGCCCATTCCACCGGGTGGTGGCCGCCTATCTGGCCCAGCCACGAGTTCGTAAATCACTCAGATTGTCCAGAAAAGAAATGTATGGATTAACACAAATGCTCTGGCCACAGGTCCCCTGGACTGAGGCGACTGCTTCAGCCTTCTGCAGACAACCTCCGAAATACCCCTGTATGCCGTGGGGTCGCCACCCCTTCCCTAGCTCTCACCGAGCTCTTCGGAAGGACTTATTCGATCCCTCCATTTATAGTTAAGGCTCCCTGGGGCTGCTCTGCCCCTATTAATGGAGCTATGGCGCTCACAGTCAAGGAGTGCCCTTATATTAGAGTTCATATGGTACTCGGCTCCTGCCCGGTCTCAGCTGCTCCTGGCTGGTAACGAAAACAGTCCGCTGGCCGCGAGGCCATCCGCCTGGGCTCAAAAGCCCCGCTGGGG
>NW_017729008.1:9161598-9162011 GCF_001723915.1 Gavialis gangeticus | reverse complement strand
GCCCGGTCTCAGCTGCTCCTGGCTGGTAACGAAAACAGTCCGCTGGCCGCGAGGCCATCCGCCTGGGCTCAAAAGCCCCGCTGGGGTTTTCCCTTTCCCCAAAGGCTCCTACCGCGTTTGAAAGCAGCTCGCATCCGCTGCAACGTGCTCTGGCCGGCCTCAGCTCCGCCACTGCCTTCTTCCGGTTCTGCCTCTTCCCTGGCTGTCCCCGGCCTCTCTTTTATGCCAGTCCTGGGAGTATCGGCCCCTCCCTTTCCCACACACCTGGGAAAGGTGGAGTCCTGCCCAGCGTCTTGGGCCTGTGAGCACGTGACTCGCGGGCTCCTGCTTGGGTGTGGAGCCCCGGAGTCTGCCGGCTCCTTCTCTCCCTCACACACGGAGGCAGAAAGGGATCTTGGAGTCATTATTGACTC
>NW_017729008.1:9154750-9161587 GCF_001723915.1 Gavialis gangeticus | reverse complement strand
AAGGTCCCTTCTGACCCTACTTCTATGATTCTATGATACCAATGCCATGTTAAGAAGATGGACAGTAATTTTAAGAGGATTTCTCTCTAAAAAGAGAGGGGGTATAGTTTAAAGCAATTGTTTGGGAGAGCCAGGCTGGAACACAAGCACCAGCTGAGGATGTCTGAAAAAAATATAAGGACCATCAAATATGGAAGTGGTTACCATCAAGAAATGGTATGCTTTAAGTAAGAGAGTCAAATGTGTAGACTGCTTTAAGATCCTTTTTTATTTTAGTGCTGTGTTCCCACTGTTAGAACTATTTGGCCAGGTTCAGACATTATACTTTTATAAGTGATTGGAAATTGGTCTATACAGGTAACAGAACAGAAGCTTGGTACACAAAGACTAGTTTAAAAATGGTAGAATCCAGTCTAAGACTTACCCCCCCAAGAGTTAAAATGTGCTCTGTTTGCTACTGATCTAAGCTACTCCATTTGAAGAAAACTGCATAGCATAGATCAGTTCTGCCTCAGGCTTTTTGAATATCTATATCTAGCCTTTATATGTTAAGAAAGAGGTCTGTCATTCATCACTGTACACCACTTGTCATGGTTTTATGAAGGGAAAGACCCAGAAGCACAGTTGCTGCTTAGGTTACTATAAACTAAGGCCTGGTCTAGATTTATTGGAATTGTAGAATTTCACTGTAGGAAAGCTAAAGGCATGAGGCTAAAGGCTTTAACAGGCACACTTGAAAAAGAGGACAGAGGTGCAGCTGACTCTGTCACAGTGACACAACCTCAGAGATATGATATTCTGAGAAAGAAGGAACAAGTGTGAAGAGCTGTAGATTGTTTTTATTGGGTATTTTGGGGATATTTCTAAGGGAGGGTGGGGAAGAAGAGAGATTAGTGATTGTTAGGCAAAACAGGAAATAAACTATCAAATGTAAGGGAAGGTGGCAATTATATTGTAGTCTAACACATGTTAGATTGCTCCAAATCCCTCACAACGTATTGCTAGATCACATATTAACGTCTAGTAGCAGCTGGGGTCTTGTCTTTAATAAAGCACAAAATTACAGTCTCTGAAGGGATACCAGCAGTGCCACCCAAAAGATCCTGTTGGAAGATCAACAAACAAGTTTCATACAATTATCTTCCCTGTGACCACAGTTTTGGATCTCAGCAGTGTCAAAGCAGCTTTCAATCCTTTTGAGATGGAATAAATTGAGTTCCATGCAGTAGGCTCAGTGTGTGATCTTTGAGATGAAAACCTTAAAACAAGCAACAGAGGATGCCATTTAAAAAGTAAGCATTTGCCTGCAGGTATCACACCATTAGCAGTTATTTCTTCTTCTAAGCCCAATGAAAAACGGTGTTATTTCAGTTGCCTTTTCTGTGGTAATTGTGCCCAAAAGTAACTTCAGTGCACCTTGTGAAAATACACTCAACACATTCTGTATGAGATATTTGCTATGATGTCCTTGGCCAAAAATTTTACCTTCCCCCAGCAGCTGTGCATTTGTGTTGGCCACATGGTTGCCATGCTCTTGTCCCAGACTTGGTTGCAGGATCTTCATTTGTATAAACTTTGCAAAGTACTTTCTCATGACTGGCTTATCTGGGTTTTAAGAGTAGCACTGATCTGAGAGCTTTCCAATGTGCAAGAGAACTAAAGCCAGTCCAGAAACTGAATTTCCTATCCTGGGGTAACTGAAGAGTTTGGGAAATGTTTTCATCCCACATTTAGCTGAAATTCTAAAAGTTAAAAGAATTACCACAGAAATGCAATATTTTGTTTCAGAAACATCAAAATATGTTGAAATTTGTGAAATATTGTCCCCAAGATCCCTACCAGTTACTAACTAAAGTGATGTGATCCTTCTTGGTTCCATCACTGCCCACCACTCAATGTCACCATTGAAATGGACCTGCCCTGAAGCTGGGATCTTTGACCCAGCTAAAATAAGGGAGACCAATCTCTCAGACCAACCGGCTCCCAAGGCTGGTTTGATTCTCAGGGCAACTGGTCTGGTAGTTTCGAAGTCTTATTTCTCCGTATCCCTAGGGTTGTTCTATGTATGGTCTGCTGTAGAGACTAGTAGGCAAGCTGGCATGAAACCTTGCAGGTTTCTGATAGAGAGCCATCAGGCAAGCTTAAGGACCTATCAGGCAGCATCTTCTTTGAATTTTGCCTGCGTTCTATTGGTAAAGTCATTGAAATCAGCCTGTTTTCTGCAAAAGTTTATACTTTCAATGAATTGGGAGTTTCTGACGGGACAACATTTTCCACCAGCTCTAAATAGCACCCAAACTGTGAACAGGCCAGTGTTCTAATTCTCATTTTTTGAAGTACTATGTGCCCATTATTCTGGTGAAGATAATGGGGGCTTTTCTCTGCTATTCAAAAAAGTAGGCCACAATATGTAGAAGAATGTTTATTATTTTGCTGATTGTTACTGTTTGACCAGTAATAAAGGTTAGTACAGAATAATAGCATTACAGTTGTGATCTAGATCTCATCCAATTCAGTGACAGTCTTTCCATAAACACAGTAACAGTCTGATCTATGCACGATCAGACTTCATATTTACTCCAGGATTTCTTGCAGCAAGATATAGCTATGTACAGCCAAAGTGATTAAGGATCAAGGTGGCTCCGTGATGGAGTTGAAAGGAATTAGAATCTCTCTGGATATAGTTTAGGTAGTTAAAGAATTTCTTCCCGTATATTGGGTTAGCTTTTTTAAAGCATTTCTGTTTTTATTCTATTTTAGGTTTGAATTGTATATCTTTTGACTACTAGCAGCAGGTTTTAGTGGTATTAAGTGAGATTCACAGGCCTTTGAAAACTCCTGGCAGTAAAGGAATGAACTGACATTATACTTAAACAACCATCAGTTCTGGTTCTGGAAAGACAAGGAAAGTCCCCCCAACAGAGCTACAAAATGCTCCATTTTACATAGCTACAAAATAGTTAGTCCTTGTTTGAGCACGACATTCCAACTGTAGAAAAATGTGCTACAGTAAAGTGGGAAGGCTGGCTACTGACATTGGATAAAGGGGAATTTCTGTGCAAATAAATAACAATATAAGAACAGAAACAAATATTGTCTGAAAAAGAGAATAATGTACAACTTTGAGTACAAATGCCTTTGGCAAAGATTTGCAAGGATGTAATGCAGCTGTGGGGAAGAGAAGATGTTATGTGCTAATATAAGCATAACTACTTGTGGATATGGAAGACACTCTCACCGGAAGAGAGCAAGCAAAGTAATAATTTAGTTATTCTAGTTATTTGTAGTCCTTCAGGACCCAGGCAATCCATTTCTGCCAGACCTGCAGCAGGTAATCAGCAATGAATTGTTAGAAATTGCTTCTCTTAATTCTCAAAGGAAAAGAGGAAGTGGAAGGCTGGGAATCTGTTATTGACACCAATTAAGAAGTGTGAAATATCATTTACACCTCTGCATTATCTTTCAGATCACTAAAGTAGGCAGCAGAGAATCATGGCTGCAAAATAACTTATGGCAATTTGGGCTGATATTTTCTTTTGTCCTTTTTAAATGAAAGTTTGCTGTATATTTTAATTAAGAGATATAAAGAAATCATTTATAATGAAAAGGGTCAATGACTTAAAAAAAAACACAGGAAGGACAATCTGATCCCTAATTGTTGGCTCCAGACGTGGATAGTCCCAGATCCTGCTGGAGACTGGGGTCCCAATGTCCTGGGATGTCTGAAACCCTGCACTTGTCTCAATCTTAGACAGCCCAGGTGGATCTGAGACCTTAAGTCTGTCCAGGGTCTGTGCCGACAATCTTGCTGTTGGCTTGGCCCTGGACAACCATAGGGTTTGAGAAAAGCAAATGGTTTTTAAATTTCTAGGGGCACCAGGATGCCAGGATTGAGGAACTTCTCCTGATCCGAGGGTTCTAATGTGCTGTGGTGTTTAAAAACCGTGTGTGCAGCCCTCCTGCACACACAGTTTTTAAAGGTCCTGGCATGTAGGCATCCCAGGATCAGGGAATCCTGAGTCTGGGTCCTGGTGCTCTGGGTTTTCTAAAAATCATGCCTGTAACCCAGCTTCCCAGGAGCCAGCATTTTAAAAGTCCATGGCCTGCACCCTCATGGGGACACAAGGGTTGCCTAGGGAAAGGTTGGACTGTTTCCAGGATAGTGTGTGTGTGTAGAGAAAGTTTTATGAAGATGGTGCAAGATTCCCAGGAGGACAATCTTGCACTTCACAACTCCAGCAGCCCATTTTCAGCATTGGAACTGAAGCTGTCCTGATCCTGATGCAGACACCCACCTCAATGCTAATTATGAGAATCAGCTGATTGTCAGTATTGGGATAAGCATGATGGTCCTACATATTCAATGTATGACATCATACAAACCACAAAGATGTTCCATGTATTTTGTGGAATATCTTTGTAGCTGGTTTGCCATGTTATGGTGTCATAAATCAGCTGACCATGTAGCACTATTACTATTTATGATGTGCTTAACACCATAAATGTAATGTGTGCCAGGGGCCTCTGGCTTAGTCTTGGGTGTGCTCCCAGTGGCAACACTGGGCATGTCTAGTGTACTCTAACAGCATCTGCATAAAACTTTTTCAGTCTGCAGCTGACACAGAGCAGAGCTAGTGGGTGGGGAGTTTTTCCATGGAGGCACTTCCTAAACACCATCTAGTATGGTGTGGCCATGCCCTCAGATTCTGATTTGAAGTGGCCTTCCACAGGGCAAAGGAGGGACAAGAAAAAACTTTTCAGACTAAGGTTTTTTGAGTTATTATCGGTACATATACATTTTTACTAGAATAAGCTTCAAGGAGGTAGTTTATGTCCTATGAAAAACATGTGATAACCCATATCTGTTATTGACAATCAAACTGTAAGCCTGATTTTCACAGGAGTTTTACACCTGCTCTTTCCATTGCCTTGAGCTGGAGTTATGGGTTGGTCCACATTTCTAAAATTAAAGCCCAGTGAATTTAAATATAATAGAATCTTTGCTGTAATGACAGTAATGCCACAGCCCTACCTTTATTTGCTTATATGCTAATTTAAGCTAGTTTCCAGAGTACCCGATGTGTTATCTTTTCAGCTGTTTATTACTCAGCTGATGGTGATTATTTATGATGAAAAAATAATTAAATAACATGGTAAAATAAATTTCCCTTGATTTCCTAATCCTTCCTTTTTATGTCCTCTTCCTTGCTAGTTTCCATTTAATAGTTGTACATATGTGAATGCTATACACTGCTAAAACTTGAACTGAACATTTGAAAATATACAGTCTTCTTAATAAGTGGCTTGATTTTCAGAAGTGCTAAACATCTACAACTCCATTGTCATGTGTGTGTTGGTGACACTAGTCTGTGCCATTTCCATCTTCCCTAATAGCTTCATATAGGTTATGTTTATATTGTCCTTAACTCCCCAAACCTATGAATTACCTTCCCAGTCTATGTTATCACACAGGAGAAGAGAAGTTGTGGGCAGTCTAATTCTTTTAAGAATCTGTCTGCACAGGCCCTTCTAGGAATCAGTCATCCCATAACTTGTCTCTCCTTTTGTGCTTGGTTCTGATTACTGTATTCACATTTCAAGATGAGGTTTTCTTCCCTATTTAACATGGGGGTGGGCGGGGGGATATCCCCTTGCCTTGAAATTGAGTATGAAGTGGTGGGGGGAAGCTGCTGCAGCTCCAGCTTAGGCTCCAACTCTTGCCCCAGCCCCAGCCCCAGGTCAGGGCTGTGCCATAGATGCTGCTTGCCCCTGCTCTGTCTCTGTAAACCCTGCCTGTCACCCCTGCAACCTCAGGACCCAGGGTGATTTCTGTCTCCCCACCACCTTGGCCACCTACCCTCTTTCCCCCATCTCTTGGACCCCCAGACCTCTGCCCCTCTCAGCCATCCCCCTGCTTATCTTTGCTTCAGTGCTGGCAGACTTCATCCGCACTCTAGCCTGAACTACAGCCCCAGCCTGACCCAAGATCCACATTGTTGCTATGGGGCTGGGTTGGGGTCATGCTTGATGCCCCAGGCAGGAATGAGAAATGAGCCTGCTGATGCAAGGATAAGCAAGGAAGTGGGGCGGAGAGGGTAAAGGGGTTGGGGGGAGACAGGAGGAAGAGCAGAGGCCTGAGGCTGCAGAGGGGGCAGCTGAGGGGCAGTATGCAAGCTAATTATTTTTTTGGGGGGTGTTGTTTTAAATTTAGCATTGTCTTGGATTCAGGTAGATATGGTATTAACAGTAGGGATAAGAAGCAATGTACAGAGATCTCCAAGTGAATTTTGATCATACTGTGAAGGGGAGGAACAGGGTCAAATTCAACCTCAGGTCTAAGACCTGAGAAGAACTTCTGCGGAAAGGTTGGATTGCTTCTGAGAAGGTGTATGTGTAGAGGAATTGTTATGAACATGGTCTGGGAAAAGAAAGTTAGGTTTATAAGCAGACCTGGAGGCAGGAGAAATTAAGAGTATAGATGAGGGGTCAGCACCCCAAAGAACTCATGCCAGAGCATGCCATGCAAAGGCATTTTGCTTGGCATGCATGCCTCAGGGTGGATGGTGGGGAAGGGGCTGCACTGCCACAACAAGGATCAGGTCCCTCACAGCTCCTCCACCATCTGCCCAGAGGTGTGTATGCACCCACCACCAGCAATGACCTGGGTTGGGGCTCCACGAACCCTGGTTCTTTTAGCCTCCCCGCCGCCTGCTGCGGGCAGCCTGAGATCCATGGTTGGGGCCTTCCCAGAACCTGGGCTGGCTGTGACAGGCAGCCAGGGAGATGCAAGCACCTGCAAGCAGCTGCACTGGGGTCTGTGGAGACCTGTCATGGCTT
>NW_017729008.1:9146477-9149750 GCF_001723915.1 Gavialis gangeticus | reverse complement strand
GCCACAACAAGGATCAGGTCCCTCACAGCTCCTCCACCATCTGCCCAGAGGTGTGTATGCACCCACCACCAGCAATGACCTGGGTTGGGGCTCCACGAACCCTGGTTCTTTTAGCCTCCCCGCCGCCTGCTGCGGGCAGCCTGAGATCCATGGTTGGGGCCTTCCCAGAACCTGGGCTGGCTGTGACAGGCAGCCAGGGAGATGCAAGCACCTGCAAGCAGCTGCACTGGGGTCTGTGGAGACCTGTCATGGCTTGTTGCTGGTGGCAGGTGCAGGTGCACTTGTGGGGGAAGGAAGGGAGCAGTGAGGGACCTGATCCTTGTGGCAGCATCGCCTGGGCTTCTTCCCCTCCAGCTACTCAGGTGCACATGCACTCACCACCAGCAACAAGCTGCGCCAGGGCTCTGTGGACCTGGTGCAGCCACTTTTACCTCCCAGCTGCCTGCTATAGCCACCCTGGGATCTGGTCAGACCCCTGCCACAGAGCCCAGGCTGCTTGCAGCAGGCAGCAGGAAGACTGCAAACAGCTGCACTAGGGACTGTGGAGCCCTGATCTGGCTCATTGCTGGTGGAAGGAGCACGCACACCTCAGGGCAGGTGGTAAGGAAGGGGCCCAGGTTGTGCCGCTACAACAAGGATTGGGTCCCTCACGGCTCCTCTGTCATCTGCCCCTGGCACACCAATATCTTCTGAGTAGAGGTTGTGAGTGTTTTGGGCACTCTGCCCAAAAAAGTTGTTGACCCCTGGTGTAGACAGTACCCACAGAGAAGACTTCCATATCTCCTGAATTGTGTCTGGGGCAGAAGAGTAGCAGTCCCTGCTTAGTTATATCAAATTCTGCAAATCATTCCACCCAAGTGAATAAGACTGTACCTGGGGATTACCCATCAGTGCCATTGCTGCTATACCTGCTCCATGTCTTGGCTTAAAGCCTGACTTAGAGGGATCTATTATATTGCCTGTGGCTATACACAGTAAGAAGTGACCTTAGAATCATAAAAAAAAATCATAGAAAATAATCCCCAAGGCAGGATCCATTATACTTAAATTGTTCCTGACAGATCTTTGTCCAGCAACCTCTTAAAACCTCCAGTGTTGAGGGATTCCACAGTTTTCCTAAGTAATGGATAAGCCAGTGCTTAACTACCTTTATGGTTAGAAAGTGTTTTCTAATGTGTAACCTCAATCTCTCTTGTTGCATTTCAAGCTCGTGACTTCTTGACCTTAGGGAACCTCTCATTTAATTTGCTCAAGGCTGGGAATTTAGATAGTGGGCTGAAGCTGAAGACGGTTGTTGCAGTGAGCAATGCTTCCTAAAATACTTGCTGGACATTGTCATGTTTTAAAGTAAAAAGTGATTTCCTTCTTCTGAGAAGGTACTGATTGTCTGACAGTGGGGGTCTCAGAGCCGAGCATTCACCTTTGCTGGCTAAATAAGACATAGATAAGAGTTCTGGGTGATGACTCAAAAGTGCCAAACACCTACAACTCCATTGTCATGTGGTATGGATTTATTTGGAACTTCCTGTTCTGTGCAAGTGCTAGAATTATAGAGGGGAAAATGTTAGGATACATACCTGAGGAGCCACCATGCATATTATGATTTTGAGTAATCGGCATGCAATGTCTAATATGCTAGATCAGTTACTTTGGACATTGCATGTTGATACAGGATCAGCTTGTCTGATCTATTAGGTTTTGAGGAGATTAGCTTGGAGTATCCCTGTTTACTCCCTTAATGTTGGTTCTGTTGGCTTAGAAATGGCATTTAAAGGTTTATTTTTGGGGGAATTGGCATATATATATATATATATATATATATATATATATATATATTAGTTATATTAATAGTATAAGATGGGCAGCAGGGGTTAATTGATTTCTAAAGAGTTTGCGTCTCACATACAAAGGTTCTCACAGCCCCGGAGGCAGACATGCTGTCTAACACAACAAGGATGGACACACAGCTTAAGAACTGAAGGGACATGCCATAATGTGAGATCACAACCTTCAAGGCAGACAGGTTGTCTAACATAACAAGGACACAAAGTCTGTGAACCAAAGGAGTACAGGCAGTCTTCAATGACCTACATTTCAAGTTACACCATTTCGCACTTACAACATTTATAAATTGACATCCTGTTTCAACTTTACAATGCCAGTTTTGACTTACAATGCTTGATCCGATGCAGTGCCATGCCAGTGAGCAAATTCGCTGTGTCACCCATTTCCCTGGAGAACATCTGTCCAAACTTTCTTGAACACTTTCTTTAAGAAAGCAGACAAGACTCCAGTAAAACCAGCAGCCAAGACTCCTGAGAAGACTCTAGCCAAGATCCCTTCAAAAAGTCCAGCAAAGTCACCTCAAAGAAGTCCTTCCAAATCAATATGATTGCTATTTACAATATAAATATATTAATGTAGCTGTATTACTCATCTATAATTGATCGAGTACAAAATTCTGGGGTATTTCTGGTGAAAATAGGGTATCAGGCCTCAGTTCAGGAACCAATCCCCCATTTATAACATTGTTTCTTATGAGGAAATTGGTTCTGAGTTACGTTTCGACTTAAGATGTGGTTTTCAGGAACCAATTGTGTTGTAAGTCTGAGGACTGCCTGTATGTACCATACTGCCCATAACACGAGATAAAGTGACACCAGCTCTTGGGGGAGGTGGTAGGGGGGCTGAGTCCTGGTTTTGGGGGAGCAGACCAAATTAGGAAAAGGCCCAGAAGGCTATGTGTACGTGTGATCACAGAGAGACAACCAACCAGAGATAGCCATGGATTAAGAGTTATTAGGAGTTAATAAGAGGGAAGAAGAAAACAAAAACAGACACTTGAGAGTAACAAAGCATCCCTCCCTGTCCCGTCCCTCCTTGTTGGTCCCTCCCTGTTTTTTCATGTACCTCCCTTTGTTCAGTCCCTCCCCTTGTCCCCTCCCTCCCCATCCTTCTTCTTCTCAAGAAGGATCCCCATCTCTGTCTCCCTGAAAGGGTCCCCGAGGCCACCATGGAAAGAGGGCACACACCAGCAGCCCATCTCATCCACCCCACTGGAGGAGGAGGGGGGCACTGTGGGCCTCAGCGTCCCACCTCCAGAATGCTGACATGTTGACACCTAAAAGAGACAACTGGAGAGTAAAGCCTGCATCCTGACCAGATGTACTTTAACTCTAATGACAGCCCTAGGATTTGGTAGATATATAGAACTGCTTGATTCTTTGTACTGCTTTTTTCTGTTATCACTGTGTATCAATAAATTTGCCTATT
>NW_017729008.1:9140187-9145349 GCF_001723915.1 Gavialis gangeticus | reverse complement strand
AAGCTCTCTAACCCAGTCCTCCCCAACCTGAGGTCTGGTGGTATTCTCCTTGAGAATGCCTTGAATGGTTGTGGTCAGTCTTAGGGTGCCCCCCTTCCTCCCCACCCCCCTGGAACAAGGCCTCTGGGTCCTAAATCCAGAGCCAACAGCTTCTAGCAGAATAATATTTAATGATCAGTCACAAAGCTTTTCTCTTTGTGGTTGCCTGTATGCCAAACTGTCATTTCTGATCATCACTCAAATATAGAAGAACCCATTTATCAGTGACCATTTTCCTTCAAAATGCTGTTTTAAAAAAAGGCTGCACCAAGCATGTTACATAAAGCACATTGCTGTAGTCCCAATGGAGATATGTTAGAACCCTCTTAAATACTTCATTGATTTTAGGATTGTTGTAATGGACTATCAATGTGTTGCACAATTCTGAACCCATGTATGATCTGAGCTGCTGTTTTTGCATTGAGTCTACTTCTTGTATAGTCTGACTAATTTCAAGGCAGGGCTATGAGATACTCAGAAGTACTATTTCAGGAACCCTGTCTTTTATTTACTGTGCACTCACATTTGGTATTAACTTCTTGCCAGAGTTTAAAATGTTGAGTCAATATACATTTCAATATAAGTTTAAATCTCCACTTTTCTCTATTTACATATATTTCTTCTGATAAATCCCTTTGGCATTTGTTCATTTACTCTCAGATAGCTAGCGATGTGTTTATACATAGAACATACTAAATGTCTACTATATTGTATAATTTTAGCCTAGAAGAAGAAAGAAGAAATAATAAAACAAGCTATTTTCCCTTGTGCTTACCAGAATTTACATTTTATTCATGATTCAATAGTGAAAATCAGCATAGTAATTAATGTCTAACCCTCTGATGGTTGATACAGGTGGCTAGAAGAAAGTTAAAATGCAACAGGACTGTGGAGAGAAAATGGAACGATGCAGGTGGTGGGATCCAGTAGAAGCAGAGGCAATAAACTGAACACAATAGGTAGTAGGACACTGGGAACACCATTACTGCTGCCCTGGCCAAAGCCTGCTGCTAATTTCCCAAATTTGTGCCACTACTATTTTATGCTGCTGCAAACACATACCCCTGCTTATGTGGATGTAGCCTTGACATCATTTCTGGCTGTACATTCTTTGGCTGCCTGATATTGCTGAGACTGGTATTGCGATGCTGTCCTTATAAACTTATGAAGTCTGTGTTTAGAATTAATGTTGAATAATTAGGGGAGGATACAGGAAACCACTACAAAAATGAGAGAGTTGGAGAATATACCTAACTCTGAAATATTTAACAATGATTAGCTCAGTGATTCTCATCTGAAAGGAGCCAGCAGGGATTTGCTTTAACCAACACAGAGGGTTGTTAGGCCTCTTTAACCTGTCAGCTAATTTTATTTTGGTAGGCCATAAAGGGTCTCTGCTCCAGGTATTGGCCTATGGCCTAGTCTTACCTGGAGGGCAAAAGTACCAATAACCATGGGAAACAAGATAAAAGTCAATCAAAAATTCTAATATCATAAAATGCTTAGTACTTTCATCTATGTGTATGTCTGTCCCTAACACTGGGGGCCAACTGTGCATGTGCCCCTGAGACAGCGGTGGCAAATGGCTGCATGGGCCTCGCCTGCTCAGGCAGAGAATGAGAGGCAGAGGGAGCCCTTAGGCTTTAATACTGTATTGAATTGCCCCTGGTTCCTGTCAAAGCCAACAGGAGGCAGGGGCACTAGGACTCAGTGGAAGCCTCAGCAGGACTGAGCAGCTCAGCCTGCCCCACCCTCAGCCATTGCATTCCCTGCCTACTGGCACCGTGTGGTCCAGCTGTGCCACCAGAGCAGGTAAGCATGGAGCCACCCCGGGTAGGGTGTGTGTGCGCATGTGTGTGTGAGAGTGTGTGCAGCCAGGGGCAGAGTGGGTGGGTCTGTATGTGTGTTTATGCAGGGTGTGTGTGTGTGTGTGTGTGTGTGTGTGTGTTTATATAGTGAGTCCCACACACACACCCCACCATACACTTGTACCCACACTCCTTTTGCACTGCCATCACACAGACCACCAGAAACCCCATACCCACTCACACCCCACTTATCCACACACCCACCCACATGCTGTCTCACTCCACATACCCCCACACTTACAGCCCCACCACAAACCTATACCCACTCCCACAATATATAAGAGTAAGACTCCATTTTATGTTGTTGTGCAATCACCTCTATGTACACTACACAAACACATGTAAATCAGGACAAAAATATTTTTTGAAATCAAATTAATGAATGCTGTAGATGTTTCCTTTTTATAATATAATTTGGTATTGTTCTGGTTCCAAGATGGCAAAGCCTCTTGCTGAAAGGAGTACTTCTGGGGGCAATGGGAAGGACTTCTGGTGGCAAAGCTTAGGGGGTAGGACTTCCAGCCACAAGATGGTGACCAGGGGGTGGTACACCAGCCAAGGGGTAGAGCTACCCATGCAGCCCTTGACAGCTTGCCAAAATTTGGTAAGTGGCCCTCCGTGCAAAAAAATTGCCCACCCCTGGTTTACATGGCTGGCACCAAAGGGTGATTGGGTGCGGGGCATGTAAGCTCTCCCTGAAACATTCATGATGGGCAATTGGCTAGTGTATATTATAATAAGTTCCATAACTAATGTTGATAACAATAAGAACAGTTCAAAACCATGAGACAAACCAGTATATACAATATCTACAATAGGGAATCAAACACTATTAGCATATTGATACTAGATGGCAATCCAGATTACTCCAGAGTGGAAAGGAGCCTGCTAGTTCAGTCTTCGCCACAAAGGACGACTAAGGTCGTCTTTGCTTTTCCCCAGGTGGGTACTGAGCACCTTAGGAGGCGTGATACTTTACCCTCGCAACAGGCGGCAGGGCAGGTACACCAGGCAGATGCAGTCACATGTAGTGGGTAATGTTCCACAGGGAGATTGGTTCCTGGGAGTAAAACCTTTCACTCATACAGGCTTTCTTTATCTCCTATCAAGCACTGCCTACTCTCACACTCAGTAGCACACAAACCCAGACATGTACACCAATCTAGCCCTCACAAGCCCACATCGTCACACACATGTGCTCCAAAATCCAATCACGCTCACACACCTCAACCACACGCCACAACGAGACACTGGATCACACAGGCTTTATACTGGTCACATCACACCACCTGTCAATCATGCTTATGTCCAATCATCAATCACATCACTCTATCAATCAATTGTCCACTCCAGTTGAACCACTTAGAACCATTCTTACTTTGTGTCTCATTACCATATATTTCCCCCCACAGTGATTATATGGACTGCACATACTCAAAACGTCTTACTGTATATACGTGGGTCACGACATCCTTGAGGGTAGAAGTTCAGACTTTCTGGAAACTTCCCCTGTAGTCATGCCCACATGCACAAATTATGTCATGGAATTACCGTCTGGGATCTACCCAACCAGGCTGCTGCGAGATTCTTTTAAGTGTGTGACAAGGTGCTACACAATATTAGTAACATTTAATGTGCAAGCATGTTCACAGGATAAATCCAGGGATTTCAAACAGGGCAAAACCCATTTCTCTATTCCATAATGTCAAAAACATTCTGCCCCACTGTGGTCCCTTTGGTTGTTTACAGCGAGCCTGTGAGCTGCCTGGGCATGCTGGGGCACCTCACCTTCCCTTGTTTTCCCTCCTCCTGCACCTTTCAGCTCCAGATCAGGCAGCAAACCAGTGCAGGAACATGTGTGAGTGAAGGGCATTCTGGGAGATGTACTTTCTTCTTCTGGGGTAGATGTCACTTCTTTTTTGCTGTTGAAAACTGGTGGGTTTTTGCCTGCTCAACATGCAGCTCCAGCACCTGCTCCTGGAGTCTCTGAATCCGAAGCCCTGCAAGGAAGATACAGAAGGAGGGATGAGTGAGATTGTCCAGGGCCACAGTCCTGGCCAGTTACACCTCTGCATTGGACTAAAATGCCAAAGTGCTGTTCTTATGTGTTGATGCTTTAAAATCAAGACTATCAATGATTTTTTAGAAGATACGTTTTAGCCAAACTCAATTTTCTGAGCTCTCTACAGGGGTACCTGGTGAAATAAAAACAGCTGTGAATATCAATATCAATAGGTCAGACTACAGGATCTAATTGCCCTTTCTGATGGGAAACTGTGAATATACCTCACTGTAATACCTGGCATAGAGAACCCCCTGAGAAGCAAAGATAAATAAGCAAATATCACAAACATCTAGGCTGCAGTTGTGTCCCCTGCTCCTTCTTTGCATGAATAGGTTTTAATTGTATAGTCAGGCCAACTCTCTGCTTTGTCTAGAAACCAAGATATTAGTTAAAGATCACCCTACCTTGCACCCTGCCAGTTAGTGTATGTGACTAGTGTTGCTAATTTTCATTCCTTCTACAGAGTTAATAGTGATCATTCAGTTTCCAGCAGCCCAAAGATTCAGTTCATGTGGGAATTGGCCTTGATTCCACCTCTTCTCCCTGAGCCTTCTCCTATTAAGCCTCTGCACACTCATTAGCTGCATTCCTCAATTCATTATGTCTGTGATCTCAGATAAGTATGCTCTTTCTTATGGCAATGGGGTGCAGTATGCACAAGTCTAGAGAAAGGATGTGAACTTTTAGGAAGTAAATATTATAGTGTAGCACAAGTCTGATGAATTTCATTTTGGAATAACCTTTGTTTTGGTAACAATTCAGCTGGCGCAGAAGGCATTTTCATTCTAATTCTGTTCTCTCACTGGAGGATTCACTATGGATGTAGGGAGCCAGGTCCTCAAAGAGCTCCTTTTTCTTTCTCAGAGAAAGAAGGAAACAGTGGTATGCAGAATGAGCTCTCTGTTATCATGTGTATAGTTATTCTTATGGGAGTTTGTACAATAGTTTTCAGTTCTTCTGAAGGTGAACTTCATGGCTGCACATGGGCCCAGAGGAGGGCCACTCGTATGATCAAGGGACAGCAGGGTAGGTCCTATGAGGAAAGGTTGCGGGACCTGAACCTGTTCAGCCTTCAAAAGAGAAGGCTGAGGGGGGATCTTGTGGCCTGTTATAAACTGGTTAGGGGGGGATCAGCAGGCGCTGGGGGAGTCCCTGTTCCCCCGAGCGCCGCAAGGAGTGACCAGGAACAA
>NW_017729008.1:9125376-9135187 GCF_001723915.1 Gavialis gangeticus | reverse complement strand
GGTGCAGGCTCCCACCCTGGGGGTTTTTAAGAGGAGGTTGGATGACCACCTTACTGGGGTCCTTTGACCCCAGTGCTCTTTCCTGCCATGGCAGGGGGTCGGACTAGATGATCTGCTCAGGTCCCTTCTGACCCTAGAAACTATGAAACTTGTCTTCCATGAAAGGTATGCTGGTTATCATATAGGACTGATGCTATCACAAGAAAATCTTTACACACCAACCCTAAGCTGCAACTCATGAACCCTCCCCTACGTGCACAAACCTCATGTTTAAGAAATATGTGTGCAAACCATCAACCATCACAATCGTGGGAAATGGGCTGCCTCACAGAATCTTCTCATGCTAGTACTACCATACACTCTATTACTCTACATATAATGTTTTGTATTGGTTGGTCCTCCTCACCCCAGCATTAAGGAAGTAATCTAAACAGGGCAAGGCAATGTATTTGGCTATGCTACCACTGTCCCCACTGCACTCATGCAAGTTTCTGAAAATATCAGTAGCAGTAACTATGCAATGCATAGTTATCTTATAGAATTAATTACCACAGGAAGTGGTAGAGGCAGATAACACAGACAGGTTCATAAAGGGTTTAGACAAATTCATGGGTGATAGATCAAGACAGGTGGAAATGTTTCCTTCGGCATTTCTAAACTAATGAAGGTGGGTGCCAGAAAGGGTAATGAATAGGAATGGTAGATGCCAGAGAGGGTAATGAATATATGACTAAATGTATCTGGTTTGGAGTAGGCAACATTTTTTGGCTGGAGTGCCGAAAAACACCACAATGCCTACCTCGGAAGGTGCTGGAGTGCTGGCATGGCAGAAAAACAAAATGAGGGCAAGGGGAACATGGTAGGATGCCCTGCTTGTGCTTCTTGCCCCCCACCCAAAGCCCCTACTGCCCCATGTCCCCCACCCAAAGCCCCTGCCCCACAGCCCTACTGCCCCTTTCCCTGCACTCAAAGCCCCTGCCCCCCAGCCCTAATGCCCCTGCCCCACAGCCCAGGCTCTGTGGCTGCCAGCAGCTACCCAGGCTCTGGGTAGCTGCTGGAGCCTGTGCTGCTTCTAGCAGAGCTTGCAGCATCCCAGCTGCCTGATGGGAGCAGCCTGGGCTCCTGGCTGGCAGCAGCTCCCCAGGGCCAGGGCCAGCTGCAGCCGGGAGGCTCCAAACAGCTGTCCCAGGCTCTGGCATCAGATCCACACTGACGTGTGCAGCCCGCCTTGGAGCAGGTGTGGGGGGCGAGGCCTGAGGCAGCACAGCCCTGGTCTCTCCCCCGCTCCTGGCACAGAGGTGATGAGCCTGGTGCAGCTGTTTGGAGTCAGCCCAGGCTCTGGGCAGCTGCAGCAGGCAGTGGGAAGAGTGCAAACAGCTCTGCCAGGCTGCACAGATCCGGCATCAACTCCGTGCTGGCGGCAACTGCACGGCCACCTCACAGTGGACAATGGGGCAGCTGATGGTGACTAATTATATTCTTATGTACAGACATATCAACACTCATTGAAGTTCATTGATGGTATTGCTTCCCAGCACTTTCAATTTTGCTACGAGCAAGAGGAAGAAGGAGAATAGGAACCAGGCATCAGGCACCACATCCTGCTCTGGGAAAGTAACCGAGCCAGGATTGCCTGTGTGCTTTGCTTGCTGAGGGCTATTTGGTGGATTTGTGTGCATGGGTGTGTGCTCTGAGCAGCTGAGTGGACTGATTGCTGATTGATTGCTGCCTGGGTGTGACAAAGGGCCCTAACAAAGGGGCTTAGCCAGTACAGGCCCAGGAGAGATATATAAGGGAAAACTTTAGATGAAGGAACAGCAAACAGGCCAGCTACAGAGGAGTTTGCTAGAGAAGGTCTGTTAGGAAAGAGAGGCATGAAGTGATAGGCAGCAGATTAGAAGACCGAGACATGGCTGGAGAATGTTGCAATACCAGAGCCACTGCCACTTCCAGCTCCTTCTCTGCTTCTACCTGTGAGATGTGTGTCCAGGCAGAAACGCACACCACTGAGGCTTCCAATCAGGTCCTGGTTTGGTGCTGTGCAGACTGTGGCTTGAAGATTTCTTCCAGTGTCAACCAGGTGAGGGAGTGCCTGCAATATGAGGGGTGCCTTCTGGTGATGTCCCTCAGGGAGAAGGGAAGAGAGCTCCAAGAGAAGGTAGCAAGGCTCTACACCATCCTCTGCCATGAGGACTTCATCGATTCCATGCTGGAGGAAATCTCTAGGATGGTGGAGGAAGGACTTCAAAATGCGATGGTAGAAATGGAAGGGGCATGGACTCCCAGAAAGGTGGAAGCTGGAAGCTTGTATCTTCTGGCACCAAGAAGAAGTTGTCACCCCCATGTGCAGTGGTTTGCCTGGAGAACAGATATGGAGCACTAGTGACAGAGGAGGAGGAGTGCATTCCATTGGTGGAAGAGGCCAGGCTAGGAATCCCCAAGGTGGGGAGGATTGAAACCACTGCCATGAAGAGGAAGTGATGGGTGGTGGTGGTTGGAGACCCCCTTCTGCAGGAGATGGAGGGATCCATCTGCTGGCTTGACCTGTTGTCCCTGGAGGTCTGCTTCTTGCCTGGAGCCTGGATCTGACATACCACAGAAGGATTACTGAGACTTGCCCGACCCTCTGACTACTATCCGATACTGCTCATCCATGTGGGCACCAATGATACTGACAGGGGAGACACTGAGCAGATCAAGAGTGACTACAGGGCTCTGGGTGCAAGGGGATGGATGCACAGGTCATGTTTTTCTTGATCCTTCTGGTCAAGGAGAAGGGCCCTGGCAGAAGCGAATGCATTCTGCAGATCAATGCATGGCTGTGCAGGTGGTGCAGGTGAATGCATTCTGCAGATCAATGCATGGCTAGCAGGGATTCAGTTTCTTCAACCATGGGATGTTGTTCCAAGAAGCCGGATCGCTAGGAAGAGAGGTTCCACCTGACGAAGAGAGGAAAAAGGATCTTTGCAGAGAGGCTAGCTAGCCTAGTAAGGAAGACTTTAAACTAGGTTTGCCACAGGAAGCCTTAAAGTAAGTGGGGAAGTGGGGGACCTGGAGGAAGCAGCAGCAGGAGAGGGTAGCAGTTTGGTGAGGGGTGAAGAGGACCAACCCTCCTTCCTGAGAAAGTAGGGCAATTGGCTAGTTACCTTAGGTGTCTGTACACAAATGCATGGAGCCTGGGAAACAAGCAGGAAGAACTGGAAGTCCTCACAAAATCAAGGAACTATGACATTATTGGAATAACAGAGACTTGGTGGGAGATAGCTCACGTGATGGGAGCACTGTTATGGATGGATACAAACTAATCAGGAAGGACAGGCAGGGGAGAAGAGGAAGAGGAGTTGAGCTGTATGTAAAGAGTTGTATGATTGCTCAGAGCTCTAGTATGAAATTGGAGATAGGAAGGTTGAAAGTATCTGGATTAAGGTTAGAGGAGACAGCAACAAGGGTGATGTCGTGTTAGGTGTGTGGTATAGAGGAGGATCAGGGGGATGAGGTAGATGAGGCTTTTTCAGACAACTAGTAGAAGTTTCCAGACCACAGGTCGTGGTTCTTATGGGGGACTTCAATCACCCTGACATCTGCTGAGAGGCCAATACAGCAGTGCATAAGCAATCCAGGAATTTTTTTGGAGAGTGTTGAAGAATACTTCCTGATGCAAGTATTGGAGAGACCAACTAGGGGCCATGCTCTTCTTGACCTGACCTGTTGCTTACAAACAGGGAAGAATTGGTGGGTGATGTAGAAGTGGATGGCAAGTTGGCTAGCAGTGACCATGCGATGATTGAATTCAGGATCCTGACAAAAGGAATATAGAAAAGCAGCAGAGTATGGATCCTGGAATTCAGAAGAGCAAATTGACTCAGAGAACTGCTGGGCAGGATCCCCTGGGAGGCCAGTCTGAGTGTGAAAGGAGAGCTGGCTGCATTTTAAAGAAACCTTACTGAGGGCACAGAAACAAATCATCCAGATGTGCAGGAAGACTGGCAAATGTGGCCAGCAACCAGCTTGGCTTAGCAGAGAACTGTTTGGTGAACTTAAACAGAAAAAGGAAGCTTACAAGGAGTGGAAGCTTGGAAAAACAACTTGGGACGGGTATAATAATATTGCTTGGACATGCAGGGATGAAGTCAGGAAGGCCAAAGTGCAATTGCAGTTGCAGCTAGTAGGGAGTGTAAAGAATAGCAAGAAGGTTTTCTATAAGTATGTGAGTAACAAAAGGAGGATCAGGTAAAGTGTGAGTCCTTTACTAAGTGGAGGAGGCAACCTTATGACAGAGGATGCCAAAAAGGCTGTATTCTCGGTGCCTTTTTTACCTCAATCTTCACGGGCAAGGTCAGCTCCCAGACTACTGCACCTGGCAGCACAGTTTGGGCAGAAGGTGAGCAGCCAACAGTGGCAAAAGAACAGGTTAGGGACTGTTTATAAAAGCTGGATGCATACAAATCAATGGGGCCAGAAAGGATACTTCCAAGGGTGCTGACGGAGCAGGTCGATGTGATTGCAGAGCCTCTGGCCATCATCTTGGAAAATTTGTGGCAATTGGGAGAAGTCCTGGAGTATTGGAAAAGAGCAAATATAGCGCCCATCTTTAAGAAAGAGAAGGAGGAGTAGCTACAAACCACTCAATCGCACCTCAATTCCTGGAAAAATCATGGAGCCGATCCTCAAAGAATCCATTTCTAAGCCCTTGGAGCAGGTAGAGAAGGTGAATTCATGCCTGACCAACCCAATTGCCTTGTATGATGAGATGACTGGGTTTGTGGATACAGGGAGAGCAGTGGATATGATCTACCTTAACTTTAGCAAGGCTTTTGATACAGTCTCCCACAACATTCTCACAAGCAAACTAAGGAAGTACAGGATAAATGGACTGTAAAGTGGATAGCAATCTGTTGGATCATCAGGCTCAGAGGGTAGTAGTCAATGGCTTGATGTCCATTTGGCAACCAGTATCAATTGGAGTGCCCCAGGGGGTCAGTCCTAGAGCTAGTTTTGTTTAACATCATCCAATGACCTGGATGATGGGATGGAGTATACCATCAGCAAGTTTTCAGATGATACCAAGCTGAGAGGAGTAGTAGATATGCTGGAGTTTAGGGTTAGGAATTAGAGACACCTTGACAAATTGGAGGATTGGGCCAAAAGAAATCTCATGAGGTTCAATAAGGACAAGCGTGAAGTCCTGCAGTTGGGATGCAACAATCCCATGCACTGGTATAGGTTGGGGACTGACTGTTTAAGCAGCAGCTCTGCAGAAAAGTACTTGGGGGGTTAAAGTGGGCAGTAAACTGAATATGAGCCAACACTTTGATCTTGTTGCAAAGAAGACTAATGACATACTGGGCTGCATTTGTTGCCAGCAGATTGTGGGAAATGATTCTTCCCCTCTGTAGCAGGGGCTGAGATGCAGCCCCTGCTATACCTCTGTGGTATACCTTTGTGGACTGGCAGAAGTGGTGGGACACTTACCCGGCTGGTTCCAGGCAAGCAGCACTTTCCTGGTGCCCCAAAGAAGAGTTGTGGGGAGAACACAGAGAGACATACAGGCACTGGGGTCTGGAGAACATGTGTCCCGGAGAACATGTGTCCCAGGGAACTGGTGCTGATTGCCTCAGGATGTTTAAAGGGAGACACTGAAAGAAATGTGGCATTTGGCATCTCCAGAAAGAAAGGCTGTGCAGCTGGACCAGGAAGACGAGTCTGACCAGCAAGGCCGGGAACTCAGCCAGCCAAACCCTCATGGGACATCGTAACACAAGCAACCCATGAGCAAAGACAACCCTTTGCACATCCGACCAGGAGAGATAAGTAGCAAAGAATGGCAGGGTAGTAGTGGATGGTCCCCACAAGCTAGAGGGCAATGGGCAAGTGGGGGGATTCCCCAGGAGTTGGGTGGTCAAGCCAGTCTGGGAAGAGGGCAAACACAGACCCACTGAGCAGAGCTGGAGAGAAGTGGTGGTGGCTCAGACAAAGGAGAGATCTAGCCTGTCCAAGAGAATGCCAGCCAGGTTCCAACCAGCTGGTGTGAGCCTCGCTGAACACTCGAACCTGAAGGAAGCTAGTGATCAGAAATGTTCTTTTGTGTATTTGGGAGTTAGGACTGCAGAAGCAGGGGATAAGAGTCTGTTCCCTTTTGATTTAGTATTCCTGGGTAAAGGAGGGACAGCTGAGGAGAAAGTTCCTTTTGTTTTGAGTTGCAGTTAACCAGGTCCTATTCCTTGCACCTGGAACCTGTAAAGTGTTTTAGTCTACTAGGCCTGAAGCAAGGTTAGTAGGGACCAATTCATGTAAGACAGATTGATCCAGGGATAATCACAGAAACTTTGAGCCTCACAAAGAAAGAGGTGGACATGATGACAAAGAGTGGGAGAGAGAGATAAAATAAGGCAGGTGAAGTGTCAACTAGCAAGCCCAAAGAGAGATTTGACTGGAGGAGACTGATGCAGATGAGTTGCAGAACAAAGCACTAAGCTGAGTCTGGGAAGAACCTAGGCCAAGGAACTCACCCTCACTGTCAATGGAGAATAGTGACCAATCACCTGAGAGGAAAGGGGCAGGTTGTAGGGAAGGTGGAGCCCTGTGGAAGACCAGTGCCCCTGCCAAATGACATAAGCTCAAGGAGTCATCTATCCTCCCAAACATCATTATAACATCAGGATGTGGCAGGAGAGATGGGGAGACAAGACAGAGATCCAAGTAATTGCAATGTGACAAGGAGAAGTTTAGGCCCACATTATAGAAAGGATGTGGAAAATTGGAGAGAGTCCAGTGGAAAGCAATGAAAATGGTTTGGGGGCTGGGGCACATGACTTCTGAGGAGAGCTTGAAGGAACTGGGCTTATTTATTTTGAAGAAGATAAGACTAAAAGGGGATTAAATAGCAGCCTCAACTAACTGAAAAGTGGTTCGAAAGGGGATGGAGCTAGCTGGAAGTATGCCGTTAAATCTATGAACAATTTTCAAACAGTTGAAATAACAATTTATAGCATTTTGATGAGTTTAAAAAAATTATAAAAATACTTTAGGGGAGAGCAGGATATAAGTTTCTCCCTGGTATAGCTCCAGATATTCCAGTATACAGTGATTTCAAGAATTAACTTGGCTTATTTTATTTAATTAATAATTGCTATTCTATTCTGTACATGGATGACCTACTAGATGAAAGCAAAAGAGTAGGGAAGAAACATTCTAAATATAAAACTGAGTGTGGAATAAATTTGCATACCTCAACTGTGGGATCTTATTACCCTGCTAATACTATCAAATAGTTAGCCAGTATGGACAATTCTTCTGTTTCTCGGTATGTGAGCAGGCTTGAGCAATTCTACAATCATAAGGCAGCAGCTGGAAAAGAATTCATATGAAGAGCAAAACTTATTCTTTAATCCTGATCTGATAATTACAACCAATTTTAAGTAAATCCTGTGAATACCCATGCCTGGTAAGGGTACAAAGACCTTCTATAAAATATATTTTTGTTGGTCAGATGATTGCTGCAATCAACATTAATTATAGCACCCTGGCTGAGTGGCAACTTCCCTTTTGACAGGGATGCTGTGTCTTACCAGGGTAGGAGAACAGTGGCCAGAGGCTGGCTGCTGTAGAAGATGTCCCCTCCTTTTTGCTTCCAAATAACAGTGTTTAAATGGCAGCTTGAGACACACACTGATGGCAAAAAAGGAGGTGACCTCTCTCCTTTGCAGCAGTGAACCCCAGCTGCTACTTCTGCACCATGTTACTACTGCCCAGGAAACAGAACTGGCCAGTTACACCTTTAGAAGTATGCATTTGTACAGTGCAGGTATTTTCCTATACTTGACAGTTATAAGTGCGAATACTTCTTAAGTTGGTGAGACACTGGCACAAAGTAGGTTTTGGGGAGGGAGTTAATATTGTACCCAGGCATTCTGTGAAACAACCACTATCTTTATCACTTTTAAAGCAGGAAACAAACTCTGATCATGAATGAAGAAGTAATAAATTATCCCCTCAGTCTCATCCATCTTTATTTATATTATTTTTCCAGTAAGATTTTTTTTTTGTGCTTATAAAGGAACTTTGCCTAATACTTACTAAGTTACCCTCAATTGACGGCATTGGTGCTGACAAATGAGACTGTGATTGTGGAAGAATGTGCAAAGGAGGGAACAGTACCAAGAAAGCTGGGTGGAGTTTTCCATGTGAACTTTGCCAAGACTCTCTAATGCATCCTATTTTCCCCATTTGACCTGGAAAATATGCCATGTTCCTTATTCCCTCAGGCATTGTGCCAGCATGTCTTTTTACTACAATCTGAGTTGCAGCTGAAGGCTGTACTTATATACAGAGTAATGATTCTAGCCTCTATTTGAAGTACTGCACATTTTTCCTCATCGTGATTTTTTGTGCATGTTTAGTTTTGCTTAGAGCATTTTTTAACAAGCTGTTTCAGAGTCTTTCAAGTAGTGTGCTAGTATGAGATGGGGGACCTGCTACTGCTAGGTGATTTAATATGCAGAGCTCCTTAAAAAATGGAGACAGGTTCCAGTCATACTATCTTTTTTTCCCCCATGCCTTTACTTTAAAATATATGCGCCTCATTGAAGCCATTGGGACTACCCTCAGGCTTAGAGTTGCACAAATCTGGTTGGTAGGTTTGAAATCTTAAGTCTAAATAGGGAGTGTTAGCCCCAAAGAATGAAATGGCAGAAGCCAGCATATGGAGCAGAGAAGCTGTTGTAAGCTAAACAGTGAGGGTGAGTCCTGATGAGTGAGCATGTGCACGGGTATGTTTTTCCCATGGGACAAATCACAGGAGCACATATTGGTGCTGCTGTGTAAGAGGAAAAGCTCCAGGGCTGAAGGAAAACCTGGAGTGATAATCACCCTTCACTTACCCTAAGGAGGGGATGAAATGCAGCTGGGGCCTGGAGTGCCATGCCATACTTCTGGAGTGAGTGCTCCATCTGGATTGGTGGCCAGGAAGCTTGGGGCAGTACTTCCGGCCCCGGAGAGGAGCAGCCAGGGGGAGACTGCAGCATCTGTGGAGAGAAGATGCTGGAGGACTGTCCTACTTGGAGCAAGCCATGGGGGAAGAGTGCAAGGCAGCAGGCACAGGTGGTTGGAGGACCACCCATGAATTCAGGTACTCTCAGGCAGAACACTGGTGTAGCTCACCTGAGTAAGAGAGGGCCCTAGGCCTTACATCACCTACCCCGGACATGCTGCTATTTGTCCCCAGGCATGCCCTTGCATGTACCGTCCAGCGTGTGATAAAGTGACCCAAGTGGGTTAGGGAAAGCTGGGGCCAGCACTGCTAATTATCAGCATGGTGAATGGGTGCACAGCTTCCACAGGTTGGTCCTTATTAGTAAGATTGTTTGGCATACTTGAACTTATGTACAATATCCATGAATAGTGTCCTGACCACTGGACTCTACTGTGTTCTCTCCCTCTCTCTCAGGTGAAGCTGTTCCACTTTGTGTGAAATAATAATATTCACAGGGCCAAAGAGAAAGTGAGAGTGACTTTAGCCTTGTGGTCTAATAGTTCAGTCTAGTTCCCACCATTGTTTCAATAAAAATGTAAGTATTTTATACAAAGTAGAAGAACTTAAACAGTCAAGACTGAGACACTCACCTCAGGATATACTGTAATTTAGTAGTTAATGCTCACTTGAGAAGCAGATATGGAAGCTCAAGTCCCTGCCCTAAGTTCAGCAGAGGAAGGATTTTAACTGGCTTTCCCCATATTCCAGGTGTGAGTGTCCATAGTGCAAAGCTTGCCATAGTTTTCCAAGTACAAGAGGTCTTTCTTTGAGGTCTGATAC
>NW_017729008.1:9117056-9125272 GCF_001723915.1 Gavialis gangeticus | reverse complement strand
TACAAGAGGTCTTTCTTTGAGGTCTGATACGATAAATATGTTCAGACATTATGCATTAGTTCAGGGGTATACATTAGTCAGAAACCTGTGGACGGTAGGTAGGTGCATTTAGTGGAAGAATTCCACATATGTATGGGACTTTAGTTATGGGAGCTTAAGAGCCTAGGGAATTTAGGGGCCACCAGTGTTAAGAAGCAGCAACATGCAGGAATTTAGCAGACCTAAATTGTGGACTGGGCACCTATTATAGCAACAGTGAAGTGCGTAAGTCCCTTTGTGGAGCTGGACTTACATTATCAAAAGCTGCAGAAAGTACTTTAGTTCCATTTCCAGTGAGATATATGCAAGTTCTTAAAAATACAGGTTGGATGAAGTGATTTAATATAACTATTTCTGTAATATTAATTTTTAACTGAAAAGAATTATTTTGCCACCGTTATCATGATCATTTACTTTTTAAAAGATGTGTTTATAAAAATTGAGTACAAAAGTATTTTCTACTTTTGGGGTTGCCTTTAAACAGAGGTATCTTCTATGTAATACAGAGTTATAAAAATGGGGCTTAAATTAAGTTGCAGAATCTACGTTTCGAATTTAACATTTTATATATAAGGTAAAATATGAAATGTGTAGATTCTGGAACTTATTTTCAGAAGGCGTCTGGATAAGCATTACATACATACATACATATAATATAACCAAAAATCTTTAAAACAAAATCTGGATTTGGAAAAATGGGGAAAAAAAGAAAAGAAGGATTTGAATAGTACAGGACACCCTTGGCATTCATGGGGGATCCGTTCTGGAGATCCCTAAGAATGGCAAAATCCACAAATACTCATGGGGCTCCCTATCAGACCTCACAGCCACCCCACGTTCCCCCCCCGTGAGAAGCTGGAAGCACAGTGCTTCCCCGCAGCCCCTGGGGATGGACTGAGGCTGCCTCCAGGGGAAAGTCGCTTCCCTCCCCGTCCCTGACACTCACTCTCCACCCACCCGGCTCTGCCCTCTCCCTCTGGCAGCCTGGCTCTGCTCTCCACTCCACTGTCCCCGGCTCTGCCCTCCCTCACCCCACGCAGTGCTCCGTGCCTGCTTACCCAGAGGCAGGAGCTCAGTACAGCACCAGAGGGAGCTGCAGCGGTGCTCGCCCTGACCTACCCTATTGGCGCAGCACACTGTGAATATTCAAATCTGTGAATAGCGAGGGTTTCCTGTATTTTAATTAAATACAATTTATGCCTAAGAAAACAGTCAATTATTACTAACCCAGGCCGACTCCCTTAGACATGAGACAGGATGGCTGGCAATAAATGACTTATTTTTATTTATTTATGAAGTTTTCTATAACATGTATTAGCTTTCATTGTGATATGTACCTTTGACGCTTGCCACTGTACCATTCCTACATCCTTAAACTCTTTTCTTTCTCTCACTTTCAGATTTATTCTGATTTTTATGGTATCCCTTTTTCTGGCAATTACATACTCCTCTGTCAAGTTTAAGAATTGTCTGTTGGCTGGTCAGTTCCAAAAATTCCAGTCTGTGTTTTTCTGAGTATTGCAAGGATCTTAAAGTTTGATGCAATACTCAGTGTATATGTGTGAGTGCATAAATCATCATAGCAGTTGCCTGAAGAAATCAACTTTAATCATTGGTGTGTCTTTACCATCAGTAGTTGAACAGCAGATCAAAACAATTAAAATGAAGAGAGGCAGAATGGCTTGTTATACCTCCAAACTAGAACATTGCAGTGACCTTTCAAAATGCTGCTAAATGGACAGTATTCAATGTTCAATATTCAATTTTAATACACAATATTACATTTTTAATATGTTCAGTTTTAATACACAAAATTAAATGTGTCCCACTCCAAGGGGCAAAACTCTAGGGGCTAGGGTTATAAAAGAGTGTTACTACCCTGCAGTTTTACAATACACCAGGGGGCTCCTGTATGGGTGGCACAGCCAACAATAGCAGTGTGCCTTTATATATAAAGGAGGGTTGAATACAGGGCTCAGTCCAGCAAAAGGCAAGGTGGGTTAGCATGTGAATACCTCCCTTGACTTCAAGGGGACTATACACCTGCAAAATTGAGTCCTAAAAAATATCTACTCTCAGGGTGTGTCTACATGTGTAATTAATGCATAGCAATAAACTCTGGAGCAGTTTAAGCCAGAGTAAATTACTCCTGGGCATAGTGTCTCCATGTGTGCTCAGAACAGCAGCAATTTGAGCCAGAGTGGAGCAGGCCCAGGCTCACAGGAGGCATGGGGAGGGCGAAGGGGGTCAGCCCCAGGCTATGGGTGGTGGCATTGGGTGGAGGAGGGGCTGACTGGGGTAGGAGGGTGCTGAAAGTGCAGAGCTATGGGTACAGACAGAAGTGGCAATTTTCACTCAATCTGGCCACAGAAAATGGTCTATAACGATGACCAAACATGAGTGCAGACAGCTTTAAAAATGGCTGATTGGGTGAAAATCTGAGCCCTCATTCCAGGAGGGATCAGATTAAGGTATTTCAAAACAGAGCGTCTTTTGTAACTTCTGCCCTGCCTCCCAGCCTTGAGTTGTTTTCAGAATAGGAGGGGGAAAAGGGAGGAGGGTGAGGTGGGTGAATTGGAGCCTCCTCACCTCAGGGGCATGGGGAGAGCTCCAAAAATCACTCACACCACCCTTCAGCTCTGGCTGGGGAACCACTAGAACGAGCTCCCTCTGCTCCCTTTCCCCTATTCTCTTCTGAAACAGGGACAGGCAGAGAGAGAGGAGGGGCCACTGCTAGGGGAAACCAGATGCAGGCTCACAGCCAGCAGCTAAATTCCCCTTTCCCCGGAGCCAGCAATGAACTTTTGTTGATCTGGGTAGGATTGTTGTAACTCAGCATACTTCCTGCAAAGTGTCCTCAGTTACAGCAGGGTGCTGCGCTCTATGTGGCTAGGTGGCAGGCAGGAGCCTGGCCCCTCTGGCACCATTTATGCTCATGATCAGTGTCTACATGTGTGTTTATTTGCAGTAAACCCTGCATAAAAGAATTACCCTGGCAAAAAAGAATACTGTCCTCAATAGTACTATCCTACACTGGCATAAATTAGTATACTGTGGCCTAATACTGTCACATATGGAGACAGTGATGCTTTACTTCATGGCTAATTAGTTTACTCTGCAGTTAAGCATTTGTGTAGACACAGCCTCTGTGATATAAAATAAATGTTAGAGGTTCCAAGTATAAAGATACCCCAGGCTGGATACTAAATGGAAAACAAATATGAACAACAATGAAATTAATGGATCAATGGATGGATGTGTGACTGGCTAGCTGGAAATGACTTAGCCCAGGGGTTTTGAAAGGTTAAAAGATGATTGGAGGACTTGGGATTCCCTTTACTCACCAATCAGGCCCCAGAGACTCACTCTCCATGTCCGCTGATTGGCCCCTTGAGTCACCTGGAGGGGGATAAAAGGGACAGCATTGCTGACTCAGGAGAGATCAGTGAGGGACCACAAGGAAGGAGTTTCAAAGAGCTGGCAAGAGCTGGGCCAGCAGGGTGGAAGCAGTTGCCCCAGAAGCACCTGAAGGAGTGGGACCTGCAGGCAGCAGTTGGACCCTCAGCAGGGCAGTGTGCAGCCGGCAGGAGAGGCTCCCTGCTGGGCTGCAGGATCCCCTATGAGAGGCTGCGGCCAGCAGGAGAAGTTCCCCAGCTCCAGCAAGGATCTGAGCAGCAATCTGAGAGGTTGCCAGCTCTGCTTCCAGCTCCTCCAATAAGAGGCCAGGCAGCTTGATGTGAGGTAGGGGCTCCGGGAAGGTTAGGACCCCTACCAGGCTGGAGTAGTCCCAGCACTGGTGGCTGCATGGTACAGTTTCTGCACACCATGTGGGAAAGCTCAGTTCAAGTCCCAGCTGTGGTGATTTGGGGTGAGTGAAATAACGGAAAAATCCTTGTTGCAGTGGGAAGGGATCATTGTGTTTTCCCTCTTTCCCCCCCTCCAGGTACCTAGGCCCTATATTCCTTGTTATTTGACATTTTGTATTTTGTGCCTTTTATATTTCACCAACCAGTATTGTTTGTTCTGCTGTTTGTGTTTTACATTTTGTTAACCCTGTCTTTTGTCAGTGATTGTAAGTGTCTAACCTTTGTTGAATCCTGCCCCCTCGGGGTGTTGTAGTGTCCCCTATACCCCCTGGTTTATGCCTGTTATGTTCCCAGTACTGTTCTCTCATTAAAAGGTATATGGGCAAGTCCCCATTGGTGGTCTGGCTCTGCTGTATAGGGGGAGGAGAGTCCCTACACCTCCCACAGTACTTGTGCACCTGCTCTGATACCTTCAATTGGAGAGGGGGTACCTCTTCAAGTACCGCCTGGGTTACAGATGTAAAAAAGGAAGAAAATATCAAAAGGCATCTAAAGTTAGTGCAAAGGTAATGCAGCAAGCTTGTAGAAAACCATATTTATGAATTTGAACAGGGAAAATAATGTCAAGGTACAAAAGTTCTGAAAGCAAAGACATGATAAAAATGAAAATATGAAGGATAACGGCATTTGTACTGTGCATAACACTGAAACCAGTTTGGAAATAGTCAGGAGAGTACTAAAAGAGAGAAATAAAAAGGTGAAAAACATACATCTCCTCAGGGATTTACTAGGAAAGGGGGATTGAAAAATGTGATAAGAGTTGACAAGAGGTATTGAGGTTGAGGGAAGTTTTCTTAAGAAAAGGGATCACAGTGGTGACTTTTGAATCAAAAGGGTGTATACTTTACAAAGGGATTTTTAACAATGTTTTTGTGCAGGGAGTAAAATAGAGGAAAATGCAATGAGCTGAAAGTGGATCAGTAAAAAAAGCACTTCTCATTCATAAACAGAATGATTTCAGTTACATCATGAACTGAATGGGAGAAGAAAAGGAAAGGTAGCAAGGGGAAGAAGAAGAAGTGAATGAAAGGGATGAGTGCTGTGAGATGACTTTGAAGTGGAACATGCTACAAAAGTATACTCGTGAAAAAATGCAATGAGAGAGTTGAAAGTTTTTCCTATTTATTAATAAAATAGGAACAAAGGATGGGATGGGAGATGGGTCAAATAAGATAAAAACATCAAAGGAGAAAAGGCAGCACCTTGAACAGTAGCAGCAGCACAGAAGTGAGGTGCAAGGAGGACTGAAATGATTTAATCAGAAAGCCTGGAGAAAAGTGTGGGTTTCAGAGTTAGAATGCACAAGATGTCAGCACTTATTTTTCAAATCTAACTTCAGTGTATTTTAAGATCCAAAGATAATAGGATCATAGGAAATAAGGGTTGGAAGGGACTTCAGGAGGTCATCTAGTTCAAACCCTTGCTCAAGGCAGGACCATCCCTAACTAGATCACCCCAGCCAAGGCTTTGTCTAGCTGGTTCTTAAAAACCTCCAAGGATGGAGATTCCAGAACCTCCCTGGGTAGCCTATCTCAGTGTTTTACTACCCTTCTAGTGAAAAAGTTTTTCTTAATATCTAACCTAAGCTTCCCTTGAGACCACTGCTCTTTGTTCTGTCATCTGCCACCACTGAGAACAGTCTAGCCCATTCTCTTTGGAAGCACTCTTCAGGTCATTGGCAACGTGTAGGGTGTGCACGTGGGTGCACATACACCCGCTGAGCTTGGCAGTGCACCCCCTGCAAAAAGCACCACTGACACTGCCAGCGGTGCCTGCGGGCGGTCCCCGATCCCTGCTGGCCACTGCTGCCAGTGGCATCTGCTTGCCTACCGCTGGTCAGCATTTGCCGCCCCACTGCCGATACTACTGTGGCTGCTGCAGGGGCTCCCCACTTGGCCTGCCCCTGCTGCTGACACTGCTGTGGCTGCCTGTGGGAGCTCCCCGCCACGCTCCTGCCACCAACGCTGCCGCTGCCACCACCTGCAGGCAGTCACCCCTAGCCTCAGTGGGCACACAGCATTCATGCTTCAGGCTCTATCCCATCCCACATGGAAACATGTCTGAGCAGCAACAGAGTCTGTCAATCCTGGGTAAATCTCATCATCCATCTTCAGACGCACAGTTAAGACAGTTATGAAAGACAAAAATCTTTGACTGCAAGGGCCTGCTGAAGAAGAGAAGACGACAATGCGTTGAAGGCTGCTATTAAATCCTCCCTCAGTCTTCTCTTCTCTAGACTAAATAAGCCCTGTTCCCTCAGCCTCTCCTCAGAAGTCACGTGCCCCAGTCCCCTCACCATTTTTGTTGCCTCTCACCATTTTGTGGCCAATGTGACTACATTATTCTGTCCTAAGTGCCGGACTTTGCACTTGTCCTTATTGAAACTCATCAGATTTCTTTTGGTCCAATCCTACAATTTCTCTAGGTCTCTCTGACCCCTACCCTTAACCTCCAGTATATCTATTACTCTCTCCAGGTTGGTATCTGCAAACTTGTTGAAGTTCCACTCCATCCCATCTTCCAGATCGTTGAAGAAGATACTGAACAAAACCAGCCTCAAAACTGACCCCTGGGGGCACTCCACTTCATACTGGCTGTCAAATAGTCATTGAGTCATTGATTACTATCCTTTCAGCTTGAGAATCCCCCCAGTTTTTTTATCCACCTTACAGTCCATTCATCCAACCCCAACTTTCGTAGCTTGCTTGCAGGAATGTCATGGGAAACCATAACAAAAGCCTTGCCACCGTTAGGGGATATTATGTCTACTTGTCTCCCCACATGCACAGAGCCAGTTATCTCATCATAGAAGGCAATCAGATTTGTCAGGCATGACATATCCTTGGTGAAGCTATGCTGACTCTTCTCCAACTGTTAAGAAATTGATTTCTTGAGGACCTGTTTCATGATTTTTCCAGGGATAGAGGTGAGGTTAAGCAGTCTGTAGTTCCCTGGATCCTCCTTCTTCCCTTTCTTGAAGATAATGGTCAGTGGCTCTGCAGTCACATCACCCAACTCCCTCAGCACCTCTGGGGCATTCCATCTGGTCCCATGGGGGTATACATAACCAGCTTTTCTAAATAGTTTCTAACCTGTTATTTTGTCACTGTTTGTGGCAGGGCACCTATGTGCTTGCCACATTAAGAGGCTTCAACAGGCTGTGGAGCAGTCAGCAGGCGTGATGCAGCCATACGAGGTGGTCACTTGACCATGGGAAGGCTCCTGGATTGGAGGATGGGAATGGGCAGCCTCTCTATAAACCCAGGCACTCAGAACTGAGTGAGCAGTTGCTGCAGGGAGCCAGAGAGAGAACATTGCCCCGCTGGAGCTCCTGCTCCCAGAAAACCAGGTAGTTAAGGGTAGGAACTTTGGGGATGGAGAAGGTTCCTGGTCCTGGGGAATGACCTAAAACTACACCCTGCTAGGGTTGGATGGTGTGTTGGGAATGTCTGTAGTAGGGTGGTCCCCAGAAAATGCCACACCAGTGCCTCCCTAGTGAAAGGTGAGTATGGGGTGTTTGATAGTCTCAGACTCCATGACCTGGTGGGTTATCTTATAGAGGGGGAAGGTGAAGATCAAGGCATTGCCATCAGAGGCCTAAGATCCAAGGGGCATAAGGCCTGAGAGCCCCAGGGAGGGGGTGGAGTATGGGCCCCGGTGAGGGGGCCATGTAAGTGATTGATCAGGCTGAGTAGAGTAGGGTCTGTGTGGCAGACCTGAAGGACTGCACATGGGTCACATAGAGTAGGGTCCATAGGAGGGGCCCAAAGGACTGCATATAGGCTGGCCTGAGTAGACAGCAAGGCATGTTAGGAGGGGTCCAAGAAGGCAGACCCATATGGGAATGTGAAGGTGAGTGGTTCTGTACCTGCCCTAAATAACCTTGACGGCCCATGCTGGGGCCAGGACCAGACTGGTCGAAGGGCCAAAGTGCTCACCACAAGGGATGGCCAGGGTTAGAAGCTGGGAGTCCCAACTGGCCTGTAGATGAGACCAGGGCCTGTGAGGCCACAGGTCCCAGAGGAGGCCAGAGACATGAGGGAAAAGGGCATAGGGGTTTATGCTGCCCAGCATGAGGGCAGAGTAGACTGCTTGAGTAGGAGAGATCCAGATAGGGTCTGAATGCCAGGCAGGCATAAAATGAGCTCCAGTATAGGGCTGAAGCCACATAGTGATGCCATGTGCAAGGCATTGGATGTGGTGTAGGGGTGGCACAGAGATGGGTATTACACCCTTGGCATTGGGCAGTAAAATGGGCAGCCTCCCACCTTATAAACAACTATTAATTGGTTACATCAAAGGTATGGCAGG
>NW_017729008.1:9115744-9115989 GCF_001723915.1 Gavialis gangeticus | reverse complement strand
AGCTCTGGTCCTTTAAGAAAAAAATAGAGAAAAGCCCCAGGATTCACCACTCCTGCAGCAGCCTTGGGGCTTCTAAAGGCTCTTACAGATCTCTGACATGGTGCAGGGCAGTGGGGGACAGCGTGGAATGCTCCCTGCTAGCAGGAATGGTGAGTCCAGGGTTTTATCATTTTTTTCTTAAAGGGCCAGAGCCATGGTAGGCAGGGCAGCCATGGGGGGCCTGAGGTGGGGGGAGGGGTTGGGGG
>NW_017729008.1:9114400-9114603 GCF_001723915.1 Gavialis gangeticus | reverse complement strand
CAGATAGGGTCTGAATGCCAGGCAGGCATAAAATGAGCTCCAGTATAGGGCTGAAGCCACATAGTGATGCCATGTGCAAGGCATTGGATGTGGTGTAGGGGTGGCACAGAGATGGGTATTACACCCTTGGCATTGGGCAGTAAAATGGGCAGCCTCCCACCTTATAAACAACTATTAATTGGTTACATCAAAGGTATGGCAGG
>NW_017729008.1:9106025-9109400 GCF_001723915.1 Gavialis gangeticus | reverse complement strand
GGCAGAGGGGATTGCCCCTTGCCCGGCAGCACCTAGTGAGTCAGGCCTTTTTTCCCCCCCAAGTGCCAGGAGCTGGGACGGGGTGGGGGGACATCCATTGCCGGGGTGGAGGGGATGGGCCTGGCTGATTGAGAGATTTGGTAGTCCATGTCCTTTTATTTCTCTAGTGCTTCCGTTGGCAGTCCTTCAGGTCTCCTCTAGCATCGAACTGATGAAGTCCTCATGGTGGAGGATGCTTCAGAGCCTTGCCACCTCCTCCTGTAGCTCTCTTGCCTGTTCCCTGACAGACACCACCAGGAGGCACCACTCACATCCCAGGCACTCTCTCATCCGGCTGTCACTGCAGGAAAGAGCCTGCAAGCCACAGTGCCAAACCAGGTCCAGGGTGCAAGCCTCAATGGTGAGCAGTTCTGCCTGGACAGACACCTCACAGGTGCAAGCAGAGGAAGAGTTGGCAGTGGCAGTAGGTCTGGCCCTGCAACATTCTACAGCCATTTCTCTGTGCCTCTTAATCTGCTGCCTTTCTCTTCCTGCTCCTCTCTCCAAGGAGACCCTCCCTAGCAAACTCCCTGTGAGTTGGCCTGTTTCCTGCTCCTTTGTCCAAAAATGATCACTTTTCCCTGCTAACCTGCTTCCTCTCACCAAGCTTACAGTGAAGAAAGGTGAGAGAGGTTCCAGGAACACTCTATAGCAAACTCCCCCTCACTCTGGGTTCTAGTTAAATGATGGGTTTAAGTATTCATCTAACTCCTCGGGTTTAGCTTCTTACACTAAATATATGTAGGTTAGTTACTCTTAATTAAAGAAAGAGCTTACCTTAAAGGCTCCTTGTGAAGGGGGCGAGAGCAAGTGAAGAATCAATGGGAGTGAGTGGAGAGCATCGCTTCTGGACCTGTTACCTTATTAGGATTGAAGCTCCAGGAAAGGAGGAGAGTGGCGGGACATGGACTCTGGGAGAAAAGGAGAGCAGCGGGACGTGGGCTCTGGGAGCGAAGAGAGAAAAGAAAGAGAAGAGAATGAAGAAGGAGCCATTGGGAGACCTGAGGAGCCAATGATGGTGCTCACAGCTGGGGTGAAAAGGAAAAGAGCAAGGTGCAGATCCCCGGGAGGACTCCAGGGAACATGAGACATTCTTCAGCAAGAGTAAGAAAAATAAAAAGGGAAGGAGTTTTATAAGAAACTCTCCATATACATTAAAGACTGGTCCCGTTTGGTCCGAGTTTACAAGTTGAAGAAGAATTTGGTGGCTCTGATATTAATAAGGATAATGAGATTACAGGTAGATAAGATCTCTCAGAAAAAAAAGTGTGGAACTTTGGACCAAATAAAAGAAAAAGGAAGAAGATCCCAGGGAGAGTCAGTACATTAATGTTAAGTTCAGTTTGTTTGTGGGTTAACTGTTAAACAATAGAGTCGTTGGTGTAAGAAGGGTTACAAAGTTAATATTTTGGGGGAATATGTTGAATATCCCCAGTCTGAAAGTGTGCAGGACTTAAAAGAATGTTATAAAAGAAAAAAATAAAGGAAGCCAGTGATTTTAAACAGACTGTGGTTGGATATCTAACTTTGAGCTCAGTAGTATACACGCATAAGCGGATTGTCTGATGTATATATTTTGTGTGTGGACCCCATTCAAAGGTTATAATAAGAGTCAGCTAAAGGAAATAACCCTCCTGATTAATAATATCTAAAATCACTATTACTAACATTAACATCAAAGATGTGGCAGGTGGGAAAGTTGGGGCACAACAACAATTCGTAGAATAGTAGTAAGTGTAGGCAAAGACAACTTAAGCAAAAACACGACACTCCCCTTCAAAGAGGGGGGGCAGCAAACTGACCTACAAAGTTTCTTGCAAACTTCCCTGTTTGCTGCCCCTATTTGCTTACTCCCTGGTCACTCAGGAGTCTCTCGTTACCCTCCTAGGCCTGGACTGATTCCACCCCCTTATTAAGGCTTTTGTCAGACAGGTAGCAATCACCCAGCTAGCAGCACTCCCACCTGCTCAGGGCAGATGCCCAAACATACAGCCCACAAAACAAACGTTCAGCAAGCCAGTCACACACAAGATCAAACCACTGTATCAAAGTAACACAGACATAAGGAAAGCTGGGCAGGTTTTGAGGCAGACACTTTCATTATATGGCAGTAAGAACTAGTAAATGCAGTCTGAAATGTCAAAATCCTTGAAATTTATGTTCCACACCAGTGGTTCTTTACCTTTTTGATCCCACAGCAGCCTGGAGCCCCCCACACAGTCCCAGATCTCACCAGCCACTTGGTTATACCTGCTGCCCCTGGCCATTCCACCTCAAACCCTTCTCACAGCTTATCTCCCTCCTAGTCCTCTATGGACCATGGGATTTCCTCTTCTTTGGGGTAAAATTCTACTGGGGGTATTTTTAAAGCTGTGCTAAACTTTACTCTGAGAATTGTATTCAATTTCAATTGGCAAGAATCTTGCTTCGCCATGAATGTGTAGGTTCCAATAGGCTTCCAAACAAGAACTGAGAAAAATGTTTCCAATAAAACATGACTTCAGTAGAAACTGCCAATTCATAAAACATGAGACATTTTAGAAAAATGTATTGAATCCAGTGCCCAAAACCTGCCTTTTTCCTGATGGCTTACAAGAAGAATACAAAGCATAGACTTCAGAGCAACAAAGGATCCCCCATCCCTGAAATTGGGTTCCTTGACAAAGGGTCCTCAAGAGGGGAACCCAAGGCCACCAGGCCCATCTCATCCACCCCACTGTGGGGAGAGGAGGTGGCCTTTGGCTTCCAATCTCCAAGCTGCTAACATCTAACATTCAAGAAAGAACCTCAGAGTGAAGCTTGCATCCTGGCCAGATGTATCTTGACTCTGATGACAGCTCTAGGATTCATAGCTATATAATTGCTTATATTATTCTTTTTTGTTATCACTGTGTATTAGGTGTGTTCCTAAATGGGCTGTATTCAATTCAGAATCAAATTCAGCCTGAATCGGGGGAAGTGATTCGATCTGATTCAGATCACTGTCTTGATTCAATTCAGCCGAATCTGAAGCTGAAGACTCAATGCTGATTTGGAGATTCAGCAATTTGGCCATAGACACAGCTTTAAATGTTTTTTATACATACCTTGAGGTACCAGGCACAGCTCATGAACACTGTGTTGCTGGGGTGGATGGAACATTCCACAAGAACATGGGGGGAGCCCCCATGTGCTTGGTGGTGAACCCAGAAGTGGACCGGAAGTACTTCCAGTCCACCTCTGGATCCACAGCCAAGCACCTGACGGACCCCCCTGCACCCCCTCAGCTTGGCAGTTGGCTGTGGGTGCACCCCCAGCCCCAGGAGGCACCATTCGCTGAGACGGGGGGGGGGGGGG
>NW_017729008.1:9101022-9105907 GCF_001723915.1 Gavialis gangeticus | reverse complement strand
TGTGCGCTCCTGTGCAGACCTGGAAGTGAACCGGAAGTGCTTCTGGTCCACTTTTGGGTCCACTGCCCTGTGTCCTGGGGATACCCTCATGCTCCCATGGAATGCCTCATCCACCCCAGCATCTCAGCATTCATGAGCTGCCATGTACGTTGAGGTATGTGGAAAAAACATTTAAAGCTGTGTCTATGTCCGACTCATCAAACCTCTCTGAATCTCTCCAAATCGATTTGGAGAGTTCTGATTTGATTCAGAGAGATTAAAGGGTCTCCTGATTCAATTTGGATTCAGAGATTCAGCTGCTGAATCAGGCTGAATCTCCACTGAATCAAATCTGTGACTGAAGCTTCACACAGCCCTACTGTGTATCAATAAATTTGCCTATTATTGAATGGGATGGTCATGGTTGATCTGAGGGTTTGGGGTCCCCGTGGAACAAGGCATCTGGGTCCTAAATCTGGTGCCAACAAGTGGTGTTAACGCCCTGGGCTCTAGATCCATGCAGAAACAGTGGGGTTAATACCATCATAGGTGCTCTGGCAGCCATGGCAACAAGCCTTGTGGTCCAGATTCAGCCTGTGAAGCTCACAAGAAGCACCCCCCTGACCAGATGACCCAACACTGTGGCTGGATATGGCCCACTGGCCAAATGTTTTACACCTCTGGACTAGAGGATAAGAAACCCTCTGCTCCCCCTTTTTGATGTAGATGGGGAAGGACACCCATAGATATGATTCATTTGCATAAACTGCTTATCCAGAATCTCAGAAGCTCCAGTTAGGAAGGAACTCTCTGTTGTCATTTATTGGGGAACAGCACCCTGGAAAGCAGATAATTTACATGTACTCTATACCCAGAATTCCTCCAGTGACAGTTCGGGAATCCTCACACCTGCACACACTGTCAGCATTGATTGTGCAGTGAACCTGACCTGAAACAAGTACTCCTGTCTTGTTAAAGGGATGCTCCAGGGTACTGTGCTATGGTTTCTTTACACTGAGGATTCTTGACTGCCGAGAGCACTCTGACAGGAAAGAATAAGAGGCAGCTCTTGGCTGAAGAAGAGCTATGCAAATTCTGATAAAGTCAGTCCTACCCAGGCAATCAATAAAGTTGAAATCACTATCATTGGAGAAGATTCAGGATGGGATCAGATAGTCCTTCCCAAGGGCCTGTTGGATATGGACCCTCTGGACCCTTGGGCTATGCTGTTCAAAATGTAAGTGGTATTTACTGAATGGACAAAAAGGTAAGTCTCTATTTATGCCACCTTCACATCAGAAGGTGGGGAGCAAAACAAATAGCTTACTGTCAAAGCTGTCATCGGGGAGAGTGTCAGTAATTAGATATATTGTTGTTGGCTATAGTTTCCCAAGTTGATGCCTTGTTTCCTTTTTGTTGTTTCAGATCTAGACTCAGTACTTGTAAGTGAAGAAATACTACTTATCAAAAACATCAAATAAAGTATTTATATCTCAGAAATTTTGGGTGGAGACTAGTCCTATTGGTATGAGCTACTTTTAGGAGGAGTCTCCCTATCTGAACTGGTAAGTTAGTCATTTTGGGGATTGTTTAAGGTGTCCAGCCTATTATGGGATGGTGTGATGCTCCACCCTTACTTATTAGTTTGTACATGGGATTTTCCCTGAACACTGTTTGTAATGCCATTGAGTATAACACAAACATCTCAGTCTATAATACTTTGAGTAAAGAGCTTATTTTCCTGTAAAAGATCCATAAAGCAAACATTTCTAATGTTATTCCCTTGTTGCAAACTAATTATTCTAACTGCAGCCCCCATTTTCACAACATAGAAAATATTCAAAAAGCCTTGACCATTTATGACCAACCTTCCAAATGGCTCTAGGCTTTTTAATTTATGTGGCATTCATTCATTCATAAATCTGTCTTGCACAATATTTCATCTAATCATTAGAAATTCTTTTGAGCAAGTCTTTATTCTCTCTGGCCTAGAAGAAGGATTTTTACTGAACCATCTTCTCCAGAAGGAGGGAGATCATTAATCTGTTAGAAATGATGCTGTAAGAGTAAACAAAATCATTAAGAAAGTATGTGGAATCAGGACACATTTATCATCCAGAAAGCACCATATCCAGACTAAAAGTATGGGTTTTGGTCTGTATTGCCATCTGTATTGATCAGTCCCCAACCCCATGGACACTAATAAGGAAAGAAATTGTCCCTAATAGTTGTTTACATGAGGGAATTCTTTCAGAAAGGTTAATGGTTTTGTTTTTCCTCTGATCTGGCTTCCATTACCTTTGTAAATTATTATTTCCAGAGACAAATTGTAATGTAAGGAAATAACGGACATTGATGGAGTAATATTTATTTGATTGCCATTTCAAAGTGGGAGTGAACATTTAAGAAGGTAAAATTGGTACCTGAAAACTTGAGACTCAGAGCCATATAAGAGAGACCTGTTTGTGACAGCACCATAGATAGGAACAGTAGTTTTCAGGCTCAGATTGGATGAAGAGTGGTAAATATTCCACTTTTTTACTTCTCAGCTAATCCATTTTCAGTCTGCCAATGTAATGTGCAACTATGTTTAGTATATTGTGAAAGCAGAACAGCATAAGATATCAATTTGGGATCTTCCATGTTTTACCTCCCAAGGCTAATTTACAGGGGAGAATGCAACTTACTATGAGCAAGAGGGACAGATTTAAACTCTATCGATTCAACAAAGCTAGAAGTTAGGAATTGTCTCCAATGATGAGTAAAGTGGGAGAAGAATCACAATACTGACCTCAGGAATAGAAGGACAGCTAAACAGGGATTAATTCTGCTCCATTGAAATTAAAGGTAAAACTATTGTTGATTTCACTGGAGCAGGACTAAGCCTGAATTAACCACACCTCCTCCTATAGTTTTTAAGATATGCTTTCTCTTAGATGACTAGAAGAAAAAAGCAGGAATAGAATATTAAATCATTGTAGTTTCAGTGGATCCAAGACTGTGATCCTCAACCTTCTGTCCAACTGGTTTTTTTTTTGCAACTATCTAGTTAGTCTAATAAAAGGTATCACTTCTAGCACGCTGACTGCTTTTGCTTTTGGACGAACAGAGCTACAAACTTTATCCCTGTCCAACTGTTTAGATATTTGTGGACCTGCAGCATCTATGTATTCCACACTCATTTCCTTATATCTACACTCTAATTAAATAAAGCAACTGAATACTACTTCTATTATAACTGCACACGTATTCAGTTAGCTCAGGAAAATTCTTGGTTGTCCTTCACAGGTGAAGACAACCACATCCAGCAGGCGGGGTGGCGGAAAGAGAGAGAGAAAAGAAATGGGAAAGAAACAGGGAGTGAGAGAAGAGAAAAGGAGAAAAAAAGGAAAAAAGAAAGACAGGAAAAAGAAAGGAGGGGGGTGTCCAAGATGTTCATTTTGTGAAGTGCTGTTTTGAAGCATCTCTACTGAGATCTCAGTTTGTTCAGCTTGACTCATGCTTCTCTGTCAAGGTTGTGCCCAATGGGGGACTCATTTGGTGCTCATATAAAATGCTATAGGAATAGGTTTGACCTTTTCAAGTGGTTGGCCCACTCTGTTGCTGCCCGTAGGTTTGGTTCAACATCCCCATTCTCTTGGGGCAGTGAGTTGCTGGGAAGAGATGGCCTCAACCTCTCTCCACTGGGGAGGAGGCTCTTCTCAGCCAGACTGGCTGACCTGCTCCACTGGGCTTTAAACTAAGCCCGCTAGGGGATGGGGGGACTACCACCACTGCTGGCCCAGTAAGCAACCCTTGCAAACCCATCAGGCCAAGGCACTTAAGGGAACCCACCCTTTCCCCAGCCCTGGTACAGTCTGTGGGCAAGGCAAGAGCCCCCAAGGGACACTTGCCTGCCTGTATGCAAATGCCAGGGGCTTGGGAAATAAGCAGGAGGAACTCATCCTCCGGTTTAACACAAATAATTATGATGTCATAGGGATAACGGAGACCTGGTGGGACTCCACCCATGACTAGACCACGGGTATAGATGGCTATACCCTGTACAGGAGAGATCGAGTAGATAAAAGGGGTGGGGGTGTAGCTCTCTATGTTAAGGAAAGCTACACATCCCTGAAAGCTGATATTGGTGACTGGGGTGGATGACTGGAGACCCTCTGGGTTAAAATCCATGGGGAACATGGCACAGGGGACACAATGGTGGGAGTCTACTACAGACTTCCCACCCAAAGTAAAGAGCTTGACTAGGAGTTCACCCGGGAACTGGCTGAGGCCGCATGCTCCAGGACCATGGTTGTCATAGGTGACTTCAACTACTCAGACATCTCGTGGGAAAAATCCGAGCAGTCGCAAAGCTTCCTATCATGAGTGGATGGCCTCTACCTGACTCAAGAAGTCTATGGGCTAATGAGAGGTAAAGCACTGCTTGACCTGGTACTGGCAACTGGGGATCACCTAATCAGCGACCTAGTGATCGATGGGAAACTGGGTGACAGTGACCATGAGCTGATCACCTTCACCATCTGCCGTAAAGCTGGCAAGTCACTCAGCAACACTGAAGTCCTTGACTTCAGGAAATCTGACTTTGACAAGCTCAGGAAGCTTGTCAGTGAGGCCCAAAGGGACCATGACCCCAGGGGGAGGAGAGTTCAGGAAGAGTGGTTGCTCCTCAAGGCAGTGATCCTCAATGCACAAGCTAATTCTATTCCATGTCAGAGGAAAGTCAGCAAGAGGGCACAGCAGCCCCCCTGGCACTCCAGGGATCCAGCAGACCTCCTGAGGCTAAAAAGAAAGGCCTACAAAGGATGGAGGATGGGATTCAACTCCAAGGAGGAATATTCGGCACTGGTCCGGTCCTGCAGGGAACAAACCAGGAAAGCCAAGGCTGCAACTGAACTCCAACTAG
>NW_017729008.1:9094593-9096022 GCF_001723915.1 Gavialis gangeticus | reverse complement strand
AGCCACGCGCATGATCAGAGGTCAGGAAAGCAGACCTTACGATGACAGGCTGAGCGCTATGGGGCTCTTTAGCTTGGAAAAGTGCAGGCTCAGGGGTGATCTGATGGCCACCTATAAAAGTTTATCGGGGTGACCACCAGTATCTGGGGGAACGTTTGTTCACCAGAGCACCCCTAGGGATGATGATGTCAAATGGTTAAAACTACTGCAAGACCATTTCAGGCTGGACATAAGGAAGAATTTCTTTACTGTTCGAGTCCCCAAGGTCTGGAACAGCCTGCCATCAGAGGTGGTTCAAGCACCTACATTGAACACCTTCAAGAGTAAATTGGATGCTTATCTTGCTGAGATCCTATGACCTCAGCTGAATTCTTGGCCCTCGGGCAGGGGTCTGGACTTGATGATCTTCCAAGGTCCCTTCCAACCTTAATGTCTATGAAATCTATGAAATCTTCCAGGAGTTTGTGGGCTTCTTGTATAAATGGTTTATGACTTTTGACCCTCTTAAGGCTCCATCTATTTGGGTATTCAATTAACAATTGATGGAGCAGGTGATTTTTGTCATCTCTTGTAGGGGTGTGAGAAGCGGGCTCTATTGAATTTGCATATGGACCATTGATTCGGATCACTGTCCCTGATTTGATTCAGGTGAATCCAAATTTGAAGATTTGATGCTGAATCAGAGAATCAGTGTTTCAGACATAGACAGAGCTTTGGAAGTTTTTCCTTCATACCTTGAGGTAGCAGGTGTGGCTCATGATTGCTGTGATGCTGGGGTGCATGGAGTGTCCTAAAGGGGGGGGCCCTCCATATGGTCAGCAGTGAACTTGGAAGTGGACTGGAAGTATACTTCCAGTCAAATTCTGGATCTGCCAGGGAGCATGTGATGGGGCCCCCTGTGCCCCCCTGGCTCAGTGATCAGCCATAGGGGGACCCTGAGTGCCCCACCCCGCCCGGACCCAGGACGACCCGTTTCGCACACCCCCTGCGTGCTCCCTGGTGGACCTGGAAGTGGACCAGAAGTGCTTCTGATCTACTTCTGGGTCTGCTACCGAGTGCACTGGGGAGCCCCCCATGCTTCTTTGAGATACTCCATGCACCCCAGCATCGCAGCAGTCACAAATCCGTTACCTAGAGGTATGTAGAAAAAACATTTAAAGCTGTCTCTGTGTCCAAATCTTTGAATCTTTCTGAATCTCTCTGAATTGATTTGGAGGGTTCCAATTTGATTCAGAGAGATTAAAGGGTCCTCTGATTTGATTGAGATTTGGAGATTCGGCCACCAAATTGGGCCGAATCTCCACCAAATTGGATCAGCGACCGAAGCTTCACACAGCCCTAGTAAATATTTAATGAAGTGGTTTCTCTTAGATATGCTGCATTAGACTTGCAATGGTTGGCAACATGTTGTCTGCAGAGCTACTGGATC
>NW_017729008.1:9081445-9089593 GCF_001723915.1 Gavialis gangeticus | reverse complement strand
CCACCGAATCGAATTGGGGACTGATGCTTCACACAGCCCTAATCTGTTGCTTCTACTGCCAGTAAAGATAGGGTCTGTCTTCTTATATCACTCAGTCTAATGCCTGAGAGTACAGGAAGTACATTGTGTATATAAGTTATACTGCCTGTTGTAAGTTACAGCACATTGTTTAGTACAGTGTCAAGGTTTTTAAGGCACAGACAAAAGTGACATTTTTTGCATGCTGTACAGCAGGGATGGGGAATGTCCTGCCCATGGACCAAATGCAGTCACTGGAGACTTCATTTCCCAACCATCTCTGCCCACAAAGCTTGTACTGATCTCCATGGAGACCCCAGCCTCAGGCATGCCAGCAGCATGCATGGCAGAGCAGTGCAGGGGGTTGCTTTAATGCTGCTGGGCTCATGTGGTTGGGGCAGTTTGCTCCAGAGCCAGGGTAGAGCCATGATCTGTAGCCTGCATCCTCTGGGCTTTGGCACGCATGCAGGGGATCATGGCTTTGCCTCGGCTCCAGACAGGCTGTCCTACTGCAAGGATCCAGGGCAGAGCCACAGTCGCCTGGAGCATGCAGGCTACAGATTGCAGCTCTGCCTTGCCTCTGGAGCAAGCTGCCCCCATCACAAGATCCCAGCAGCTCCAGAGCAGCCCCCTGCTCTGCTCTGCCATGTGCACTGCTGGCGTGGCTGAGGCTGGGGTCTCCAAGGAGATTGGCACAAGCCATGTGGGCCGGGGTGGCTAGGAAATGGATTCCCCACTGACCGGATATGGCCAGCACCCCAGAGGTTCCCCATCCCTGCTCTACAGCCATGACCATGTGTGCATGGCTAGCCATTTTCTAATTAGGTAACAGATTAAAGCACTCTGCTTTACAGTGCCATAGGGTGGGGCCAGGCTGATGCAAGCACCAGCTCAGCCCCACCCCCAGGGCTGTCAGTAGAGAGGGGGTGAAAGGAGCAACAGCATCTGGGGGGCTGTAATGCTCAGCCTGAGCTGGTGTGGGGTGGTGGAACAGACCTTCACCTCACAGCCCCAGCCAACTGCGCTGGCTAGGGTGTTGGGGGAAGTTGGGCCAGGTGCCTGAGGCATGGGGTCTCTGTTCCACTCCCCACCTCTCCAGCTCCAGCCAGGCTTCTTGAGAGTGGCAGCAGTAGCTGCCAGGCAAGCTGAGCCTGAGCTGGAGGGAGGAGAGGGGGTGGAACAGAGCCTATGCAGCCCCCTCTCCCCAGTTCCACAGCTGGGGTAGCTGGTGGAGGCCACAAGGCAAGGGGCTCCATTCTACCTCCCACCACCCCAACTCAGGCTGGGCATAGTAGCCTTACATCTGCTGCTGCTTGCTTCACTCCCTCTCTGCTGACATCCCCAGAGCTGGCAGGGGTGGGTCAGGGTTGGATAGAGGGGTGGTCCTGGCCAGTCCCCAAACCTTCTGGCCAGGACAGCTACTGCAGGAAGGCCTGATTCCCTCCTGACCCAACAGGTGAATGTCTGTTGGGTTGAGGGGGTGCTCTACCTCATGGTGCTTTGTGTAAAGTACCATGAGTTAGAGCGGAGCCCTGAACATCTATCAGTGCTTTGAGTGTGACAATTGTGGACCATACAGGAGCACAATATTCTGTTGGGGTATATACCATTGCAAGTGTGGTGGCTCTGAGCACTTTCAAGCTAGCACCCCATGTCATGCTGGCGAAATATCTTAAAGAAACTACCCATGACTTTACTCTAGAGATGTCTGATTATCTGGACTGTCTCTAATTTGTCCACACAGCTTTCTGAAAGTGTGGTATCCAAAAACTTGGCACTGTACTCAAGGGTTAGGTTTCATCAGTGCTGAATAAAGTAGAAAAATCACTTACTAGGACATAAGACACTTCTGATGGTGTCAGGATAGTGTCATGTGTCATAGGACATATGACACTTCTGATAATACATCCAACTATGTTTTCCTTTTTTTGTAACAATATTATACTGTTAACTTATATTCAGCTTGTGATTCACTTTTACCTCCAGATCTTTTCCTCCAGTACTGAAGCCTGGCCAGTTAGTCTCCATTTTGCATTAGTACATTTGAGTGTTTATTGTTAAGCACACTTTCACCCAAAAATCACGACTTTGATGTGGTGGAGAAACATGTGTACTGTAAATGACTTTCAGAGCAATGCTTTCTGGAGGTTTATATTCCTGGTAGGGTCACTCATGATGGCAAGGTTGAGAACAAGGCTTCTAGACTAACAGTGATTAAAAAATAAAAACAAAAGTCTTTAACAACAGGGCAGGCGGCTGAAGAAAGAACATTTCACAATGGCTGGAAATGCAGATGAAGGCTGCAATGGAATAGAAATCTCCAGCTGACTAGCTTTTCCTTGCCAGCAGATTAAGGTTTCTTTCCTATGAAATAGCATGTTATGGCTGATGCACAATGGCATACCCACATTAAAAGCAGACATATGCAGGCAGCTTTCTGCAATAGCAAGTTCTAAGGCAATGGGTAAGTGGCAACAGGGAAAGGTACTAATGATTACCAGAAGCCCCTAGTCACAGACCTACATGGAGGTGATGATTTTATGATGGATGTTTTGTACTTGGAACTGAGACAGATGTGCAATTCGGCAGTTGCAATCATAACTGCAGGACAATGGGCAATGTGTTTTTCTCAATAAAGCAGATTAGCAGTGGTGGGACATGCCTTTGTTCAGCAATATCTATTTTTACCCTTAGGTTCCTCTTGTATGATGGACACCATGAATTTAACCTATTCCTTATTCAGCATTTATCTAACCTAGATACAATATAATTAAATTGACAGAAGCCAGGGGAAGTTTTTTAATACTCCTGCTCAGTTAGCTGAGCTCTTTTAAAATACTCATTCCAACTATCTTTCAGTTTCATTAAGGAAAAGGAAATAATTACTCTCTCTAGAGTGTTTTTTTTTGTTAAACAATTAATTTACAATATACAGCACAGTTACCTTAAAAATAGAACATTTATAGTTTGGTAGGTGGACTGTTTTGCTAATTGACTTTACTGCACTTATACTATTGAGAAGTGGTATTTACAGGGAATAACTTTCACAATTGGATAAGACAAGACTTCCCCCTCTTAACTGTGGTTATGAGAATCTATCATGTCTGTGACCATTTTCAAAAGGCCATTGCAGATGATTACTAAGTAGTTAGAGTGGTCATCTGATCCCTCCTTTAAGTTCTTCGAGAATTTGTACTACTTTAGTGCCTCTTACTATATTGCTGAACTGACAAAAGAAACACCATTATTCAATTTTTCTATTTTATTGAACAAGTTTTACTTCCTAAAGCTCTCCTGCTGGAGAAACAAAGGGCATATGCCATCATCTTCCTTTTCCCAATGTACTACCCATTTCCAAAATGCCTTCAAACCAGATATTTCATCACTGATCAGCTTTTGATGAATATTTCCCACTCCTATTTCATATAGTACAAAAATGAAATACTCTCCCCTGAACTAATCTCCATAAAATACTGTAAATAGGGTATTTATCAAAACAGTAATCAAAACCCTGCTCACCTCCATAAGCATGGGGGCTCTTAACAGAGCTACCATTCTGATGTGCTGGAATGGCAGGCAACGTGATGAATGTGCCAACAAAACGTTCACATAATAAGTTTCCCAGAGCAGATGGAGAGCCAGGGTATGATGTAGTTATATGAAGCTTAGATTCCCCAATTTTCAGGGATGGAAACCAAAGCAATTGAGTTGATATGCAGCAGTCACTCAAGCCCCAGCTTGGTTTGAGGCCATGCCAGTTTCATAATTGCTTTTACCAAATAAGAGAGAAGAAACTCATAGGAAGGACCCCCTAGAATTGAACACAAAACAGTTTTTAATTCATATCTTTCTTCTCCAGCTTCAATGCAAACAGAAGACTTTGAACTTTGATAAGAAAACTCTAAGGGGTGTATATTCTGGTGACTCAGCGGTTCTGAAGGTTATCTGCTAATGCATCCTTGAGGGATGTGGTAGAGGCTGAACTTTCTCTGTTTATTTGAATTTTAGGGAGGCATCTCTTGTGTGCATCTTCAGTGCTGATTCATAGTTCTCATACTTTCTTTCTGCAAACATAACACATTTACATATGTTTAAAGATGCTGTCTGATATCATCACCCCAGATCTGAGCCAGACCTTAGCTGTTATAAATTAGGAGAGTTTGAAGAGATGTAATGGAACCATGCCAATTTACAGGAGCTGAAAGTTTGCCTCTTCATTATTTCTTTCTCCAGTTGCATGGATCCTGGGTTCAAGTAGAGAACTCTTCTGGAAATTCTGACTTTGAATTTTTGAACTCGCTCTCAGCTACAAATTACCACTGGTTTCAACTCCAGTGCAATTTTAGGGAACATTTCTTTATTTCTGTTTTGAAATCATGTAAGAGAATGGCTGCAGCTCTTAGGGGAGAGCCATTATTATTATGGATAGTTAACTACATTTTTCCTTCTCTTAAGTCTATCACAGTGTTTATGCTCTGAAAAACCTCAGGATGCAAATATATTTATACGCCCACTTAGACACAGATTACCAGTTTTATGGTGCAACATCACTGCATTTTTATAACATTTAACTTACTATGTTTATAACCTCTCTACTAAGACTAAAACATGAAACAAACATGATAAAGGAAATATAATGGTGCTTAATGGAGTGTGTACCTGTTTTAACATGTCTCCTTCCCTTCCACCCTAAATTATCCCATCCTTCTGGTTTTCTCAAAGGGCAGAACCAGAAGGGTGACATTCCCTCGCAATATGGCATTACAAAGTCTATCACCAAATACCTATCTTTTTTGTAGGAGAATCACTGTTGGTCAGCCCACTGAACATATGCGGCCTCATGTATTGTCTTTCAGCTTAACTGAACAGGAGCTAATGCATCTCCTCTCCTGATACATAGCCCGCTCTATAGAAAAATAGAACACAATGCAATTTAGCATACAATTGCCTACCTTTCATTCAGTTAATTAGTTACACTTACCTCCCACTTTAATACTCATCAGGCCCATGGCAAGAAGACTGCTGTGGCCAGCTACTGACACATTAATACACACTGGATCTTCCAAAACAGACAGGTTTCTTTTCCCTTTGATCACATATGATGGTCAGGGAAAAGGCTCCATCTTCACCTTCTGTCAGGAGTTCTGCTAAGTTGCCCCAAGTAATCCTTTTGCCATTTAATACAGCCACAGTAACACAGGGAAAGCAGGCAGAAGGTAGGTCAGAGTAACACCTTATAGACTAATTCAGAGAGGAACATGCTTTTATAACCAACAGCTTACTTCATCAGATGATATGCAGTGGGAGTGTTTGCATTTAATCTCCATTGACTGTTGTAAGCTTCCACAGCACAGACTTACATTTGCACAAATGTGAATCTTCACTCTTCATTTCCTACTTCAGAAGTTTGACTTGCTCAGATTGCCTGTGAGCAGTTTTAACTCTGTGTTAACAAAGTTTTTTTTTTTTCCATTGAATCATTAATGCAGTGAAGTTCCTAATGTGTTCAGGCCAGGGCAGAGTTTTATAGCACTGAAAAATGAAAGATAATGGTATGAGACCATTTTTTTTTCCCAGTTGATTGAAGATACTTTAGAACTCAGCAAGGAAAGACCAGGAAGATGCATCAGTCCTCTCTCCTGCTTAGAGATGGTGACTCAAGATGGCAGGGGAACATTTGGCAGTTCTTTGTAAGAGCCATTTGTGGTTATGAGCTTGCAGCAGGTGTTAGATGAACTTACTAGTACTATACTATCAATCCAGTGGTTCCTGAAACAGTTTATTTGCTGATAACCATACCTGCCAAAGTCCAACTGTGGCTAAAGCACAGAACTGGTTTTTTTTTTTTGTTTTTTGTTTTTTGTTTTTTGTTTTTAAAAGTAGAGGATTTTACAAGCTTATTTCAAATCCATCTATTGGTGGTAAAAACCTATAACTTCAAACATAGTCTGAAAATAGAAATAACAAGTCAGTTGCATTGTGCGTAGCTGCTACTATTTGGGGGGAAATGCAGAATACATTATTTTAATTAACAGCTTTCTGTTTGTGGGTTGTCTGAAGACTGTGACATTCTCAGAGATACTCAACATTCAGCATTAATTGCATGTTTTAAATTATAGTTCTTGGTCTATAGCACATGAACATCCCATTGCAAACATCTAGATTTGTGCTGACATGGCACTATCTGGTATTGTTTCAGGTCCATCATTAGTTGACTTCTGTAATTGACCAAATAGCAAAAACTAAGAGTTGTATATTTTTATAAAAAGTCAGAATTTGTCTATATTCAAGTTTAATTGTTCCATTTTTGCAAGTATATGCCTTCAAAGTCCTGGTGTTTAGAATATTTGCAGAGAGGAGGTACAGAATGAGCATGAATAGGGTTGAAATTAAGGTATTAAAATGGTCAAACAAATATTTAGCAATTTCCTTTAAGTGCTCACCCCACTGTAACCAGGAGCTGATCACTTATCCTATCATGCACACCAGCTTTAAAAACTGTGCAGTTTTGATATCTAACACATAAAGAATGATCATGTTATCATTAACTAGATATAGAATAGAAGCAGATAAAGGCACAACCAAGATCAGGGCCCTGCCATGGATGTGTAAACGTATATAGTATGCAATTATCCCTTTCTGGAAAACAAACAATAGACCAAAAGAAGAACATGGTTTCCCTTTTACAAACAGGGAAGCAAAGCAGAGAAAAAGTGATGGTAGAATCACAGAGGAAGTCTGTGGCAGTGGTACAAATTCCCCTTTCCCAGTGCAGTGCCATACCTGTAAGACAACCATTCTTCTTTCCACCTCTGCTCTTTCAGTTTATATCTTTATCCCATTCAATTCTGACTATTTTTCCATACTCTACTTTCCCACTGTCACCCAATCCCTTTCTTTTCTTTTGGAGCCCCTGTTTGCACTATTTTTTCCTTGGTACAAAGGCCCAGTGTTGTTCAGTTCATCTGAATTTTTTTGCACTCAGTAGCAAATCACTTCTTGCTAAGGAAGATATTTTTTGCTTGACTGAAACCTGGCATGCTGCTTCTGATCTTTTTTTGTTATTCTGAAGCTATTCGTCCAAGTAATTCTTTTGTAGATGAGCATTGCCCTCTGGCCTTGTGGGGAATGTGCCTTTAATTTTATTCTCAAATTCCAAGCCAGATCCCCACCTTGTGTAAATTAGCATAGCTCCTGTGATGTAAATGATGATTTAAATTTAGTTACACTAGCTGATGGTCTTGGCCCTCCATGCATCTTTCCAGTAGATTCAGTCATTTTGCTGAACTCTTGCCCTAAATTACCATCTGGTTTCATTGCTTATATACTTTGCACACTTTTTCTTGCCAAATTTACTGACTGTGGCATTTTCTATTTGCTCTTTCAGTCCTATCAGTGACATTAATATCCATGTTCCAGCTCCTCCTCTCTTTTTTCTTTTTGAACTCCAGAACTTTCATCCAATTTGTCAAGTCTCTATAATAACTATGGTGCTATACTTGACCTTGTCGTATGTGGGTTTATTTATAAGAATGCAAGAGTTGCCACATCAGGAAACAAACTGATTCATCTAGTCTGGTAGCTTGTCAAGGAGGTCAGAAAAAGCTCAAAGTGCACCTATATAACAATACAGTATTTTATATAATAGGACATACCTCCTCCTTGACCCCAGCATTGATCAGTTTGAATCCTCGTGGTTCTGATGATAGTGTCCTGTTTTATCTTAGCTAGTATTGACTTTGGTGCTGCTATTCTCTCTTTTTCTCCATTTCTCTTGGATTGTTCATGTGTTTCTTATGGTAGGTAGGCGGTTGTTTCTATAAATCTGCAGCAGGAAGCCATGCAGGAATAGAAACGAAGGAAAGTCTTAAGTAAAACTTCATCAGTGAGACAACTGGAGAGACACTTTGAAGGATTATGTTTTTCTTAAGATTTCCTGTTACTGTTGAAGGCCTAGTACTCCTGTTGGATGGCAGCATGTGATAAAAGGTGCCTTGAGTGGGGTTCCCTAGGTGATGTACTACCCGCCGGATGTGGAGCCCCTCCCCTCAACTTGCCTGCCATGACTGATATTATGTAAAGAGAGGGGGGTTCAGTGGAGATCTTGTTCCCGGGGGGCTCCACAGGGGG
>NW_017729008.1:9069513-9076445 GCF_001723915.1 Gavialis gangeticus | reverse complement strand
CGCCGGATGTGGAGCCCCTCCCCTCAACTTGCCTGCCATGACTGATATTATGTAAAGAGAGGGGGGTTCAGTGGAGATCTTGTTCCCGGGGGGCTCCACAGGGGGAATGGCAGTACTCACAGTTCGGGTGCGATGTTCCTTGGGGTTCTGCCTCCCCTACACCCCATCCACTCACCAACCAGATGGGCATCAGCAAGATGGTAATTTGGTTGTGCTGGCTCGACCACAGCTTGCTTTGAGGAGAACCCCATGTCCGAGTGGGTGTTGTTAGTACTTATACGGCTCCCCCTTTTCTAAAGACTGGCAAGCCTTTTCCATGTCAGCTGATGCCAATTCTCAGTGCCTCAAAGTAAGGCGTTTTGCTCCTCTGTCTCTCCTTTTTTCCTTTTCAAAAGAAATAGACCCCTGGGCTGGAGAGGGGTGTGGAGTTGCCTCCTTTCCCCCAGTCTCCTACAGGGGGCTCAGACACCTTCCTGGTGCTGCTTGCCAGCATTGCACCACCTGCATTGCTCCTTTCCTTTGCAGGAGCCTCAGCACGCCTGGCATGCTCTACACCAGTGCACTCCCTTCTCACCTCCTCCTCCCAGGTTCCGGTGGGGCTTTTGTATCTTCCCGTGGCAGCCGGAACAACCACTGTGATTGGCTCAGCTGTTTCCTGCCCAGGAAACAGCTGATTAAACAGCTGGAAAAATGCCAGCTCATGCAGCCATGGTTCCTGCTCCGGCTCCAGCTGCCCAACAGGAAGTTAGTTTCCCCTGCGGGGGGGCTGTATGTGGGGTTTGGGTCCCACGGGGACTATCCTCTCCCCTTTGGGAGCCTGTGGGGCGTCTTGCCGCCACACAGCAGCAATGGCTAAGTACTGTATTAAAAAGGGCTAGGGCTCCTTTCCAAAAATAAATACATTGTATGGCTCAAGTTGTACACTTAAAAATCTTATTCTTGCAAGATCTATTCCACCACCATGATCTAGGTACTGCAACGTTACCTCTGCTACTCCTAGTCAGGTCGCTAGTGCACAGCTCTGCATAGGACCCAGACATTTTCCTTGTTGAAATTTAGTTTTTCAAACTCATTCAGAGCTTTTCTCCTTGTCTGCTCTGGATGATTGATTTTATAGTGTGTATATCGCACAATTCACTTTTATTAATACATTAGCAAGCTATTATCTTTATGAGTTCAGCACATAAACCACCAAATAATGCAGCACAGAAAATTGTATGAGATTTTGGGTAAGTAAAGTTACAATGCATCTGAACTATGCCTTCCACTAGCCAGACTTTAGCCAGCTCCATACAAGGGAAACTAAAGACTTTTATCACTTGTCTCAGCCTTCTAGCTCTGGGCTTACAGAAGAAAGTAATTCCACCTTTTTCATATTAATCAACTTCTAAGCTTTAGGACAGTGAGTCAGATTCTTAAGTGGTCTCATTCCCTCTTGCATGCTTAGTCTGAACAGGTGATGTTCAAAGTGTTCATTCTTTGTAGTAAAACCATATGCTTTACATTTTCCCTTTCAAGCATGAGAATTTTCATTCTCTTCTGCTATAATGAATTTTATGCCCTGATAGACTTATGCTCTAGCAATAATAAACAGAAAAGCTACTTTGTCCTTCAATTTATTTATATGGATTATGACAGCTTTCATGTACAGAAAAAGAAGGTGCTTTTAAATATTATCCCTGCCTTTTACTTGTTTCCTACCCTCTGCAGCTTTTGGGGAGGCTTTAGTAATTGAGCTTTACTGACCAAGCAAATGTATGGTAAACTTCAGACACCATGTGCTATTTTCTAACAAACCTTGTTTATCAGAGAGGTATTCCAAGAGACCAGCTGCATACAACTGAACCTTGGCAATCTCATTGGTTTATTCTAGCTTGAGTTAGTCAGCTTCTCTGGGCCGTACTTTCTCTTGGGAGGGTTTCTTTTGTGTTGAACTGGAAATTGCTCAAAATTCAGTATAATGGATAATTGTTCTCCAAATGTAGATAACAAGGGGAGGCCTGTGTATAGATAAAAATATTGGTCTTTCTAAATAGCTACAGGGAACACTCCTCTCTGTGTTAGAAACATATTTTCTTTGCTCATCCAAAACACATTTGGTCAAAAATGGGTAGTTATATCTTTGAAATGTACTTATTATTTAAAATTTAAAGGGGCATTGTGTTCCTTAGAGAAAACATAACATGTTAGGCCTGAATGATAGCTCACATCAGGCTTTTAATATTTACTAGAGTGAAGAAACCATTTATTCTCAAGTGCTTAGCAGTTGTTTCAACCCTAGCTGATTAGATAAAGAAAAGAGAATGGAAGGATATTAAGTGCAAAGAGTGCTGTGGTGAGGATTTTAAGTAAATGAAAAACAATTTATTGATAATCAATCCATGTTAGGTTCTGACAATAAACTCCCACATAATCAGCAAGTCTTGTACTCACTTCATTTATGGAATTCTAATGGAGAAGAGAATTCATCCAAAATAGAAGTTTGCCCTAAGCCTCATATTAAAATAATTGCATATCTTTAATGCAGGGAAACAAAAGTTGTTTTCACTTTCTTTTTTGCAATTAAGATACATGCTTTTAATTTTGTTTCCATAGTAACAAGAAATAAGTTGTGAAGTTATCTTTCGGATATTCATTTTAATTGTCTCTCAGAGAAGGGCAAGAATACTATGCATGGAATAAGAGAGAGGCAAGAATTTTGATCTCTCTTATTGCACCAACTGTATAGTTGGGAGAAGTCTTAAGCTTCCAGGAACATACCCTTCCTCAGGTTTGGGCTTGAGCTGAGGTCAGGTCTGCTCTCAACCCAACTTTGAGGAAGGAGAACTTGTGCTTGTCTAATATCTTCTCAGCTATACAGTTGGTCTTGTACAAGATATCAGGCCTGTGTGAGTAGGCAGCTATTCGATCCTTGCCCCTCACATTTTTCCTGGACCATCGCAGCTGTGACATCACTGAAATGCTACCATAATATGAATGAAATATGTGAGTTAACTTAATGTTAATATATGTACTCTAATTGCAATTTATAATAAAAAGTATTTTGGATGTAATATGGCCCAATTAATTTCAGCATTTTACAGCCACAGAGATGGAGGACACATGAAAATGCAGGTGCCTCTGGCCAAGATGGAGCCACAGTGCTCTGTTGGATCAGGGCAGAGCACTCAACCCTATGCAGTAGGGAGGTCTGGCTTCCTGTGGTCATTGCAGTAAACAGTTGCTTGTTGTAACAAGTAAAGGATTGTAGGGTGTCAAGGTATAACTGTACACTCTCCCCGTCTCTGGGCCGCTTACCGGTAGCCAAGGGTCTGCTCACTTTTGGCTGGGTGTGTCACACGTGCCCGCCTCTCCTGCCATGACTTTGATGTTAATGGAGTTGGTTCCAGTGTCTGGCACATGCCATCCAATTATGAGACTCTCCGGCGTTCCACGGGTCCCGCGTCTCTGAGGGTTCTGCTACCCCTACACCCTCACCCGTTCCACCAGGTGGTAACCGCCTATCTGGTCCAGCCACGTATCCGTAGGTCACACAAATAATCCACAAAAGCAATATGACAATCAACACAAGCAGTCAAAGGGGCTCCCTTGGGCCGAGCAGCTGGTTCAGCTTTCTGCAGTTGTCCTCCAAGACCCACTCATCCTCTGCGGGGTCAAACCCCCTTTTTGGCTCTGGAAGAGTCCCTCCTGAGGCTTGGGTAATTCCCCTTTTACAGTTAAAGCTCACTGTTGCTACTGCGCCCACATCACAGGAGCTACGGTATCCACAGTCAATGAGTGCCCTTCTATCAGGGTCTTTACGGTACCCTGCTCCCGCTGGGTTTCACTCGCCCCTGGCCGGTAAACAAAACAGTCCTGTGCTCCACAAGGGCCTGAAGACGAGGCTCACAAACCCTGCTGGGGCTTAGCCCTTCTCCAGAAGTTTCTACTGGCACTCAGCGCTGCTCGCATCCTCTACAATGTCCGCCGGCCTGCTCTATCACCTCCACGTCCTCCTTCCGGTTCCGCGTTGCTCCCGCTTGTCAGCCCCGTCCTCTCTTTTATACCGGCAACGGAAGTACCGGCACCTCCCTTTCCCCCACACCTGGATAAGGGGAATTTCTGCCTGTCTCCCTGGGGTTGCGGGCCTGGGGCCACGGGCCCTCCACTCAGGCTGGGAGCCAAGGAGCCTGCTGGCCCTTTCTCTCCCTCACATAGGGTAGCATTTTCCTGCACTCAGCCGGTCTCAACACCAGCCAGCGCTACCCAGGGAGAAGAGCAGAGATGCTTTCCCAGCTTCTGGCCCATGCTGGGTACATTCCCATTCTAGGATATTGAAATTCTGTTTGGATTACTAGGATGCCTCGGCCCAACTGCTTCTTATCCATCAGCCAACTCTATGCTTTACCACCTTATTGATCTGTTCATTTGCTTGCTGCCTTCTTACTCTACTAGTTGATTATCTGCACAGATTGTTTTACTGCCTTGTTTGTCTGGTCAAGTTATTGCATTATTGATTCTTGCTAATTCTGTCAGCTCCACCACTTGGTTACCACTAGTTTTCAACCATTGTTATCATGTCTACTTCTCTCTCCAATTGTTCGTTCTTCCTTTCTTCCTCCCTCCCACACGCCCTACTGACTCCAGCTCCCCACCCCTTCTTCCATTTCCCCTTTTCCTGCTTCCTCCTCTTGCTTTTTCTCCACTCTGGTACTGTTTTTCCAGACTGGCTCTGATCTATTTGCACACAATAGCTCTTCATCAACACAATTTACTTGCCGCAGAAGGACAGGATCAATGAAGTGACATTTGCATCATGGAGTGAACACAGAATGGCAGTCACACATGACAGACAAATTCTGGGAAATTTTGGAAGCTATTTACTACTCTCAGGTAGATTAAATTTACCTCCTTGACATTTTAGTTATAGATATTGTAGCTCATGCACTAAGATACTGACCTTGTCTGTTATGTTATGGAAATGACACATTTTTAGATGATGGACTGTTTTGAAATAATGTCTCTCAGGCTAGGGACAGAAATTACACATAAACCAGTTTAAGTGATCAGCAACTGGTTTAAGCCTGTAACAGAACAGAAGCTCAGTGCATATAAACCAGTTTCAAAATGGCTGAAACTGGTTTCAGAGAAACCTGGTTGACTGTAGTATCAGACTTAACTGATTTAAGACTTAACTGACTGGGAAGAGAGGCTACCATTGACAGCCCCAAGGGTGGGAAGGGGGGCGGCCTGGCACTTGGGCAGGCAGAGGAGATGAGCTCTGCCTGCCCAAGGCTTGAGTGCAGCCCTGCTCAAAGGTGCATGGGATGTGGGCAGTAACCCAAAAGTAACCCTCGCTGTGAACCTGTACACAGGTTCACCAAGGTGGTCTGCCTTTGGGTGCCTTCATCTGATAGCTCATCAGACAAGAGTTAAATTTTCATGTGATCAGCCATTTTAAAGGCTCTCTGGATCTGTGAACGTTTGTTACATTACAGCTGTAGAGAGCTTTTGTGGGCCTCATTGCACAAAAAATATAACCTCGGTACAAACCTGTTGATTGACTGTATATATTCTTTAGTTAGTTTATAAGGTGCATATTTACCCTGCCTTTAATGAAGCAGAAAGTATAGACAGAGTGGGAAGGAGGAGGTATGGAACTGAGAAATAGGAAATCTGGGGTTCCATGTCTGTGTTTCCAGTTCTGTCCAGTTCATGCCACGTCACTTAATTCAAGTGCCACCTCCCTCACAGTAACATGGGAATTATGGCTCTTTAAGTGGAGAATTCAAGCATTTTTATTTTTAAGATAGACATTGAAGGGCTTTAAGCATATTTTTGTGATGTGTTGTTGAATCAGGGCTATAGTGTTAACCTCATAGATGTGTTTGTGGCTTGATCCTTCACCTTCTTCTCAAGTAAGTAAAAACTATCTTGCTTAAACAAGCACTTGGAGGACTGGTCTTATCCTTACAAGGAAAGAATCAGGCCCATTGTTGGCTCACAATTTTAAAGATGTAAGTCATCATATAATTGCAATGAACTTCAGAGCCTTTTCTACTATTGTTATTCTTTCTTATCCCTGGTGTACAATAATGGTTATGTTGCTTTCCTTTTTTGTTTTTATCTAGTCATAATTTCATTTGTTCACAAAAGTATAGTCTCTTGTTCCCTTGCTATTCATATTTCCCTGAGTTACAGTTTTTGTGTTGAGAAATGACTTGACTTTAAAAAAGTCTGCTGGTGCTCTATAAAAATGCCTCTGACAGTAAAACAGATCCTTGGGTGCCTATACACGAACAGCAAGGCTGCTCTGATGCACTGTAATTACAATGCATTGGAGCAGACTCAATCGCGTCTACAGGAGCATGGTAATTATCACACGTTAGCAGTCTCCTGCATCTCATGTATCGGCATCCCCACACTTCGGAGTGGCAGGAGGAGTGCTTTATCTAAAGCTCCTTCAACAAACTTTGGATGGGGCACCCCCACTGCCATTATGGGGCACAGGGATTCTGATACATGAGATGCTCCAGAGCTGCTTTAATTAAAGCATCCCCACCAACTCCCAGGGCACGTGTATAAACACCCTTAGTACTTAAAGTTCTTGATTCTTACTGAAGATAGTTCTGGACTATATAAATACTGCTGGAATGTTTCTGGAAGATATAGGGCGCATCTATACATGCAAACTCTGCTGGATGGTTTGTGTGACGGTTCATGTGACCAGACTCTGGAATAGACCCCCAGTGAGGGTGGTGGAGGCACCTACCCTAGAGACCTTCAAAAGGAGACTGGATGCACACCTTGCTGGGGTTATTTGACCCCAGCAGTCTTTCCTGCCTAGAGCTGTGGGGCTGGACCTGATGATCTTATGAAAACCCTTCCAGTCCTAAACTTCTGTGGATTTGTGTTTTGGATCAAACCAGTTTATGAAACTTCTGTCCCAGACC
>NW_017729008.1:9066436-9069502 GCF_001723915.1 Gavialis gangeticus | reverse complement strand
TGCTCTCTGCTCCAGAGAACAGGGCTGGCCCTGCCCCTCTGGTACCTATCTGGAGCAGTGAGGGTTGGCTGACAAGGTGGGGAGCAAGCCCAGTTAGGGCTGCAGCCCAGTCTACAGGAGGGCCTGCCCTCCCCCGCAATCCCCCTGACAAACTCTGTCTGGGGTCTGAGACCAGGGAGGGGGATTAAACACCCCTTCCCCCACTTAAATTTACTGCTGGCTGCAACTGTGGACTCCAAATCCCAGAGGTAACACAAAGCAGGAAGAGGAAATGATGAGCAACCCTGCAGAGTCCTGCTGTAATTGTGGACTGCAAATGCCAGCAACCTTGGGGGCAACAGAAAGAGAAAATGAACACACAGGCAGACAGCCATGCTCTAGATCCACCCCCTGTCCCCTGGCTTCTGGCCTGAGCCACTGCAGGCATGTAGCTGCATTTCCTATTGAAACATTTCTGTTTCAATTTAATCTGTTAAGTTTAGGCTAACCTGCAAAGACTGAATCGATTCAGCCTTGGGCTTTTTGACTGTCTTCACCTAGCCTTAGCAGACAGAAAATGCTTTTCATTGGCACCCAATAAACAGTTTTTCTGACCTGTTATATTCTAAACTCTGTATGTTTAAAACAGTATTTAAAACAGAATTATACTTCATGTAAAGTCCCTCCTACAGCATTCAAAATCATTTATACTTGGTAGTTTTCCTGCTTATATGTGTTCACGCATATATGTTTTTAGGAATCCCTTCAACACTCCAATGCCAGAGAACAAGCAACAAATGACCTTCAGGATTAATAGCTGTCTAATTAGGAGCCCAAATAGGTTTTATAAAATGGCTTCTTAGCTTGTTCACCTAAGATCATTCAATGTCATTGGGTTCTAAGACGAAAGAATTGAATGATATTCAGCATCTGGTAGAGGAGTTCTGGGAGGTGATGGTATTGAAGCAGTTCTTCAATCCTGTACTATGGGACCAATTAATATTATCTACAAGTTGGTGGAGGCTGTCCCTTTTTACATAAATACTATATGAAGAGGTGTACTGTTAAGACTTACTGTTGGCAGTCTCTGCAGATGCTTTAAAGACAAATGATCAGACTTATACCTAAGTATATTGTCAATGAATTCTCATTTACATGTCAGCTCATGACTGTGCAGTGTAGGTTGGTTTTATCCTTCCTTCATCCACTCCAGACTCTGGGAGACCTGCAGAGCACTAAACAAACATGTAGGCTTGGGTTAAGTAATGACATCCACATTCCATGGATATATTAGAGTCTAATGTATATGCAAATGGAGAAAACAGGGGTGTGAAGCTGGAAAATCAGTTAATGGGTGTATAGAGTAATTTTGTTTGTACACATGTTGTTGCTTGGCTGCTTTTTATTCCTCCTTTTTTTTAAATTCCTCCTCTTAGTGTTCCTTTCTTCTGCTTTGTTTAATGTAAGAGCCCTGGCCCTGGGTGCCTGCTGCCTGCTGGGCTGGGCTGGGCTGGGCTCGGCTGGTGGCAGGGCTGCCTGCTGTGTTGCTTCCAGGGGCAGTGGTGAAATTAGTTGCCAGCTCTGCTGGCAATTATTTTTGTGATTCTCCAAGGCTGCATTTGGGACTATTGTGCTGGCTGCACCTTTTCCCCCTTAGTTAAGCTGTTCTTGATGTACTGTCCTTTTTATCACCTTACCCCATCCATCAGGGCCAGATCTTTTAAAGCACCTGAGGACATATGTTCAAATGTTCAGCACACTCACCATGCACTCAGTGCAATGCACTTCTTTGAATAGCTTCCCAGTTAATTTGGTGTCTAACCGAGGTTTGGACCCAGCTCTGGGTGCTGAACTTTTGAACATTGTCATGAATTACTAATTTGGCACACTCGATGGAAAACAAGTGTATTTTCCCCATTTGTACACATTTTCTCATTCACTAGTGCCCACATATAACTGTGTGTAACTGCTTGATTTGTCTCACTGACTTCTTGAGGGAATTGTACCTGTTTATGCCAGGTCTAAATATGAATTTCTGATGCATAAAGAAAGAGTGGAGCAATAAAATATGTTACATTTAGAGTTCACCTGAAGAACACAGTCTTTTGTGTGGGAACACAGGCTAGGAAAGCAGATTTATTGGTAGTAACTCTCTTGAATAAAGCAGCAGTTCCAAGTTCGTAGGAGTATGGGATGTATATACAGAAGTACCTGTGTTTGATGCCCTGGCAGCTGTGATGGAGAAAGACAGAGAAATTGCTTCCGATGGGGATGATGTCACTCCCTACGTGACAAGGAATGGGCAAAGAGTGAACACCAGCAGGAAGAAACACCGGGTCCTCATCATCGGAGACTCCATCCTATAAGGACTGGAAGGGACCATCTGCCGGCCTGACCCCATGGTGTGAGAGGGCTGCTTCATGCCTGGGGCTCGGGTTAGGGACATCACGGAGAGGATCCCAGCCTACATCTGACCTTCAGACCAGTACCCCATGTTTGTCATCCACATGGGGACAAGTGATGCGGCCAGGGGCAACCCTGACCACATTATAAAGGAATTCAAGGCTCTGGGGAACAAGCTTAAGGAGATGGGGGTGCAGGTGGTATTCTCCTCTCTTCTTCTGGTGAGTAGGCGGGAACGGCGACACGAGGCCTGCATTGGAGAGGTCAACTGGTGCTTATACAGCTGGTGCTGCCAGGCAGGCCTTGGGTTCCTAGATAATGACCCATGCTTTCAGGTGGGGGACTTGCTGGGGCAGGATGGGCTTCACCTCTCTCCTAAAGGCAAGCATGTCTTCTCTTCCAGGTTGGCTGATCACGTACGGTGAGCTTTAAACTAGCCTCACCGAGGGAGGTGGCTGCAGGAAGATGAGGAGACACCACCTGAGCAAGGCATGTGACAAATGCAAGGAGTGCCCAGGTAAGAAACAGGGGTCCAGACAGTCTCCCAAATCAGGGGGTGGCACACGCAGCTATGTAAGGACTTAAATGCCTATATACCAGTGCTCATAGTATGGGGAACAAACAGGAGGAACTCGCCCTCAGAATAGCCAGTTCAAACCCAGACATAATGGGGCTTACAGAAAC
>NW_017729008.1:9024031-9065771 GCF_001723915.1 Gavialis gangeticus | reverse complement strand
GGCGGCTAGGAGCTGGAACCAACTTCCAAGGGAAGTGGTGCTGGCTCCTACCCTGGGGGTCTTGAAGAAGAGGCTTGATGCCTACCTGGCTGGAGTCATTTGAGCCCAGTTTTTCTCCTGCCCAGGTCGGGGGTCAGACTTGAATATCTACAAGGTCCCTTCCGACCCTACTTCTGTGATTCTGTGATATGATTCTATGACATCCTCATTGACATGATGACATAGGTACAATTTTCACAGTGATTCTGAAAGGGATGTGAAAGAGTTATACAGAAATAGGTGCCTAATTCTCTTGAACTCTTTGTAAATCTCGGCAAATAATTCTAATTATACTTTCTTAGACAAATTCACTATAGAAGAATGAGCCATCCCTTTTTATTTCACTTTCCTTGACTGTTCTTTGGAACGTTCACTGTCTTTGAATACCATATTTGTGTACATACCATAACCCCCCTAATAAGGCACGTACCTTGTTTTGGAGTAAGCAGAATGAAAAAAAACATTTTCCCTCCAGAGTTGTGGCCACACAGTGGAGACAGATCCTAATCTTCATCTCATTACCCTCCTTTACCTGCTCAGGAAAAAAGCTACAGTTTGAACCGTTTCACAGCTGAAATGTCAGCAGCTCTTGGGTGCTCAGCCAAAAGATGAAACTGTAGCTGCTGCTGAAGATTGGACTCCATGGGTAGATCTAAGATTTTTGAAAAAAGCTAGAAACAGATTCAGGGTTATGAAATAGAAAAACAGAGCCCAGGAATAGCTGAAAAAGGATGGCCATTAACACCTGTTGAGTAAAGAGCAATTAGCAGAAATCAAGTAGATTTGAATGATCCATTACATCAATTGCATCCATCATTGCTGCCTTAATAGAAATGCCACTACTATTATTCTAGGCAGAAAATCAGCTTCCTCACTTAAGACACACCTCCATTTTTGCAGACTAAGTTCTGAGGAAAGGCACACATTGTATGCAAGTAAATATGGCAATAGCTTAGGAGTGTCAGATATTGCAGATTTATAAAATGCAAGTGTGTCCTTTTGTTTTATTTTCATTATATATCTGAAGCTGTCTGTGGGTGTAGTGCCTGTGTTCTGCACTTTGTGTTACCCAAGTCAGGCTTGTTAGCAGTTTGATAAATGACTGTTTGCCTGAAAATCATTTCAATGCCATTGGGATAATTTGTGGGAGGTTTGGGGATTCTAATGGCTTTTGCTTAATTTCAGGGGCTTTTTATGAAATTGTTTTCACCTTAAATTACAGTGCTGATTAACTTCCCTTCTGATTTAAGCAAGTTCATTCTTGGTCATATTCTTTCCTTCCTCTAGACCTCTTTTACAGGTGTAAACAACCCTAAAGAAACAGACCTACTATGGTTGCAGAAGAGTCATGAAGGGGGACTTAACATTGGGCATATTTAAAATCATTCAGCATTTGGTAAACTAAAATCTTAAAAGCAGGCTAGGGAATCAATCTATTGTAGAAGATTTGACAAATTCATGTTTTAGATCACAATACAGCAGTAGATATAATTATGTGTCGGGGTGGGAGGCAAGGAGCGGGGCTAAATGCATGAATAAGATATCTCTCATTGTATCATTTCACTTTTATAATAAGATTTACTTGTCAACTTAAAATGTAATAATGTAAGTAACAAGATAATTTATTTCTTAGTATAATGAAAATGTACAGAAGGAAGGAGTGGGACCTTGCAAGATGCCAGCTTTCTTCTGTTGGAGACAGCCTGCCTAGTAGCATGCACACTGAACACTGGAAGAAATGCTGACAGACATAGGAAAGATCGACAAACTGAAGGGCTGGAGACAGATAAGAAAAGACAGGGAATAGATGTGAGGTGAGAAGGACTGGAAAAGATGAGATAAAGAAAGCGGGGAAGGGACAGAGACATTGAAGTCAAATAAGGAATAAAACTGAATTGAGAGGGAAGACTAGCAAAAGTATATAAGGAGAGGGGAAAAACAATCTGACTGAGTAGAATGGAAAGAAAAGTAGGGGATCTGCAAAGTGAGAGGAAAGGCACAACGGAAAAGGCTTTGCATGCACTTGAGCTTTCTTTAAAGATTGCCCGCACTCTTTTTAGAAGGTTCTTAGTTAGAAAGGAGCCTTTTCTATAAGTGAATATGTTCCCCGAAGATAATCAGTTGTTTCCTTAGAGCTTCCCAAGGAACTGGCTTCCTCCTGCCTCATTTGTTTTTCTTGCTACTTTAGGCCAGCTTATGCCACCATTATCCCACATCTATCTCATTCCATGAGTTTAGGGAAATTACTTATGAACTGAGGGCATTACCTGATGTGAGTATGGGAAGCTAGCACAGGAGACTATAGCTCTGTGAGAGGCCATTCTACTGGATACAGTGCACATGCTATGCACCAGAGAGAAATCCACAATATGGCGCACAACTGTAGATTTACAAGTTGGAAAAACTTGAAAACTTCCCAGCGGTGCTATCTGTTAGACTGTGGAAACATTTGTCATGGTGCAAGATGACACATGATAAATAGGACCATTTTATGAATTAAAACAAATAAATAGGTCCATGGTTTGAGACATTTAAAACTCCAGATTTCACAAAACATTGGAGGCTGTCCCCTAGGGAATAACGTTGCACTTGGTCAAAGATAAAATCAATGACCTCTATCTTTTGAACACAAAAAAGGAAGCAGAATATAAAGTGTGTAAGCCTTACTGATGGTTGTGGAAGAGCCTTTCTGCTGCTCCTGTACTAACAATCAAGGGAAATAGAAATATACTGGGGTTTTCTTCCAGAATTAAGTAAATCCAGCTGAGATTGGATGTTTTTTAAAAAGATCTGTTCAAGCTCAATCAGCAGTTATTGGATGGGATAGATGCATGAATTACTGCATGAATATCTGTGGCCTGTGTTATGCAAGAGATTAGATGAGATGATCATAATAGTCCCTTTTGGCTTTAAAAATCCATCCCTGAATAAAGAATATGAATGCATAAATATGGAGAATGTTAGAAACATCTCTGTTATGACTTATTTTGGTATGACCCAGTTCACCCATTTATTAACTGATTTTATTCCAAGACAAGGTCATTGAGAAATATTGATTAACCTTTTAAAATGGACAGCCTTTGCTGCATCTGGAACAAGATTCACAGAACCCCCTTTATGTTCTTTTTCAAATCCACAAGATTTCAGAAGCCAAAATACTGTGAATGAAAATGATTCCATTAGCTGAATAGTCTAAAGAATTTTACACAGAATATTTTAAAATTAAGACTTTTCAGCTGTATTTTAAACTCAGAATAAGTTTGTGGAACATGATGGTGCAGCGAATATCACATTGCCACTACCAGTTCAAAAGCCTTTGAATATCCAGGTAATTTTATTTCTCAGTGCTGTCAGGCTGGTGTCTTCCAAAAGCAACAATTCAATTCCAGGGGAAAAAAAGACTCATCAGAATACATTTCTCTTGGTCCTTCAGATTACACAATTCTAGATACTCTTAGGAAGTTTTAAAAGAGGTGTTTCTACATTAATTTTGACCTGACTGAAACAGAAAATGACTGAAAAGATTAACAAGAAACATGGGAAAAATAAATGTAGTAGCTAATTGAAAGTAGAAAGTGGAGCTATCACAGAATTGAAAGTAATTAAAACTAAATTTACCTTTATGCGGCTATATCACAAATGAACAGGAAAAACAAACAAACCCAGTCCCACACTTTTTATAAGAACCAATGAAAAACATACCTAACTTCATCCACTGCAGTGAAACTAGGCTGATTTATGCCATCCTAGGTTGGTCCCAAGTGACCTTCAGATGATGGCACCACCAGTGAATGGTGACAACAATAGCGATGTCCATGAACACGGATATATTACATCGTAAGCTATTTTAGTGCAGTACACTGTGAAACCTTTCAGGTGTACTATTCACACATACTCATACTATGCCTAATATATTCTGCATTTATATGTCTCTAATAACAAAAACATGGCTGGGTTCTTTTTTTTTTAATGTGAAATTGGGTATATCAAAGTTTTTCTTCAGCACTAAATTGGAACAGATATATCCTAGAAATCTAGCACATGCAAAAAAAATTAGCTTCCAGGTCTGTTAATTTAATGTTGCATTTTCTGGCTGAATCCTCATAAAAAGTCTTCTCAGTATCTAAGCTGCGTATCAATCTCCATGGGCAAAAACAACATGTTGTCAGTAAAACTGATCAATCTGCTTATACAATATTTCATCAAGAAGTAATATGGAAAAACTACTTGCCTGAGCTTGAATCTATAATATTTACTTAAGTTGGATTGGTTGAAGTGGGATTTTGGTCTAAATTAAAGACTTGTGGAATCAGATCCTAAGCACTAGATAAGGAAATATGACTGCAAAACAATGTGATATTTATATTTAACAAATGCTGGCCTACAATGTGAAGATAATATGATTTGTGGCATTTTGTAAGTGTACATATGTCAAACTAATGTAATCCTTCTGCCTGGCATTAGACAACAGTAACAAAGGCAGGGTTCAGTGGTAAGGGCCAAACACCAGCATTTCAAATTTAGCTTGGGACCTTACCTAGAAACCTGGGAAATACATTTTAACTGGGTATTCCAATATGAATACACTTCCCCACTTGCAAGCAAATGTTAAACTAAAATAGAGTTTATTACAACATAAGACCTGCCATTCATTGGGTCAGACTGTAGATCTGCCTTGCCCAGTATCCGGTGTCACTGTCATGGGTGCAATCCCCTACCCCATCACTGGAGGAGAGAGGGAGCCAGGGTACAGCTGGCCGGCTCCAACTCCCTGGAGAAACTGAGAAGGGTAAAAGGCCCTTTAATAAAATGGCCCCCCACTCCAGGTGCTTGACAGGCTTTGGGTGCAAGTAGTGAGTCAGGAGACCCAGAGAGGGGCTTAGATGCCCAGGGCCTGAGGCAAGGCATGCACTGTGACCCTGCAGGCTGCAAGGACTGGAGCTCATTGCTATGGTGTGGTGTTGACCCAGGGCGGGGAGAACTTTCTTGTCTGGGAGCAGATGCTCATCTTTTTTGTTGGTGTGGATGTTGAACTAGAAGGCTGAGTTGTGGCTGTAGGGGAGGAAGAGGCCACAGAAAGGTGCCTGAGGCACCCCAGGCTACCCCTTCAAAGTAAGGGGGAGCACCACTATCAGCAGAAGGACAGTGGTGTGAGGCAGAAAAGACCAGGGCCGGGGATCCAGACCTCGTGAAGGGCAAGGCTGGAGCTGGAAGTGGGAGCCAAGGGTCATGGGACAGTGGACCTTGAGTGGAGGGGCTCAGATAGAGTAAACTGGGTGAAAGCCAGGGGGCCTTAGCCCAGACAAGGACCTGAGACCCTGAGGCAAAACCCCCATGCCCTGCCTATACTTTTCCTTAAGGTGTAAGCAAACATACACCTTAAGCAGCAAATTAACTATTGCACCTTAACTGTAACTCAAAACAGGTCACAGTCACACTCACTGGCAGACCAATCTGGGGAGTGATTAGTCCAGTCAGATTGAAAAGGAGATGCCCCCTGAGCTGCCATCCAGGTTCTCCACCAGCTGTGACAGTCAAAATAGCCAGTGCTGGGTAGGGAGGCCTGCACTGGAGTTGCTGCCACTTTGATGGTGGGGAGTGCTGTCAGGGTGTGATGCTAGGGACTGCTGCTCTGGTATCTGTATCCAGGAGCCACTGCCATTTCTCTATACCACTGAGGGTCACCACTGTTCTTCTATGTCACTAGGGTCTTTATTGCTCCTCCAACAGGTGCTGCCACTCCTCCTTTGGATGCAATATAACCCTGGCTTTTTTAGACCCTGTCCTATGTCACTGGTAGGCTCAGAGACTTTGTTTAGCTCTTTTAACTACAGTAAGTCTCAGGCTTTTACCTATAATCTAACTATAGAGTCTTCTGTTCAGAACCACCCTTACCTTGAGGAGTTGAGAGAAATGAAACCATCAAGAGAATGACCTCTGTTTAAAATGCTTCCATTTCCTAGACCAGTGATTCTCAACCAGGGTGCCTTGCAGTTCCACTAGATCCTTTCAAGGGTGTTGTGAGGTGTGAGGAGATAAGTGAAGTTTGAGGAGATAAGCAGATAAGCTAAGTAGTATGGATGTGCAAAACAGGCTGTATTTGATTGAGATTCAGCCCAAATTGGGGACAATGATGCAATTCTTTGATTCAGATCCCTATCCCTGACTTGATTCGGCTGAATCTGAAACTGAAGATTCAATGCTGATTCAGAGAATCAGCAATTCAGCTGTAGACACAGCTAAAAATGTTTTTTCTACATACCTTGAGGTACCAGGTGCGGCTCATGAATGCTGCGATGCTGGGACAGATGGAGCGTCCCACAGGGGCACGGGGCGGGGGGGCGGCCATCCATGTGCTTGGCAGCAAACCCAGAAGTGGACTGGAAGTATTTCCAGTCCACTTCTGGGTCCACTGGGGAGGATGCTGGAGGCCCTCCCCCACCGCATCCCCCTGGCTCGGCGATTGGCCGGGGGGACCCTGTGTGCCCCCGCCAGACCCAGGAGGCACCAGTCGCCAGTCCTGCTCCCCAGTGGATTCAGAAGTGACTGGACATGCTTCTGGTCCGCTTGCAGGTTTGCTGCCGAGCGCACTGGGGAGCCTCCCGCACTTCTGTGGGATGCTCCATCTGCCCCAGCATCGTAGCATTCACGAGCCGCCTGGTACCTTGAGGCATGTAGAAAAAACATTTAAAGTTACGTCTATGTCTGAATTACTGAACCTTTCTGAATCTCTCTGAATTGATTTGGAGGGTTCCGATTTGATTGGGAGGTATTAAAGGGTCTTCTGATTCGATTCAGATTCAGAAATTCGGTCACCAAATCTCCACTGAATCGAATTAGGGACCGAAGCTTTGTACAGCCCTACTAAGTAGGTAAACCAGGCTCAGACTTCTCCCTGCCTGGATGTTCCCCCACCCTAATGCCCAGCCCCTGTGTAAGATCAAGCATAATCTGTGACATCTGAATTTTCAGGCCTGGGGCACATATGTAGGATGGCAGCCCAGTAGAAAATATTAGACATGGGTATTGATAGACATGGATATGGAGCATATGTATTTTGGTTTGGAATTTAACTGGCTGTGGACTGTCCACTGGCTGTGGACTGATACATACATACATACATACATGCATGCATGCATGCATACACACACATACAGAGACACATAGACGTATACATATGCATATAGATAAACATATACAAATAGATAGCTGTAGATGTCTGTGTGTGTGTATGTGCATGTATGCCTACAGTATTCAAAGAATCAAAGCATAATACTGTCTTAATATATATTTTATATTTACATAAAAAAAAATTGGTGTCACTCTACATAAATCTAAGAGCACATCTACACCTGGGTATGTTATTTGAGACTGTCACAGTGAGATGTGCGTCCACATACACTACCTCCTAAACCAGATGTAATGTAACTGGCTTAGTGCTTGGTCTCTCTCGAGAGCTTAATGGCACATACTCTGCACTGCACTAGGCCCAGTACACAGTTTCCACTTTGGGAGGCAATTTGAGCAGAGCAATTGTAGCATTCTCACAGCAGTGTTCCTCTGCCCCCTACTGAGGTGATATAGGCATTCAGTAATTGTATTAGGCCTTCCTTCCTGGGGGAATGCCCCTCTTCAGCTGCTGTTCTGAAGCTCTGTAAGGTTGACTCCACTGCTTGTAGAAGGAGGAGGCTGTCAACAGAGGATTCTCCACAATAGCTCCCTTCCTTTGGCTTATGCCCTCCCTTCACCCACAAGGTGTGAAGTAACTCAAATTTGTTGATCTGCTGGGCATGACACAAAGCCTATTTGTAGCAGGGAGGACTGAAGTAGATCAGGTGGTCAGGAAAGTATAGTGGAGCTTTAAATCATAATGGTTTGTGTGGATTCTTATTAAAAGATGTGTAGCAAAATGAGGGAAATGTTGCTGCTCTGGATGGTTCTATATAATTATATATAGAGAGATATGAAATGGGCCTCCAGATTTGTCTTGGTCACATTTTTAGAAAGAGAATTTCTTTAGACCAAAATCTACAAATTCAACTAATTAAACCTCTTCCATAATGATTTATTAAACAAACAGAGTCCTTTCATGATGCAGTTAAAAAGTTTTGAGTGGACTGTAATCCACTTAGTTCCTTCTGACTTTGAGGCTAAAGTTGAACTTAAAAGCAACTTGTGGGAAAATATTTCCATAGGAATTAAGAGCTAAATTTTACAGATAATGGCATATCTAACTCCATGCTGGGTATGGTTCAGAAGTAAATAAAAAAAAATGAAATGCCAGGGTTAATTTTTTGTTGTACCTGTGTTTTACATCATATTACATAATAATATACAGAGCTAAGAAGTACTTGATTGTATAAAAAGAGGAAGTTAAAAAAAAGGAAGTAGTGGTATAAATGAGAAGGTACCAAAAGGAATAAGGCACTGCTATAATATATACTGTAAAGAGAAGGTTATAAATCATGATGAAAAAACAAAAAACATTTTGAGTTTCAAAGCTGAAGCTGGGCTTGCCTGCAGAGAAATAGGAAGTAAGGAGAGGGAAGGGGAGCAGAGGGTAAGGACACAGTGAGGGCTCGCCTTAACTCACACTGGAGAAGAAGCTCCTGAAGGAGAGGAGAGAAAGGCTCTGTCACAGTTTGGCTGCCTGAGATGATGCTGGTGCTTCTGTGCTAGTGCTCACTATGTTATTATTTTACCTGTTGTTATTTAAAGTGATGGACCAGACTGAGGCTGTAGGGGAGGAGGAGTCCTCATTGGGACACACTACCATGTCTTGTAGAGGCCCTAGCACCAGTGAGGACACGTCTTAACACACACACACAGTCACACATGACGAGTTTTGCATGTTAGCAGCTCGAGGTACAGTTTCCCAGCAACCCCTGCACCTATCTCCTTGTAAGCTGGCAGGCTTCATGGCCTCAGGAGGGGCTACCATGCCTGCAGTTTTCACCCTCCTGTGCCTTCACACTTTCAAGTGACATGAGTTTTGCCTTCAGGATTTTGAGGTACAGTTTCCTAGAAACCTCTCCACCTATGTTCATGAAACTTAGTGGACATCATGCTTTCTGAAGTGGCTACCATCTCTGCTGGTTTCACCTAAATCTGCCAGCAAATGCCAGAGTTATAGGCAGTTTTGTGTTTCCCCATTACAGCCTGTGGGTGAAACAGCAAAACAGTGAAACAGTTTCAACGAAACAAAATGGGACAGTGCTTTCAAAATGAAACAAAACTCTAAACAAAACACTGTCCCATCAAAATGGTGAAATGGAAGTTGAAATGAAATGTTGCTGTTTCGCACAGCCCTAGAATCCATAATTATAAGAAATACAGGAAACAAAAATTGTGAATTACAGTCATGTTAGCAGTATTGGCAGATGGGAGAAAATTGCCACCCTATGTGATTTAGAAATGCAGAATGGACAAAAGAAAAGTTGACACCAGGAATAGTGGTTAGGTGCCAGATGCAAGGATGGATGTCACGTGAATTGATGAATGACTGGTTAGATGTTGTGTGGAAATGGAGACTTGGGGCACTGCTAAAAAGTAGAGAAATACTAGTGTCAGATTCATTCAGAGGGCATTTAAGACCAGACATGAGAGCAAAAATTCAGTCAATGGATTGTGATTTTGTGGTCATACCTGTTGGTATGACATCTCAACTCCAAGTACTGGATGTTGTAGTGAATAAGTCCCTTAAGGAGCATTTACAGTGTTACTACTATGCATTTACATCTGGCGGGAAGATTAAGAAGCCAACCATGGCACTGCTATGCCAATAGAATCTGACTTGGGGCAGGATATTTTCAGAATCTATTATTAAAGGCTTCAGGAAGTGCTATATATCCAATGCTGTTGATGGAACTTAAGATAATGTTTTATGGGAACATGAGGGAAAAGATGAGAACAGTGAAAAGAGAGGGGTGTGAGAATGAGGCATGTGACTGTGTCTAGTCCTAAGTTGTAGGATCTAAGAAAGGAGTAGCAATCATCAGGACAGAACCTAATATAGATTAAATTGTTAATATTTGAATTGAAGCTCATGTCGAATGTATGACTTATTGGTATTACTGTAGTTTTTGTCAGTAAGTTGGTTTATAAAAATAATACCAAATTAAAAAATGTTGCTTGTGTAAAGTCTAATTATTGGTGTGTATGGGGGGGTGTCATCTTAATTCCAAGGTCATCTTAGATTCGAGTAGATATGGTATACTACCTCTAAATGCTGATGAATTTTCAGCAGGGTTATGCTCAACATTTTGTTTCCTTTTTATTCTTGGCTACCCACTCAACACATTGGATCTTTGTGCAAAATTTTGTCTTTCAGAGTCTGCTCACATATCTTAAGTGGTGGAAGTTTTATTTGTGCTTTTGTTACAAAAGGTACAAGAAGAAAGTGCCTACTTTTGCTTAATAACTTAAAAATATAGAACGGACTGTGAAACATGTTTGCTTTGTTTCAGATGGAATACCTTGATAAGGGCTTTTGTGTGGTAGTGCTATACCTCAATGAACATCAGGAGCTGCCATGTGCATTTTAGGAATAGTATAAGCAAACTTTGGACAAGGTAAGAACACGTGTACATCACAAATGCTAATTCCTTAGTGATTTCTGTTGAAGAGTGGCACTTAGAAAAAATATTTTCCTTTGTGTGTATTGGTAATCTTTAGTGGACCAAGTCTAATGTCTTCTTGATACTGCAATGGGAAGTATGAATTTACAGTTTCCTTCTGAACCTCTTTCTGAGGAAGTCCTGCAGAAACTTATTGTGGTTTCATGCTATCCCATGAGCCAATTGACATGATCTTTGTTGCCCACCAAGTCCAACAAAAGTTTTGGGAACAATATCAGGACCCTGTATGTGGCCTTTACTAGCCTCACCAGTGCCTTTGATTCCATCAGTCATGTAGCCTTGTTGAAAGTACTGGCCAGATTTGGATATCCAGAAAAGCACATCAAGATCACTGAGGCTTCTTCATGACCAGATTGATGCAACTGCTTAATGTCAAGGATCTCAGGCAGATCTGCTTGTCACCTGACCTGGGGTCAAGCAAGGACACATCATCTCCCCAACTCTGCTGTCTACTTTTTTTGACAGTTATTTTGGCTACCATTAAGGACCACCTTCCTGCTGGAACTGCCATAGAATACTGAATGGATGGAGGGCTCTTTAATCTGAGATGTTTTTGGTCAAAGACCAAAGTATTCAAAACCACTGCCTTTAATCTTCAATATGCTAACAACTTGTATGCACTGAGCAAAACCTCTAGACCATGCTGAATCTTTTTGGAAGGAGTCTACCAAACTTTGGGCCTCTCTCAACATCAAGAAGACTAAAGTGTCTATCAATCTGCCCTGGGCCATGAATGTGATTCCCCTTCCCAAATTACCATTGAGGGAACAATTCTGGAGGTAGTTGAGCATTTCCTCCTACCTTGGTATTCCCCTTTCTCAGGGAGTGAACATCGATGAGGAGACCTATCACAGGATCCACGGCACAAGTGCCTCCTTTGAGAAATTGCTTTGGCATTTCTTTAATCATCACAGTCTCCAGAAAAGCACTAAGATTCAGGTCTACAATGCAGGCATCATCCCAACCCTCCTGTATGGATATGAAATATGGGTGACCTATTGTTGTCATCTCAAGAGCCCAGAAAATCCTACACATCAAATGGGAAGATGACTGCATAGACACCAGCACCCTTTCTGAAGCCAATGTTACCAGCATTGATTTATATCCTCAAGCACCAACTTCACTGGATCATACATTGTGTATGGATGCCTGATTCTTGACTCCCAAAACAAGTGCTCTATTTGGTACCTAAGTGCACCTTGGTAACAGCCTGAGATCTCATGGTGCCCAAAGGAAATGGTGCAAGGACATTTTGAAAGCATACCTCAAGAAAATGGATGCCAATGTTCTTCTAAAAATGCTATGTCAAGAACTGGGAGGAGCTGGGTGCTGACCACAGCCAATGGCACTGCAATCTCAACCAATCAGAAGCCCATTCTGAGGTAAAGCGTCTTACCCTCAAAGCAAAGAAGAGAGAGTGGAGGAAGAAAAAGGAAAGAAATCCTGGCCTATGGCTTATTCTCCTGTGTGGAAAAACCTGCAACTTCTGCAAATGGGACTATGGCTCAAGGATTTGGACTCTTAAGTCACCTAAAGGCTTATCAATGAGCTGTGGTAGAGATCATCCTTGAATCAAGGGATTGCCACCAACAAGATGGACCACTCATCTCAACTTGTCTGGCCATTCCTATATTTGTGCTCAAGTATGTTAAAAGGTGGAGATTTGTATTCTGTCCCATGCAGTGTAGACTGAAGATATATCTATACTACACTACCTGCAGGTTGTATACACATATCCAAGTGCTAGACAGTGTATACATATTCAAATGATCTGGGAGAATTCTTCTGGGTTTGTTTTCCTCCTTAAAACATCTTACCTAAATGGAGGTTTAAGTGCAAAGCCACTTCAGCATGCTCTGCAGGCATCCTGGTCTGCCTGGTGACAGATGACAGCAGTGCATAGGGCAGCCCCAATTGGCTGACTTAGACTGCCACACAGGATGTGTCTTCTTGCAGCACAGTGTGGTAGTGCTTGTGAAGGAGCTCCTTTCTGGCTGGAACACTAGAGTCCAGCCCAAGTGAAACATTATCTCCCTGGACTCCTGGATGAGGGCGGGGGGCAAATCATGATGGGATTCCAGGACACTGTGGTGTGGCCTCTCTTAGAAGGTATGTGTAAAAACGTTCACTCTTCCAGGAGAAACTCTCCTGAGAGTGGTTTAACCCTAGCTGTTCCTGGGTTTTTTTTTTTCTTGGAGTGGCTGTTTTGGGTCTAGGAGAAAAATCCTGAATATCTGTACATTTGTGGTTTCTACTGGGAGGGCAGCAATTCTCCCAATAGAAAATGAATGCCTGTATGTGACCCTTTGTTAGCCACAACAGGTTGAGGTTCAGTGTGCGCTGAAAAACCCATCTGTGAAGCAGGTATTCAGTCAGCTAGCTTGTTCTGTGCTCCTTGCAGGTGTGGGCCCCCTACTATCAGTAGTCAAACTTACTACTTTAAATCTGTCTTTGGTGTATCTCTATAATCTGGAGTCATGCCAATGTGGATATACTGTAGGATTGTATTTACTTTCGTAACTATTTCAGTTGTTGTTTCCTCTCTTTCATTCAGAGATGGGCAGCACAGACAGGATCATAAATATAACTTCATAGTAACCCACCACAATCAGCTTTTCTTCTAAAAATGCAAAGAGCAAATCAGTTTCTTGTATTTAAAAGAAAAGCCTATTTCCTTAGCTTTTAAAAATATTTCCTAGATTATTGTGACTGAATTGAACTGTTATGTTCTTTGTGTGAAACTACACAGGGCTGGTTAGAACTATAAACTTTGCTTAAAATGTATTTGAAAGTGGAAAGAAAATTGTTGCTCGCCTTTGGTTTCCAGCAGTGCCCCTCTGGTTCCTTTATGACCATAGTATTGGGAATAGAATAGCTTGGATTCACAGTCAGATTCCAAAAGTACCTGAGGACCTGAGCACCAAATTATAAAGCAGGATAGGTTGAGTGACTTCTGTTCACTACAGAGGCAGGGAAGGATATTGTATCAGTTATACTAGTTATCCTTATAGAATGTAACCCCACTTCATGCCATTAGATATAGTGCAACTTAAAGAAATATATTTTACACAGTAGATGGAAGCTTGTGGGCAGGTAATAAAATGGCTGCACTAACCAGAAACTGGTGGGCACATGTGTTCCCTGCCTATTTAAATTATACTTGGACAGTTTGATGCATCTCTGGCATCTATCCCATGTTTTAGTGGAATGAAACAGGAAGGAGAGAAGAATGCCACATGAGAAAATCCTGTTGGGTTGTAATCTTTCTTTTTGGTTCTTTCTACTTTCTTTTCCCTCCAGCAAATCTGTCACACCTTTGTTTAGAAGTCCATCACATCCTTTCTCATTTAGATATATTCATAGCTGGTCTTATACTTTTTTGTGTAGGTTGATTACACACATGCCATTCTTCTTTGTTAATTAAGATCATCACAACAGAGAGAGAAAAACTTTCCATAGGAAACGGGGTTTTTCTGTGGGTAATTCCCTGTAGACATAAATCAGTCCTACAGAAGAACAACTCCTGAAAGAAAAGCTGACCTTTTAAAACCATTGTTACTCCCTCTGCTTTTTCTCTCTACATATAGCAGTTCTCAAAGCTGAATATGATCCTCACCTCCCCTGAATGGTACAGACTCTATGTCAAACACTAGAGTTTGAAGTAAGCTGGGAAGTGGGTGAGAAAAAAATCACTGCAGTTGAAATTCTTACAGTGGTAAAAATATATGTAAGCTCCCTTCCATTCCTTGAAACAGTACTGTGGCAGTCTAATTAGTTATCATCCCTAAGTTAACACTATTTTCCCCCAATTTTTAAACTTTATGCCTGAAGTGTTAACTAAGTTCGTAGGCGGAAGGAGAATTTTTTTGGGTGGGGGGCAGGGGCTGAGCATGTGTGCACATGTGTGTGCACGCTTCCCCCAGATGGGAAAATCTGCAGGTGAAGGGGCAGGTGGAGGGGAAAGGGACATGGGGGTGGGGGGAGGGAGTGGGGCAGGAGCTGGGACCAGGAAGGGATCGAGAGGGAGCAGAGCCAAGCCACAATTGGGATCAGGGCCAGGGCCTGCTGCACTCATGTGGCCGCCCCTTCCCCCATGCCCAGGGTCACTGCCTGGCACTTGCATGCCCCGTGCCAATGAATCCACTACCCCACAACCCCATACCAGCCCCAGCTGCCTTCCTACACCAGTCCCGGCCCCACACCACCTGGGGAGCCTGGAGCCAGGGGCCGGAGTGGGCCACCCTGGGCTGTGCTGCTGGGCTGGAGGGGATGGCGCCCCTGGGACCCCCATGCCTGTCCTGTCTGAGTCGGGGTGGGGCACGGGATGAAGTTGCGGCTCATCTGGGGACCACAGGGAGCAAGTGGTGGCTCCCACTACTACATGCATCCTGGAAGGCATGGGGGGCATGGGACAGGGTGGGCTGCCACTGTGTGGGAGGGTTGCAGTAGCACTGGGAGAGGGACTGAGGGGGCTACAGTGAATTCTGGGGTGGCTGCACCCCCCCCCATAGCCCTCTTCTAGTGCTGGCACTGCAGTCCCAGCCCCAACCGGCAGCGGCAGCGCATCCTACCTCATGCAGGTCCAGGGGCATGCACCCCCCATGCCTCCCAGGGTGTAGCAGCAGGAGCTGAACCCCCCAGATGAGCTGCTTGTGACTTAGTCATGGCTTTATTCTGCAGAGTAAAACATTAGGTATCCCTCAGTTTCAGTGCTGCATATGCAGGCTGTGCAGTGCTTGCCCCTCCCCTTGCCCCAGACTGCCCCAGTCCCACTCTCTCCCTTACTGCTGCCTACCTGTCCCTCTCAACCCTGCTTCAGCTACCAGAAGCCCATGGCCGGGCTATGTTGCAGCTCTACCACTGCCCTGCGTTTGGGGAGGCTAAGCCCCATTAACCACACCACTTCCACTGCCTATGACTAAGTATAACAGCTTTTCTCACAATAATAAAAATATGATTTGGCTCAGTGTAAAGTCTTTTTCAGAAAAAAAGAAAGCAGCCACAATCCTTAACTTCATTTGAATTAAGCAGATTGATATTTTCTAACTAAAAACTAAAAAGTGTATTTCCTCTTGAGGGCTGGGGATATAAGTTCATCTCATCAATTTGGACAGAGGATTTTGTAAAAGAATCTGAATCAAGCAAAATTCTCATTTGGAGTTTGAAAATTAGGCTGCCAATCTTTTATTTTACTCACTTGTATAGGCCTTATTTTTGCCTGGAAATGGAGTAATTCTACAGAGTAAAACATTAGGTATCCCTCAGTTTCAGTGGTGCATATGAAAACTGTGAAAGCTTGGACAGGGTCTTTTGCAGAAAAATGCAAGACAATGGCTTGAGCAAGGCTGGGTTGTGGTAACAAGACTGCTACTAGAAAATCAGACTCTGCTAATAGTTTGCAACCCATTAGATGTAAGAGAGAGTGAAGCCTTGCGGTACCCAATACCAGACCTATGCCATAAGATAATAACAGTCCTCAACCTTCTACACACCTGAGCCTAAAAAAAAACAAAACAAGTGATGGTTAAAAGTACTGGTAGAGACCTAACACACTTATTATATAAATGTAAGAAGACTCAAAGAACAAGTGAGAAAACCAAGTGACCTGGGGAGAAACCTACATTTACATCTCAGCTGAGCCAAATGTCATAAAGAAAACAAAAGAACTAAAATATCCACTTCAAAGCAAAGCCTGTAAGAGACAAGAAAAGCCAAAGTGGGTTGAAAACATCGCTGTAAATATATCCTGGTTAACATGTTTCCCCTTTGATTAAGGCATATTTCCCAAAGCAAACATCCAATAACTTTCTAAAGTTTTATGCTAAATCAGTGCACATGACTGCTTCTAACCTACCTCACACCTATTCTCTGATCCTCCCTGCCTCACATTTGCATTTATTAATTAAAACATATTTCTCAAGTTAGGCAGTCAATTTCTAAATGTTTATTATGCTAAACCAGTGTATTTTCCTGGAACACATATTTACTGCCTCCATTAGTCTCTGATCTTCACTATCGCCACAAGCCATTTGATGCAGCTATTTATTAGGCTCTATTGTTCAAATAACTACTGACAAATGGTATTGTGTGATCAACTTCCTAAAGGTATCTCATTCAGTCAGTATCCACCTTATTTGATTCCAAACTGATCAAAAGCTTGCAAACTTCACAAACACACAAACAGGACGCAATTGTAATATGTTAATTTTGGCCTTGCCTGCTTTGTTTGGACTTTGATTAACCAACTATCAAGAAGGAATGCTTTGAAGCTATACAATTAAAACAATATAATAAGCAAGACAGAACTGCCACCAACGTGTCTGTGCAGTCCAGGGAAGATTAAGAGGCATCCTACACCACCTAGCCACAAATGAAGTATCCACACTGAGGCTGAACAAGAACTGCTTTCTGCATGCATTAGGTCAAGTTCTCTTTGCAGCTAAGATAATATAAAGGACTAATAGCTCATTTTATTAAGTACTGGGAAAGTATTTTTCTGTCATTTAGTAACTTGTTGGTAGTTATTAAATCAAGTCCTTCTGCTATTCATCACCTGAGTGTTGTGTCAATTCATAAACCACTAGGTTAAAAATTTGGTTTCTAAGTGCATTCATGGCCACAAGAAATGTTATAGCTGATATTATTTTCTGACCATGTCTGAGAAAGCCTTTTCCAATATTCTCATAAGCTCAATAATTACAGAAAAATAAATACACTTTAATTTCAATAGTCATAGTAATAACAGCAATAATAGATGACCCATATCCAAACTAAAATTCAGCAGTTCTTTCCACAACCTTAGAATTGCATTAAATTGGGAGCTCTCAGAATATCTTATATGTCTTATGGGAAAGGAGGACAATATAAGATACAATCCTACAGTATGTTCAATAAGTACTTTATTGCAGAAAGTAACTTGATAGTCTGGTTGGGAGAAGAGGTAGCTGGCAAGAATCTTGGCTACACGTCGTCTTCAGTTTCTACACTAATAAGATGCTTGTGCGCATCTTTCAGATGTGTGCTCTTTCAATGTTTCCAAATAGAGAGACTTGCCAAATCCCATTGCACAATTCCTCTCCCCATGTCTTCAAAACAACTTGACTGCAGTAATACATAAAAAGGTAGTGCAGATCTAACGTGTGAATTCTCTCTCATGTTGATGCTGATTACAAAATTCTTGCTGAAGTGCAAACTCTTCTGCAAGAATTATCACTCCCTGTTGAATCTTATATAAGTGCATTAATTTGCACAACCCCAGCTTGCTTCATTTCTTCATTTTTTTGCAGTAACATTACGGACCATAACTATTTCACAGGCACTCACAAATGGATTTTTCTCTTGCATTTTCTTGTATTCCTAAGGACCATATAATAATAAGCTGAACACCCCTCAGGTACTTAACGTCAGATGAAAACTAATCTCTTCCTTTCCTCTTTCTTAGGTGAAAAATACCAGCTGGATTAATTTTTTGGAGTGTGTGAGAAGAACCAATTGAAGGGATACTAAGTTAAAAAGATGTGATTTGCTTTTCATTCTGAAAGGGGAGGTCATTGGTCATTCTTGTTTTTTGCAGGAATGAGTTCTACAGACTTGTCCTATCATAGATGAAAGCTTTCTGTCCTGTGCTCTCCTACTTTCCCTGATATTCAGCACATTCTAGTAGGAAGTTTGTGCTCATGCAACTACACTTCATGTAAATAGCTTTGCTTATAAGGACAGAGGCTTTCAGTGGGGAGGTTGTGTAGATGGCAAAACATCTGTTGATGGCCTGTTACTGAGCAGATTGGCTGCTAGATATAGTACCAGTTGCAGTTATTTCAGTGTATGCAGTTTCCTTCCAAACATAATAAGTGATAATAATAAAACGTATAGATAGAGGTTACTACTGCAAAAATCAAGATGGTCAGGTTTTGTCCCATAGACTGAGGTGCAGTCTTCTGCCTGATTACAGATGGAAGGATGTTTTTACTGTTATGGCTTTTGGAGCTTTTGGAAATATTGGGTAATCTACAGGGTCTGAGGCTGTGTAACGACTAAATAATCTCTCAGCAGATGGCCTTAGTACTTGGGAATTTCATGTAGCCAGCTAATTCTTCAGTGTAATTCCCACTTTAAGTTTGGGGTTAGTTAGTTGTTTTCAAATAGTTGTTGTTTCCAGGTTGCTGTTGAAAGAACTGGAATATAGAGCTGTTTACCTGTGATCTGAAGAATTAGTTGTTGGCAACATCTAGGGCTGGTTGTTGCCTGCTTATTGCTGTCCTCGTCTTACCAGCTCTCCCAGATGCAACCTGGTGACACTGAATACCACACAGAAAAGGACTAAGCTGATCATGATGTGGAAAAACAATTCTGAATTCTGATCCCCTGAATTCAGTTGGAGAGGTAATGTTTGAGACATTTCAGGATGTTTCCATTCAGTAGACATTTTCTTTATCAGCCTGATATGAACATTTACAGAATTTTACACACGAAATACATTTTAAAGCATGCTATAAAAAGTCCTTAATAAATATTTAATGATCTAATTAAGCATTATTAATGCAGTGATTTTCATTTTTCAGATTGTGAATTCACAAGGATTTTCTACCCTCTAATATTTATTAAGAAGCATGTTTGTCACAATTATTTGCTATAAATATTCATAAATGTTGCATGAATATGAATGGTTTAAAATATAAATAATTTTAGCTGTAATGACAATCCAGAGAGATTACCATGCATAAGTTACTGGTCATAGTACCTACCGAGGAATCATTAAATCATTTTGAACATTTTGTGCAGAGTTGCCAACTCTCCCTAAAGTTAAGGACAGTGCTTTAAAAAAATGGGGCAAAAATGCTTCTCCATAAAGTCCATGAGGAAAATCCATAAAAAAATAAAAAGAAAAGAAAAGAAACAATGAGCTTTCTGGACAGATGGAGCAGAGTAGTGCCAGGTAGTTTCTGAGCGGGAGGTCAGCACACTTCAGGGATCCCTTGTCAGGGTTTTGTGGTCATCCTTTGTAGTAGTCCCCTTTCCCTTTCCCAACCATGATTTGCCACTCTTTCCCTTTGACTGTTTCCTGTCTCTAATATCGGCTTACCTCACAAGTGAGCAGGGAAGGAGGTGGTGCAACTGGGACAGAGCTGCATGGGCAGGACAGAACAGAGGCAGCAGGTGAGGGATACCTTTTGTGACAGGGAAAGCAGGGCCAGTGGGGGTAGCATGATGTGGGGTGTGATTGGGGATTTCAGGGTGTGGGGGTTAGTAGGGGACCCTAGAGTGGGGGACAAATGGTATAAAACTATTACTGAAGTTAACCAGGATTGCCAACTAAAGACTTTTTAAAAAACTGATAATCTGCAAACTTTTTACTATGGTTCGTGTTAATCCCCTAAATTTGAACCAGACCCCTAGTACTGCCATCCAGGGCCTGACAGAAGGGTTACATTTATATTATGTCAAATATATATGAGTAAACACGTCAGTAAAAAAGTTTAATTATCAGTAAAAAGTTTGTAGATTGTAAGTAAAAATAACATATTTTCAGTTGGCAACTGATTTTGTAAAATAGAAAAATGATTTCAACCATAAGTGACATGCAAAAGCATTTTAAATGGACTTTTATAGCCCTTTGTAGGTATATGCAGGCTGCAAAATTGACCTACAGGCTGAATAGATATACAGGTCATGATGAGTTTCAGGCTGTTTCAACTACACTGTTAGCACTCCCTAAGGTAGCTAACTTGGATATTTCTGTAGTAGCTGCACTCCCATCTGACTGTAGTGTCAACAATCCTGATAGATGAAAAAGTATGATTGTCTTCATTTTACTGTTAGGAAAACAGGAAAAAATACATTTAAATAACTTATCAAGAAATAGGTGGTCTTGTGGACTCCATGTCAGACTGGTAACCAATAAATCTAAGTTCTAATCTTGTGTTAAATGCACACTTGCTTTATACTACTGAACATGCTGCTTAACTTTTATGAAGTTTGATTTTTTTTCCTGCTCTCAAATGGAGGAAAAACAAAGACAATAATTTAGAAATTTCCTTTTAAACAAATATTTCAAACATTTTTTGACAGGTTTCAAACACTTTCATTAAATAAAATTGAAACTTTTTTTTTCTTCTTATTGTGTATTACAGAATAAAAATTGAAATGAAAATTTGTTTTGAAACAAAAATTCAAAACATTTTCTCTGTCAAAATACGTCTTCAGTTTTTCTTTTGACTTAGTGGTTTGTAGATGTCATCAATTTTGTTGTGAATTTTTTTTGTTGGATTATCACCCTATTTCCATGGAAAGATACCATGTTGGAAAATTCCCAGTCAGATCTAGTTAATAACTCTAAAGGTTAACCCCCCCATTAGAATTCAGATTAGAATTTAGGCCCTCCTGGCACTCAGCCACACTATGGATAGGGCCATATATTTTGGAGGGAAAGCTTTTTAAAGTTTTTTTTTAGAAAGTGGTTGTTTGCATTTTCAGTCATTTACAATAAATTTTAGACTCCCCAGATTTCTCAAAAACCTAAATTTCAAGTGGTGAAAAATCAGAAGGGAAAAAAATTGGTGAAAAATCTTGTGTTAATTTGGAATGCTCTGAAATCAGTTTTTGCTTGGTGGTTATAGAAATCTTGAGAAGTCCTGGATCCTGTAATGCTGTATGTAGACTTCTTGGCAATTCGAAATCTTATGCCTTTACCTAGAATCCCATCAGTGCCTTGTCCACTTTTTTTGGACTTGCCCTCCTTCACAGACATGGAGATTCAGAGTAAGACACATTAAGACTCTGGGATTCCTTTGTGTGTCTTCCAGTCTGAGGCTTGCCAAACACTAAGTAATTAATGGTAAAAAAACCCTAAAATAAAATCTGTGTTGAAAGCAAATTACAGTTAAAAAGGAATTTGAAAATTTATTCACATTATAATTGGTTGAAAGCAGAATTTACAGTAGAAATGTCATCTTATCTGTAAATATAGTGCTGCTACTTTGACATACACTGAGAAGTTTGAAGAAGTATAATATATATTTAGTAACCTTAATTTAACATGGAAGGGTGTTAATTCTTATAGCATTAGGCATTTTATGTGTTGTATAATTGAGCAGTGTGATTATCACAGCATCCATTATTTTATTATCTGAAGATCTATTTTTGCTTTATGCCGCATACATATAGAGCTAAATGATGTCTCTTAGGAAGGCATAACTATGCCAAAGTAGAAGTGGTTAATGCATTTGCAGGAAGCATTTGTAAGGACAGACATCTATTACGAGCCAAGTGGTGAGAGGTGAGCAGTTGGACTTGTTCACTTAAAGAAAACAATAATCTGCACTTGTCATAGCATTCATACTGACACTTTGCAGTCTGCAGGAGAATTATGGTCCTGGCCTTCCTCTTGTCTTACGGAGGCATATTCCCTTGAAGGAATAACCATCACACCTTGCAGTTCCTACTGCCCAGAGAGTCAGGCTGCCATTAAACACATATTTACATAGGGAGAGGGGCTCACACTACTCTCTCTCCACTGTACCATAAGAAGGCAGGGAATGCATAATCTGACACTGAACCCTTAGAGGATGGCTCTCAGTTTAGTTTATGTTTTAACTGTATTCAGCTTAAGCTATTAAGAGATACAACATAACCTGAACTTTTGAAAGCGTTTGGTCACTTTGCCTAGCCTCAATTTTTTTCACATCCAAATTGGGACCCCTTGGGGAAATCAGGCCCCTTTAAAGTTACTGAGTTGGAACCCAATATTGCTAGTTCCTGTGGAAACTGTATCTCTCTGTGGCATTATTCTGAGGTTTCTGGTGAGAAAAATAACATCTGTGCTTACCATTGAGTTAGTTTATCCAATACAAATGTACTTTTGTAGGGATGGTGATCTGCTAACGCTAACTACAGGTATTCAGTACTCAATCTTGCTTCCCAGGATTTCAGTTCAGGAGTGAATTACTATTGTCATTACTTAACAGTTTTGAAAACAGTAAGTGGCCCATGATTCCATCCACAGTGTCAAATCAATTAATTTTTAAAACTACGTTCCTGCTGCCTACAATTTTTCTTGATCTCTTTAAGAACTGAGTAGATTTTTTTTTATGGAACCTCAATGGAATTCACCCTGCAAAAACAGCAGGCTTGTTTCAAAATGGTAAGGGATTGTAGAGGTCAAGGTCTCTGGAGCAGGTCAGAATCTGCCCTTATATATATGTAGTGTCATTAGAAAAAGAGTTTTCCTTAAGTATAATACTGGCAAGGGTTAAGTCTCTTATGGTTTTGACACTTGTATAATGTTGATTGATTTGAATTACTATTTATCTTTGAAAAATAACTTCAGTACATCTTGAGTAGCTGTTTTTGTGGGGTTTCTTGCTGCACAATTCTGTATGTCCATTTTAGGAATATTGTGAATACATGTGGTATTACATAATTAGATAGTGATGACTCTACTGGAGCTGTTATGCTCTATCGAGTCCATAATACCAATTTTTAAAACTCTTTAAAAAAAGATGCACACAATAGAAACTGTGAGATGAATAATACATCTTTTTATGAGTTTCTGAATTATATTTGCATAATTTCATTTTTAAAAGTCCATAAATACTTATTTACATGCAAGTCCTTGATATTATGATCTGAACCTATCAACTCCCATGAACCCTAATGAGAATTAAGGAAATTAAAAATCAAGGCACTGTTGCAGGAAAAATGAAGATGAATGTATATAGATGGCCACAAAACTGTGACAGGAAGGAACAAAAATAAGATACATTTTAAAATTAAAGCTGACATCCTCTTCTGAATACATTCCGCTATGCCTAGGGATTGCTGAACAGTGGGAGGTTTGTTATTGGTTTTTAAAGTGAATTCCTTACTCTTGAGAGGTGCTAGACTGATAGCAATGGAACGCAATGTCTTCTTTTATAATCCACACACCACATCCAGTGAAGGGCGCATGGTGCTTTCAAGCGTCGTTGCATTGAATGGGAGCTTTTCCTTCAGAATGCATCTAGTGCTAGGTCTACTTCTTCATTTCATAGGCTCCAAAAGTGGCATCAGCAAAGGTTTCCTCTACATTGCACTTTCATTCTTTCTAATTCTTGTTTCATAGGGACCAGCTTTAGGGGTTAGAGAATAATATTCTCTCCATCCCTGTTCACCCGTTCATGTCTCTACTGAAGGGGTGAATGGGTGCAAGCTAGTATGTTCTGAGTTGTAGGAAATGTGTTCACAGTATCACAAAGCTCTCAGTTTAGAGGTGATATCTTTTATTATATCAGCTAAATAGTTGGTCTAATAAAAGATATCACCTCTGTACCAAGAGCTTTGTGTATCTCTGTTTCTCAGACCAACACAGCTACAACATAGACCCCTTCACAGTATCACATCATTTCAGATAAGCCATGAAAGACCAGTCAAATGCTGATGATTCTTTCTTGCTGGCAAACTGGACAGGATTGAATCAATGGTTAGGAACTGAAAGGTTCTCTTTCAGTTTCTTTTTAACCAGCCAGTCTTTCTTGATGAACCTTGTGTCTTAAAAAAGTGCTATATAGAACCAAGACACATAAAATACACATCTCCTTTAAGTAGATTTCTGTCCCTTATGGAACTCTTGCATAAACCTACCTGTGTGCACTATTTCACAACAAACAACAAATGAACAAATGTAAAAATCACAATATATGTATGTCTACATTATATCGATCTTTGGTACAGAACAAGGGGAGTGACATTAAAGGTTGCACACCATTCTCTTCCAACCCACCCCTTACAAGCTAAGATGCAGGTGTATTACAAAAATACATAACTTCCTAGCTACCTAGGCAGGATAGAGTAGGATGCACATAAGGATGTTAGCTGTGTAAGTGCTACTTAGACCCAATTCCTATTCTGCTTTTGAGATGGACACGTCAATTTCACACACAAAAAACCCTAAAGATATTTCTAATAAAGCTTCTTCATGTAAAATAACAAAACTTTTAACCAGTTTTCCACAAGTCCTAGTCAAACATTACAGATAATAGTATCATGGAAACATAAAAAATTAGGGTTGGAAGGGACCTCAGGAGGTCATCTAGTCCAACCCCCTGCTCAAAACAGGACCAACCCCAACCAGATCAAATGGTCACAAACTCCTTCAGGACTGTTTCAGGCTGGACATAAGAAAGAACTTCTTTATAGTCCGAGCCCCCAAGGTCTGGAATAGACTGCCATTGAAGGTGGCTCAAGCACCTACTTTGAACACCTTCAAGAGAAATTTGGATGTGTATCTTGCTGGGATCCTATGACCCTGCTGACTTCCTGCTCCTGGGGCAGGGGGCTGGACTCGATGATCTTCAGAGGTCCGTTCCATCCCTAATGTCTATGAAATCTATGAAATCATCCCAGTTAAGCTTTGTCTAGCTGGTTTTGTAAACCTCCAAGGATGGAGCTTCCACCACTTCTATGGGTAACCTGTTCCAGTGTTTTACTACCCTCCTAGTGACAAAATTTTTCCTAAATCTCTCTTGCTGCAACATGAGACCATTGCTTCTTCTGTCATCTGCCACCATTGACAAATCTACCTCCATCCTCTTTTGAACCCTGCTTCAGGTAGTTGAAGGTTGCTATTAAGTCCTCTCTCAGTCTCCTCTTCTCTAGACTAAATAAGACCTGTTCCCTCAGTCTTTCCTCATAAGTCATGTCCCCCAGACTCCTCATCATTTTTGTCACCCTCTGCTGGACTCTTTCCAATTTGCTACCAATTTTCCTCTTGCTACCAACATACTTGGAGAAACCCTTCTTATCCTTCACATCCTTTGCTAGCTTCAACTCCAATTATGCTTTGGTCTTCCTGAATTCATCCCTGCATGCCTGAGCAATGCCCTTACATTCTTCCCTAGTTATTTGTCCAAGTTTTCGCTACTTATAAGCTTCTTTCTTTCTTTCTTTTTTAGTTAATGTCTGTTTGAGCTATGAGAATAGCTTATTCAGGATGACTTGAAATGCAATCTAAAAAACTAGGTGTTTTAAACAGAACAGACTGGTTTAAGTAACACTTCAAACTTCAGTCTGCATCTGAAATAGAAATCACTGTAATAATTATGACTGTAGTGGAATCCTGTTAACAGTGATTCTTAAGGCATCGAAACAAACTCCCCCTTTCCCTCACCTGACAGAGCACTTGTTTTTAGTTTATTATACTTCTATTCCAACAGACAGGAACTGGGGAAGAAGAGGCTAACTAGAGTATGCTCTTCTTTGAGTGTCTTTTAGGAAGCCTAAGCTCAAAGGAGTCAAACTATCTAGAGATGAGTTGAATCACACTGCAGGAATGATAAAATAATATTACCTTCTATTATCTGGGTCACCTGGGTCAGACTGATGTATCTACTACAGTATTCTTGACTGTATCAGAAGTGATTTTTTTTCCTTTTCCATGACTGGAGTAGCTTTTCTTATAACATGTTTTCAGGTTTGCAATTCTCTCAAAGGTAAACATATTGGAATGATTTACGTTTAATCCATGCATTTAAATTATATATATTTCATTTTATGTTTTCCTGAGAGAATACAGAAACCAGATGTGGTTTCCTTTATGTGAGTTCAGAACAAGAAAGTTCTGTCTGAAAGTACTTCTTCGACATTACAAACTGAATACCATCCAGATGATTTTAAATGCAATCTGGAATATTGAAGACAGTAGATATAATGTTTCATATGGGTTTTATTAATTCTACTCTGTGTTGATGATGGCTTCTGAAAGAGGAAACTTCAACACTTGGATACTGAAATTATTAAAATTATGTCATAATTCTATAACCTGGGTCAGGTTATAGAAATGGCTAACTCTGATTCTTTAGGAAATTGTGAGTCTCTCTCTTAAATATGAGGCATGTTAATAGCCAAGCAGCTAATTCATTATAATGGAATTTGAAAAATTATGTAGCACCTTTGCAGCCTGGTTAAGGTTACTATTTTAATGAATATGAACATTGCTATGCAGATGTAATACGTTTCCCACCTAATAATAGAATAGATCAATTTCTCATTCTTTATTAAAAAGGATGATTTCTTTGCAGTGTTGCTGAGAGTTTGGGGCATTTATAGTTCTTGAATTAATCACTCTTAAAAATAATCCAACTACTGCAAATAGGTTTATTCACTATTTTGCTTAACCAACAGGAGAGAATTTGATTTATAGAACAGGAAATAAGAGAGAGATTGACTTGTTTTCACACAACATGTGGGAACCCTTGAATCATTTTTGTGAAATTTGAATAAACTATTACTTAAATATCAGTATAAGGAAAGCATAGGAGAGAAAGGGATTTCTCCTTAATCTTGAGCTACAATGTTAAATTGCAGCTCTATCACCTTGCTTTGTGATCTTGTTAGATTTCTTAAGCCAGTCAGGTTGAGTTCTCGAAAAGTAGACCTTAAAAAAACACCATGTGGTTCAGTAGATGGCACTCTTCCCTCAAAGTCAGTATTGAATCAATGCCCCAGCATGGGGCTAGGGGACATAGCTGCTTTGCTGAAGAAATGTCAAACCCAAGGCCCTGGCTTTGTGAGCTCATTAAAAAATCCCACAGTCCTTTGATCTGTTTTTTTTTTTTTTTTTTTTTTTTTACAAACTATCTCCCTAACCTATTTATGATACTGCTGGCACTCTGATCACCTTTGTTCATAGGTATCATCATTAATATCCTGGTCCCAAAATTCGCTCTTCCCCCTTATTTTGATCTGCACAGATCACTGTAGTTCATAGATGAATTGAGCCTGAACAGGCACAGGGGTGGGAGTCTGGAGTGCAGATGCTGTAGACTTGTTCTTGTAACAGTTGACTTTTCCTTTAGAATTACAAACAATTCTATCAGCCGTTCTTTGTAGTCAGCATCCAAGATGCAGCAGGCAAAACAGTGACAGCTTTTACAGGGCAACCTCTAATCCTAAGGGCATCACCAAGCAGTACCTTCTATAATGATACTACTGCATTAAACACAATATACAACAGGTGGTTACTGTTGAGCCCCTTAGTTGAGCCATTTGACTTTACCCTATACCGCTGTAGAAGACATTGTTTTGATTATAGATCAATCCTGCATATAAGCTGATTGCACATTTTTAGGTTCTACTTTAGGAAATGCAACTTTTTCCTTAAGTTAATAACTATGAACAAGTACATGGCACATGGAATGAAAGGAGGACTAGGGACAGGAAGGGTGGGGCCCATGACTCCAGGACCCAGGTGACTGGTGGCAGGAGGAAAATCTACCCACACCATCACTGGAGGCAGGAGGGGTGGTGGGGGGTGGGGAGAGACTGGACCGACTAGGATCATGGTGCCCAGAGTGCAAGCACAGGCTTATCCCAGACACTGCAGTCCTTCCCAGTACAGCCATACCTGCAGCAGTCCTGGTATTCTGCAGACCCCCAAAGTAGTGCTGGGGGCCTGTAATCCCTACTGCAGCATGAGACTTTTGAGCAAAAGGGCTGACCACAGCTGACTATCCCACTGTGTATGACTGTTGCGGGGACAGAGCATGGAAACAAGGCATGAGACCCTGATGTCCTCCTCCTCGTCATGCCTGGGACCTGTAGAAGAACTTGTCTCCCCCCCTGGGACTGTAGTTCTGGTTGTCAGGACCACTCCAGCCCCAATAGGGAAAGTGACCTGCTAACCTCTGTGAGGCACCCCTTGAGCATGGTCCTGTGGTCAGGGTGCCTAGAGAGGGACACCAGATCCAGGGCTTGTGGATAAAGATGCCAGGGTCTCTTGTAAGATGAAGAGTCCATCATTCCAGTAATGGAGCTGACTCCTGCTAAGCTCCCACTTTCACCCCTACTGCCCTCTCAGCAGTACACTGGGTTGGAGATCAGCCACCTGTCCTCCATCTATACTAAGATTTACTTGGTCTTCACTCCAGGGATTTAGGGAATTGGGGCATCTATTCTCCCCTCCCTTTCTCTCCCCTCCTCATCCCTCAAGTTGCCTCCTGGTTTCCGTGTAGGGTGCTGCCCCACTGTCAAGACCCTGGTTTTCTACCCTATCCATTCTTCCAAGTTATCTCATTCCTCTTCCCTTCCCTCCTGCCCACATCCCTACTTCATTTGCTAGTTTTGCACAATGGAAAGAGGGACTTAAAAAGTTTAACATTCAACAGTTTTTATTAAAGGAAACTGTTCTGCTAATAAGAAAAGGTAACCTGAGGTGCATCTCTTTCCAGTAATATATTCCTCTGTGTCAGTTGTTTCCTTTGGCCAAAGCTGGTATCCAGCTGGTTGCAGCTTACCCAATCCCAGCCCCCTTGTGAAGCCCCCTGGAAAAAAAGCAGCTCCATGAACCCCATACCTGGGAAAACTGTGACAGGAGGCACTTGGTGCACAAGTCTCTGCCTAAGGCTGGTGTTCAGCTGCTCAGGGTTTCCAGCCTCCTGACCCCCACCCACCCTACTCCGGGTGTCATCCCACTTCCCTGCATGCCAGGAGGTAATCTTTCTGTACTTCCCTGTTGCCTTGGCCAGGGCACACAGTGGCTTGCCCCTAAGCTCTGCAGTCCCTTGGCATGCCATGCTTCCTCAGCATAGTATACCTCCTCCACCTAGGACTTATTAAAAATTTTTCCATTGGCCCCACAGATGTTGTGGAGAATGCAAGTGGTAGGGATGAACTACAGGAAATACTCCTTAGTCCTGTTGAGGTGTCTGCCCATAGCCCTGCAGTGTGCCTTGAGGCAGCTAAAGGTGCACTCCACAGTCATGTGGTATCTGCTGAAGCGGTAGTTAAATGCTCATTCCTGTGGTCCAGGTGCCCCATGTAGGCTTCATGAGCCAAGTGAGGAGTGTGTTGCCCAGATGCCTAATAAGGAGGAGAGGGATGAGGACTCCACAGATCTTGATGCTGGGGGGGCCTGTGGGCATGCTCTTCTCTCTCTACCAAATGGGTGAGGGTGAAATTGTGGAGGACCATGGTGTTGTGGGTACTGCTTGCCCAGTTAGCAAAGATGCATGTGAAGCAGCCATAATGGCCAATGACACCCTGTAGCACAGGAGTGGGTAAAATATGGCCCGCGGGCTGGATCCAGCCCAGCAGGCCATTCTGTCCAGCCTGTGGGGCCCCTAAAAAAATTAGAAAATTAATATTTATCTGTCTTTAGCTCTTGTCAAATATGACAGGAAGAGGGGGGTAGGACCCAGGGGAAGCCATGGGAGGCTCCTGCAACAGCAGAGCCTGCCCAGTCCCACCCCACTCCGCCCAACCCCCCAGCTGGAAGCCCCTGCCTAGCAGGGGCTTCTGGCCTGTGATCCTTTGGCTGTTCGTGCCTGTGCTGGCCTGGAAAATTCAGGTAAAAGAGGGGAGCGGGGGTCAGGGCAGGACTGTAGGGATCGTCCCATTCCTCAGGGCCAGGCCAGCACCTGATGAGCCTCACAGTCTGGCTATGCAGCCACATGGTGCAGAGCAGCTGGCGGGTGGGCAGGCAAGTGAGGAAAGTGGTGGCAGGGAGTGGAAGTGAGTGAAGCATGGGGCCTGTGCCAGTGTAATGGGGCCAGCACCGGCAGGCCCTAGAGCGGGGCAGCAGGAGCACGGGGTATGGGCTAGCAGGGGTCCATGGATCTGGGCTGGGATGCCAGCAGGGAGAGAGGGGAGCTGGCTGACAGCTTGTCCACTGGGTTGTCCTTTCTTTCAATTTATTTCCTAGCATGCTATATCATGCACTCATAATGATAGTCCTTTTTTTAAATTAGGGAAGCTTTTTTTAACCTTGAAAGGTTTTTTAAAAACATTTTTAAATCCTATTTATAACACCAGGAAAGTGTAAAGGGACTCTAGTATGAATGAGAATCATGCTTTACTTTTTGCATTAAAAAAAAAAATTCTGTGAAACTCTGATAAGCTACAGATGTATTTTACCTAGGGTTGATTTGTTATGGAAAATTTGTTTCAATTAGAACAGTGACTTCTCACCCAAATATGTTTTTGTAATTGTTAGTGGAAAGTGCAGAATCTACAGAAATTCTGTTTCATGAATTGCTCATAAGCATAAATTGTTCAGACAATACATCTCTACTTCCTCCTTGGGCACCAAGCCAGGCAATTCACCAACTGAGATTTATTTTCTATTATTTAATTTTAATTGAATGTGCTGCTAAAGCTACAAAGCACAATAACTGACTTGGTTGTAGAGTATTTCCTGGGGAGTCATGACTTTAAACATCCTCTTAATACATCAACAATTCCTGCCCAGTCCATCTCTCTTTCTCATTTAGCTTTTTCTGGAAGGATTCTGCACCAACCCAAATGAATTTTTGGTGCTCATATTGTTAGTCAGAGAGGCACAAATTCTCTTACAGCAGTTTCCCCCACACTGATATACTGCCTGCAAAGCCCCAAGCCAAATGTTCAAATCATGAGTCAGTCTTCCAAAACCAGGAGATTTTAAAACACAATAACAGTTTGGTTATTTTATTTACCTTTGGTTTTCTGAACCACAAGAATTCATATTTTCACACTCTTCTCTACAAACAGAAATGGCAGCTGAGATGACTGGGAGTTGAGAATTAACCAAAATATACACTACTGTGAGAGTCGTTTATGCTATCACTGAATTTCAGGCTCTGTGTAGAGTCAGAACATCAGTCTAAATTTCATTGCGCTTGTCTAAAAGAGTGGAGTTTGAGGCGTGTTGGTATGATTATGAGAGCAGGACAGACATGAGCAGTGCATTGCAGATTAAATTACTTCTAGGCTTAGTTCTTTCTATACCTTAGTTGCCACTGTGGGCAGTGAGAGGAATCACCCACCTCCACTTCTTCATTGACGATTCTGAGGTGGCCCTGTAGGGTAAGCAATCTTCTGTCACAGTGCTCTCCCATCTAGTTTCCTTTTCTGAGAGAAGGGTGGATGAGAGAAATCCCAAGACCTTTCACTGGGAGTTGGGAGCAGTATACGGATCTTGGAGCTCCCCTTCCAGAATCAGGACGATACCAGTGTCATGCTATCAGCTCCTATTTAGGCTTGCCCTGTGAATGGAGATTACTGCCTAAATTGTATGAAAGATGAGAGGGTGGGTTTCTCTGGAAAATTGGTTACTCCCACAATATCAGAATCCACTCTTTAAAATCAGGCCCTAAATGCACTCACTACATTTGAGCAGGTTTCCAAGTGCAATTCAAGTTGTTAATTTTGATCTTTGTAGCCTGTTCTAGTCCTGTGTACTTAGAAACTTCTTCTCTCTCCCTTCCCTCACCCTGCTGCTCTCCTGTGGCTTCCCCCAGCTTTGAGTACTCTCCGATTCACCTGGAGACAGAGCTCTTACTGACGAGTCCTCAATGCTGACATGGACTCCAGGCTCAAAAAACTGGTATGTAAGGGGACCGTGAGTTTTTCTAATAGGATAAAGAAATAATCACTTGCTACCTGCCAAAAAGATCACAAGAGATTGAAACTGTGTGTGACTATTTTAATTCATTTGAAACAGGTAGGTTTGCTGGAAGTTAGTGACACATTGCACTTTGCAGAGTAAGTTTTCATTTATAATTTCATATTTTTTCTTACATTAACAAATGGCCAAATACATTTATTCCTTTCCACAACATGTATCAAAGAGCTATTTATTCATAATGCAGCAATTGTAAATCTGGTTTCCTTAGTGATTTCCCTTGTGTGTGAACTTTGGTTTATGTTGAAATTCTTCTCTTTGATGTATCAAATTGTTTGTTCTTTGGGAAAGATAGGTGGGCTCAAGTGTCAGAATAATATATTTGATGAGATTCTTTGAAACAGAAATACATTTGTGATTGCTTAGAAGATACATCTTGAAGAATTGTACATTTATTGTATTGGGCCATAATTGTAGGCTAAGTTATCTCTTCAGTTTTATGCACAGAGATGGAAAGAAATGTCTGCAGACATTAACAAAAACTCTTTTGTAAGTGTATGAAAGGAAGAGGAGTGTAATTGGGTAATGTTTACAACAAACTAAAGCTGTTTTAATGGAAAATGCTTGCGTGTGATTTATTTTATCATGGAGAAGCTGCTACACATCAGTATCCACACAGTTCTTGACGGAAAGCGACCTTGATCCAATGGCAAGGAGGCAAGACAATTGGAGAGCTTGTTCTGCTGCAGCCTTCATTCGTCTTTGCAGTCACTGAAATTCTAACATCTTCTTCCACCTGCTTTGCTATTGAGGACTTGCAGACCCATGGCTGGGGGCTAGACAGGCTTATTACAGTGGTGACCTGTACTTGTCATGTCACAGCACCTTCAGAAGATATGTTTGGCTTTTCGGGAGGGAGAGCATTGCCATCTGCTGTCCTTACCACATCCTAGTGGTGCTGCCACTGCTTGGTCTGTGGCTGCTTATTTATCAGAGTTATCCCTGCTTATTTCACAGCTAACCTTCCTGAAGGTCATTCCACTATCCACCACCTATGGATTCACTGGGTAGCAGTACAGCTCTGCCAACAAAAAAAGTGGAAGTGGCAGAAACAGCATGTCGTGAACTAAACCAAGAAACCAGAGCCACCCAACTCCACATGGAAACATGTACCTGAGTTGCAATAGAACCTGTCAATGCTGGATTGGCCTTGTCATTGGTGACGCATAGTGGTTGCACATGGTTGCACATACACCCCCTGGGATTGGCAGCTCACCCCCTGCAAAAAGCGCCTCCTACAATGCTGGCAGTGCCTGTGGGCAGTCTCCGCTTGTCCCCTGCCCCGCCACTGATACCACAGGTGGCGTCTGCGGGTCGTCTCCTATCACCGCCGGCTGTTGCTGATACTGCCAGTGGTGTCTGCGGGTGGTCTCCAACCCCCTCCCCCCGCCGCCGCCAGTGCTGTGGCTACCTGCGGGAGCTCACCACTTGCTGCAGTCACGCTCCTGCTGCTGACAGTGCCACCGCTGCCTGCAGGAGCTTGCCATGCCCACCCCAGCCTGTGGGGGCATGTGGCGTTCATGTCTTTGTCAACCATCTTTGAACCCACAGATGAGCCAGCTGTGGAAGACAATTCTCCTCGACTGTGAGGGACTGCAGTCGATAACAAGAAACTGTGAAGCATAAATTTCATTCTTGCTAGGACTTTTCTCTGCAGGGATTCTTACTTTTATTTTCCTTTGCCTCTAAAAGAGAGAGGACCCCAAGTGCTTTTATATTATATAAAGAACTGGAATGAATGAGACCCACCTCATCAAATGTAAAAACAAGTCAGCAAAAACAAACCCTCATCTCCATGAAGGACTGTAGCAGCTGACATCTTGATAGCTGAGAAGATGTGCCCTACATTCATATTCAGGATGCTAGAACATTTCCTCCCCATTTGTGGAAGCCTAAGTAGAATAATTTTATTCCTTCTGCTCCTGTTTCTAGTTCTGCAGAAGCTCTGTATGTGAACAGCAGACTTTGGTAATCAGTGCATTAACAGATCCAAGCAAATGAGGATGAAGATGGAGAAAGGCTGTTCTACTTCCCATAAACTCACATAAATTCTTATTGTGTTTTCCATTGCATTCTCCTTCAGCATTAACTTTAACAAAAGTCTCTTCCTGTTTTCTGACATCAGGGAAGACCAAGGAAATTTGGCCTCAGTATTCCTGTTAGACTCAGGGATTTCATGAGTAACAGAATCTGGGATTTGCAGGGTTGCCTAAAGCAGTGGTTTTTAAACATCCTAAAGTCACAGAACCCTTTCATAAAACTTCTGCCATGGAACCCCCACCTCTGTCTTGAAGACTGATGTGGAGCCAGCTCAGCAATGGCAGTGCACTGCCTCCCAGCCCACTCAGCCATTACCTCCAGTCTCTTTGCAGAACTCCTGATGACGTATCGTGGAACCCCAGGGGGCTCCATGGAACATAGTTTGGAAACCACTGGCCTAGAGTGCTGGCATATCCACAGTACTGTGTGCTGTGCAGGGCTGTACAGACCTTCTTACTCTGACTTAATCAGCTGGGAACATCATGGGTCAGCATTCTGGTGGCACATCTACACTGCACTGTAGTGCTAGAAGGAGGCACAGTGAGTCATAATACACCTCCTAAAAGTAGAGGCGACAGACCTGCTATCTGGAAATTGTGAGCCTGTGTCTGTAAACTCTTTGTCTTGGACAAGGTTATTGTTTCATACCTAGTGCTATACTAAGCACCCTAGTAGATGTTACACTTAAGATGCAATTAATACGTTAGGCTGTAAATAGTAACCCAGGCACACATTCAAGTACTTAATGGTGTGACAAAATGGGAAACCAGTCACAAAAATATTCCGCAAAAGCTATAAAACATTTTTGTGACTGTTTTCAGAGGGTCTGTCTACACAAGATGCTTACTGCACATTAGCCTAATAACACTGCATAGTAACATGGTGGTTAAAAATGTGCTAATAGCCTCCTGCACAGTGTTATTAGGCTAATGCAGAATAAGCATCACAAAATAACTATGCTGGCACTACTGTCAAGTAACTCTGGTTACTGCGCATTTAGTTAGTACTTTATTAAGAAAGCACTGAATTCAATGTGCTGTATCTAAGGTGAATTAATGAATGTGTAGATATGGCCAGAGTGCCTTACATTGAATATGTGGTAGATTAGAGACAAATTGGAGCTCGTTCCAGACTACGGTGAAGTCCCAGAGCTGATTGTAGTTCCCTGCCTGGGAACTGCTTCATAGAATCATAGAGCTGGAAGGGACCTGTCAGATCATCAAGTCTGGTCCTCTGCTGTGAGCCGGAAGTTATTGGGCTCAGATAAGTTTGACAAGGTGCCTGTCCAGCCTCATCTTGAACACCTCCAAGGAGGGTGACTGCACCACCTCTGCTGGGAGTATGTTCCAGATTCTGGCGACCCTTATGGAGAATTTTTTCCTCATAGCCCACCTGAATTTACCCTCTATTAGATTATGCCCTTGTCCTCCCTTGAGGTGCCCCCCCCCCGAATAGTTGCTCTCCTAGTTCTTGATGGTCCCCCCAACGTACTTGTAGGCAGCTATCAAGACACCTCTCAGCCTCCTCTTCCTCTGGCTGAACAGGCCCAGTTCCCAGAGTCTCTCCTCATAGGGCCTACCCTCCATGCCCTTAGCCAAACAGGTGGTCCTTCTTTTTACCCTTTCAAGTTTATCCACATCTTTATTGAAGTGCAGTACTCCAGCTGGGGCCTCACCAACACTGAATAAAGAGGAAGAAGTACCTCCCTAGATCTACTGGCCACACAGTAGCTGATGCATGCCAGAGTTTTATTGGCCCTTTTGGCAGCCTCATCACACTCTTGGATCATATTTATCTTCTAGTTGATCGTGACCCCTAGGTCTCTTTTAGATGCTGTGCTAGCCAGTAGACCACCGCCCATTGTATATTTATGGTGGGGGTTCTTCCTACCCAGGTGAAGGACCTTGCACTTCTTCTTCTTAAAACTCATCTGATTTCATTCTGCCTACAAATCCAGTCTGTCAAGGTCATCCTGGATCTTTGCCCAATCCTTTGGTGTGCTCGCATTTCCCCACAGCTTGGTATTGTCTGTGAACTTAATCATTCCACTTTTCACCCCCTCATCCAAGTTGTTAATGAATATATTGAATAGCTTTGGTTCACATCAGGCTGTGGGCACCTGGATTTCAGTTTGCTGATGCAGGAGGAGTCCACGATCATGATCCCTGGCTCCCGGTGCACTGGTAAGTAGTAATGATGCCATTGAGATCTGGTCCCTGATTCCAAAATTGCACATTCTGCCATGTATGTGTGGCATGGCAGGAGGCACAGTGGTTGGAATTGAGGAGCAGATCTCAGGATCATTGTGCCATTGACACTAGGTTTACCAGGGGATGGAGACCAAAGCCCTGAGGTAAGTAGGAAAGTGGGTGACCTGGAGGAAGAACAAGCAGGAGGGGACAATAAGGGAGGTTTTCTCATAATTCCTGAGAAATCAGGACAATCAACTAGTTACCTTAGGTGCATGTACATGAATACACAAAGCCTGGGAAACAAGCAGGAAAAACTGGAAGTCCTCACAGCCACAGAACTATGATGTGATTGGAATAACAGAGACTTGTTGGGAACTCACATGACTGGAGCACTGTCACGGATGGGTAAGAACTGTTCAGGAAGAACAGGCAAGGGAGAAGAGGAGGAGCATTTACACTTTATGTAAAAGAGCCGTATGAAAGTCTCTGCGTTAGGGTCAGAGGGAAAAGCAATAAGGGTGATGTCATGGTGGAGGTTTGCAGTAGACTACCAGACCAGGAGGAAGTGTTGGATGAGGCTTGCTTCAAATAGCTAGCAGTAGTTTCCTGATCACAGGCCCTGATTCTCATGGGGTACTTCAATCACTCTGACATCTTCTGGGAGGGCAATATATCAGTGCACAGGCAATCCAGGAAGTTTTTGGAGAGTGTTTGGGACAACTTCCTGGTGCAAGTGCTGGAGTGCTGGAGCATGGCCCCAATTAGGGGCCATGCTCTTCTTGACCTGCTGCTCAGAAACAGGGAAGAATTGGTGGGGAATGTATTAGTAGATGGCAACTTGGTCAGCAGTGACCAGAAGATGATTGTGTTCAGGATCCAGAGGAAAGGAAGGATGGAGAGCAGCAGAGTAAGGACCCTGGACCTCAGAAAAGCAGACTTTGACTCACTCAGAGAACTCGTGGGCAGGATCCCCTGGGAAGCCAGTCTGACAGAGAGATGGGGTCAGGAGAACTGGCTGTACATTAAAGAAGCCCCACTGAGAGTGCAGGAACAAACCATCCTGATGCACAGGAAGACTAGCAAAGCTATGGCAGAAGATCAGCTTGGCTTAGCAATAAACTAAATCACAAAAAGGAAACAATGGAGATGTGAACAACTATGGTGGAGCATTAAAGTATTGTTGGGCATGCAGGAAGGCCAAAGCACAATTGGAGTTGCAGCTAGCAAGGGATGTGAAGGCTAACAAGAAGAGTTTCTACAAGCATGTCAGTAACAAGAAGAAGATCAGGGTAAGTGTGGGTCCCTTATTGAATTGGGAGGCAACCTTGTGACAGAGGATGCAGAAAAATCTGTACTCAATGCCTTTTTCACCTCAGCCTTCACAGACAAGGTCAATTCCCAGACTACTGCACCAGGCAGCACAGTTTGGGAGGAGGTAAGCAGCACTCAGTGATGAAAGAATAGGTTAGGGACTATTTAGAAAAGGTGGACATATACAAGAGCAGTGAGCCAGATGGGATGCACCCAAGGGTGTTGAGGGAGTTAGCTGATGTAATTGCTGAGCCACTGGCCATCATCTTTGACAACTCATGGCAATCAGGAGAGATCCTGGATCACTGGAAAGGGCAAACATAATGCCTATATTTCAGAAAGGGAAAAAGGAGGATACAGGGAACTACAGACCAGACAGCCTCACGTCAGTGACTGGAGAAATCATGGAACATATCCTCAAGGAATCAATTTCTAAGCACTTGGAGGGGAAAAAGGTGATTAGGAACTGTCAGCATGGATTCACCAAGGGCAAGTCATGCCTGGCCAACCTGATTGCCTTCTATGATGAGATGACTGGCTCTGTGGATGTGGGGAGACCAGTAGATGTGGTATACCTTGATTTGAGCAAGACTTTTGATATGATTTCCCATAACGTTCTCATGGGCAAGCTAAATGTGGGTTGGATGAATGGACTGTAAGGTGGATAGAAAACTGGCTGGAGCATCAGGCTCAGATAGTCATAATTAATGGTTTGATGTCTAGTTGGCAGCTGGCATCAAGTGAAGTGCCTCAGGGGTCAGTTCTGGGGCCAGTTTTTTCAATATTTTTATCAACAACCTGGAAGATGTCATAGAGTGCACCCTCAGCAAGTCTGCAGATGACACCAAACTGTGGGGAGTAGTAGATATGCTGCTGGAGGGTAAGGCTAGGATTCTGAGACACCTAGACAAATTGGAGGATTGGGCTGAAAGGAATCTCATGAGGTTCAGCAAGGACAAGTGCAAAGTCCTGCACTTAGAACAATCCCATGCACTGGTAGAGGCTGGGGGCTGAGGGGCTGGGCAGCAGTTCTGCAGAAAAGGGACCTGGGTGTTGCACTGGACAATAAGCTGAATATTAGCCAGCAGTGTGCCCTTGTTGCCAAGAAGGCTAACCAGATGCATGAGTAGGAGTGTTAGCAGTAGATTAAGGGAAGTGATTATTCTCCTCTATTCTGCATTGGTGAGGCCACATCTGGATTACATTGTTCAGTTTTGGGCCCCCCACTACAGGAAAGATGCGGACAAACTGGAGATAGTCCAGCAGAGGGCAACAAAAATGATGAGGCAGCTGGGGGACATGACTTATGAGGAGAGGCTAAGGAAACAGGGCTTATTTAGTCTAGAGAAGAGGAGACTGAGAAGGGATTTAATAGCAGCCTTCAGCTACCTGATGTGGGGTTTGAAAGATGTAGCTAGACTGTTCTCAGTGGTGGCAGATGACAGAACAAGCAGCAACGGTCTCAAGTTGCAGCAAGGGAAGTTTAGGTTAAATATTAGGAAGAATTTTCTCACTAGGAGGTTACCCAGAGAAGTGGTGGAATCTCCATCCTTGGAGGTTTTTAAGACTCGGCTAGACAAAGCCTTGGCTGGGATGATCTAGTTGGGGATGGTTCTGGTTTGAGCAGAAGGCTGATTTTCTGAGGTCCCTTCCAGCCTTAATTTTCTATGATTCTATTCTTATATGAATGTGTGCTACACAGCATTAATCTAGTATTCTGTTATTCTCAGAGGTATGAGAATGAGTTATTCTCAGAGGTATGAGTATTCTGTTATATTCAGAGGTATGAGAATGAGGATGACATGATTCACTGTGCCACTCCCTGTGAAGGTGCTGATGCAGGACACTCATGACATTAGTGCTCTTTTCAGTTGGGGTTTTCCTGTTGGTTTTCACATGGAAAGTCCTCATATGTGCAATGTGACATGAACAAATAATAGCAGTTACCTGGATGTGTGTTTTGTGGATCTACATTATTAGCTTGTATGCATATAAATTGATATACTATTTGATTTACAGTAGCTCTTGAAGACACTGATCAGGATCAGAATTACTGTGTTGTATCATGTAATATACTTACTCTTCTTCTTTGGCAATCCTTCACAGTTGAGGATGATTGTCTTTCATGAATGTCTTATATGTGTGTCAAAATATGGCTTAGGAGGCCGATCTGGGATTAACAGGCTCTGTTGCAATCCAGGCACGAGTTTCCATGTGGGGTGCATGGCTCTAGATTCTTGGTTTTGGTTTGCAACCGGCTGTTTTTGCTGCTCCTACTTTTCCATTTCCTGTTGTCATCATAAGATTTCAAAGCATTGAGATCCTTGCACCAGATTCTTCCTCCATTTGAGGTTATCCTGGCTGATAGTATCCCATGAATTGATGTCAATGTTGCATTTTTTTAAGTTAGTTTTGAGGGCATTGTTGAAGTGCTTTCTCTTCCCTCCTCTTGAACGTATGACTTAACTGAGTTGCAAGAATAAAAATTGCTTTGGGAGTCTGTTGTCACATGTTCGGATGATGTGGCTGGCCCAGCATAGTTGTTGTTGGATGATCATCGCCTGGATGCTTGTGGTGTTTGCTTGTGAGAGTACGCTAATATTGGTGCATCTACCTTCCCACAGTCTTCAGAGGATCTTCTGCAGGCAGCATTGATGGTACTTCTCCAGTGACTTGAGGTGTCTCCTCTACATTGTCCATCTCTCAGCTCTGTATGATAAGGTGGATATCACAACCATAGCCCCTCCAGAACCAGGGCTGCTCACAACACAGCAGCACCAGTTCCTCCAGTCTGGCTGGAGAACAGGTACGAGGCCCTGGCAACACTGGAGGAGAAGGCAGGAGGGGAGGCAACCAGAGAGAAAGCAACTCCACGCTCTCCATGCTCTGAACAGGCAGAAGAAGCTAAGCAGTCCCGGAGGAGAAAGCGTCGAGTGATCATCATAGGCAACTCCATCCTGAGAGGTACGGAGGGCCCCATCTGTCGCCAGGACCCCTCGACACACGAGGTCTACTGCCTACCCAGAGCAAAGATTCAGGATGTGATCGGGATGATCCAGGCCATGATCCAGCCCACCGATTACTACCCAATGGTCCTAATCCATGTGGGTACTAATGATGCGGCCAGGAGAAGCCCTGATCACCTGATGGTGGATTACCATGCTCTGGGGGGGCGTGCTGAAGGAGATAGGTGCACAGGTGGTATTCTCTTCTGTCCTAGCAGTGAGCGGACGTGAAAGACGGCATGAGACGTGCATCGCAGAGACCAACTGGCAGCTTCAAGAATGGTGTCTTTAGGTGGGCTTTGGCTTCCTTGACAATGACCCACACATCACGACGAGAAACATGCTCGGATGGGATGGGTTCCGCCTTTCCCCTAAAGGTAAGCGTATGTTCTCTTCTAGGTTGGCAGATCTCCTCTGGCAGGCTTTAAACTAGGCTTGTTGGGGGAAGGGGAAGACGAGGGAGGAGGACGCCATGGACCGCTAAACCAAGCAGCACTCGCAAGTACAGCCCAGCCTAGACTGACAAGCAGAACATATACACAGGTAAGCAACAGGGGACAGGGCAATGCTGAGATTAAGGGGCCAGTGCACACATCCACAGGAGGCCTCAAATGCCTGTACACAAATGCTCGTAGTATGGGAAACAAGCAGGAGGAACTTACCCTCCTGCTAGCTGGCACCAACCCAGACATAGTGGGGCTCACTGAAATGTGGTGGGCCCCACACATGACTGGGCGGTGAATATAAGGGCTATAGGCTGTACGGGAGGGACAAGGCAGGGAGGAAAGGCGGGGGTGTGGCACTCTACATTAAGAAGGAATACACATACTCACCAGGAAGCACAGAGTCAGAGGAGGGGCACATGGAAGTGCTCTGGGTTAGAATATAGGGCAGTTGAGGAGAAAGAGACTTAACGGTGGGGGTCTACTACAGACCACCCAACCAAGGGGAAGAGCTAAACCGGGAATTCTTAAATCAGCTCACAGAGGTAGTTAGGTCAAAGGACGTGGTCACCATGGGTGACCTGAACTTTCCAGACATCTGCTGGGAAGAGCAGTCAGTCAGGTCTGACTGCTCGCATAGGTTCCTAGCCCAAATGCAGGA
>NW_017729008.1:9013593-9013869 GCF_001723915.1 Gavialis gangeticus | reverse complement strand
CACTGAGGATCCAGAGGGGAGGGGAACCGGGTGTCCAAGAAGAGTGGTTGCTTCTTAAGGAGGCGATCCTCCAAGCCCAAAGGGAGGTAATCCCAACACGGATCAAAGGGGGCAGGAGGGTGCAAACCCCCCATGGCTCACCAAGCATTATGTAGTCACATGGCTCACCAAGTGTTTCCCTGATGTTATTATAGCAGTTACATTACATGGCTCACCAAACATTACATACATTTTAGTGAGCCTCCATGGCTCACTAAAAACATCTGGGAATGTCTC
>NW_017729008.1:9006494-9011753 GCF_001723915.1 Gavialis gangeticus | reverse complement strand
GCTTAGGTCCCTTCCAACCCTACTAACTATGAAACCATGAAACAACTGCTTCAGACTGATTGTGGAAATTCCAGAGGGATCACTGTCCACCATAGGAAAGATCATTGCGAGAATCCTCCTGAGATGTCTTCTTCCGCTTGCTGAACAGCTCCTCCTGGAATTCTCAGTGTAGGTTTCGGGCATCAAGAGGCACAGATGACATGTTCTTCACAGTTCACCAGGTGCCAGAAAAAATGCCAGGAACAACCTCAACCCCTCTACATGGCTTTCTCTGACCTCACAAAATCCTTTAACTCTATCAGCCAAGAACTGCTGTGAAGGATCATTCTGAAGAACAGATGTCCACTGGAATAATCACCATTTTTCCCTTGCTTCCTGACACTATGTGAATGGTGATTTTCAGTAAAGGATCTATCACATATGCCTTTGATGTTAAGATGGGAATTAAGCAAGACTGCCTCATCACTCCAATATTCTTCTCAATATTCCTTAACATGATACTACATCTGACCATCAACAAGCTTCGAGTTGCAGTGGAGCTAAACTACCAAATGGATGCTAAGATGTTTAGTCTTAGCTGACTCCAGGCCAAAACCAAAGCCACTCTGACCTCAACCATTGAGCTCCAGTACATTGATGATGCTTAGAAACATCAAGTGCCTCAGAATGTGAATTTGCAGCTGATCATCAGGTCATTGTAATCATTTGTTGATGGATGTTTGGACAGAAATGTAGCCCTTTTCTGGAAAGTGTGGTTTAATGATAGTAAAATGTCAGTATTATGCTGACATTGTTGTGGTATCATTTGTGGCAAAGGTTAGTTGAGATATGCCACATAATTTAACTTAACAGTAATTTTTCCAGATGACTCAGAAAAAGCAGCTTTGTGGTTTGACAGCTGAGAGTTACATGCATTTTAATTTGTTATTTTAATGTGGTAGTTGGCTTATCATGGTGAGGGAGAATGATGAGAATCACAGGGGAAGAATTAAAATTCCTAGACTATAACTCAAATGGCAAACCCTGCATGAGAACTGTGAATAAATGGTGACTATGTAATGTTAACTGCTATAATAACATCAGGGAAACATAATGGATACCAGTAGTTACCAAATGGTTTGCTAAATTGGAAGCAACTCTGAATGGGTAGAATAGGTTTGCCTAACCTTTTAAAGTCTAACATGATCTTTATTCATTGATTTAAAGTCAGTATGCCTCAAATGTCACACATCATTGCTAGATGCTAGTTAATGATACAATACAAGACTAGAGTAGTGAAATGTAAGCATCTAAGAAAGCATTCCTTACTATTAGAATTGACCAATTTTTATGGCGCTATGGTCTAAATGCAGCCCCAATTGCATCATATTTAATTTTATTTTGTAAATTACATTTTTAGCACAAGTAAATTAAGATCTCTGATGTTCTCTAATGGGTGTTGAATGTTTTCCACCACTGAGCAAACAGATTTTCTCTGCTCTGATTATTGTGTTCTTGAGCAGTGCTTGTTCTGAAAGTGTCCCCTACCAGCTGTGAACTTATAGTTTGTTATTGGATGTCTGAAGGTGTAATGCTTTGGTTAACTGGTTGTTAATTATGTTAATAGATGCTTTGGAAGGGATTATTATGAAATGTAGTTAATGGTCCTCTGCTGTGTGAAAATGTTGGCTTAGTATCTAGAAAGAAAATTAAAAAAATCATTTTAGTGTCTCAGATAATGACTTAGTGTAAAGGATTGAACAAGGAGTAAAAGGAGAAATGACAGAGCACTTACACTTCAAAGGTCAAGAAACAAAGGTTTTAAGGTGTGTCATTTCAGTTGGGACATTATGCTGGTTGGGTTGTTTAACATTCCCTCCTGCCTCTTGCAATGTACTGTTCCATTCCACATCTTACTCAGGTGCTGTGACATCAGAGTCATGGACATACTGTAAAAAGTGAATGAAAGGTCCCTGAAGAGAAGACTGGATGAGATGTCACATAACAAGGCATAACACAAGCAGATATTTTCATGATGAATAGTATGTAATTGAAAGTAACTGCAAAGAAAGATTTGGTGGAAGAAATCATAGAAGGGATGAAAAAGAGAACCTTATATTGGTATTAAGCCTGTAGCTGTTAGCTATCATCTGTTATAAAGTCCAGGTAGCTAAGACAGTCAAAGTACTTGTGCAGTGGGAATAAAAGAATTACTTTTTGTTGTTAGTTTCATCAGGCTTAATACTACTCCTCACAGAAATCAATGTAGTCTTTCTAGTAGTACTTTATAGTTGCAGCATGTGTAGGATAAAGCTAAAACATTACCATATGAAGATAATACTGCTTTCTATCATTTTTGTTTGAAAGGCTGAGAAGGCTGTTTTTGAAAACAATCCATGGAAAAACTTGATGCTCAGCTACAGCTGGTAGTATTGGAAAAAAAAATATTAGTGCAAAACTGTAGTGGTGGGTGAGGTTTTGAAATGCTGATTTTAGGGATTTCTTTAGTTGAGGAGCCAGATCTGTTGGCCCAGAAAGCCCTTTTCTGCCCTATGTTCCCATGTAAATCAGAACTTATCTGTCTATATATGTGAAGTAAGTCCATTGATGTAAACTGAGTTATACTGGTGAATCTATTGAGTTATACTGGTGTTCTAAACTAACTATTTTTCTTATAGTAAAGTCTAGATATTATATACCTCCACTACCCATAAACTTAATTTCTAGGTCTTTGTTCAATTTTAGGGTGTATTTTTTTGCAATAGTTTTAAAGTCAGCAGTAGAAAATGGAATATTTGAATAGATGAATCCAGGAGAAACCAGGAGGAGATTCTATGAGGAAATGGCATTGTTTGAAAAGAGTTTCAAGGAAGTCTCATTAATTTGAAAAGCATTACACCTCTTTACCTGAAGAAAGGCCAACATCATTTTACTGTAAAATGATGTAAAATAGCAATATGAATATAACTCTCTTCTTTATTTCAACTTGTCACAACACCATCGTCACAACTAAAAAAGACATCATGTCATGAAAAAATATGCTTTAGCAAAGAGTTTTCCTGTAAGCTAGTCTGAGGACTTAGATGAATAAATCAGTGTGCTAGTTTCTTCCATGCTTTATATTGTAGGGACAAAATTAACATTCAATAGGAGATAGTAATTTCACACATATTATACATTGTGAACTACAGAATAATACAAACACTATTACAAAATACCGAGAACATATTGGTTTTGCTTTGCAGAATACATTTCTGATGTTTTAATACATTGTACTGTATTATGACACAAGAGTGCCTAGCAAGTTTGGGAATCATTGAGCAGAGGGGAAGAGGCAAGTGGGGGGGTATCTTGAAAGCATCCCCCTTCTAAGGCAGTACCTAGGACTCGTGCCCCACTCACCCAGCTCTAGTTAAGCTACTGGTACAGACAAGACCCTAGTGGCCCAGAGCTGCTGGAAAACTTAGATGGACCAATACCCTGTAGAAGAACTAACCCTCTGATGGCATCTATGGATGAGCAAGGGCATTGTCTAGCTGGATCAAGACTCATTTGCATGTCTTTTATTAGTGTATCTTGTATGTCAGTCTGGGGCAATTATGTTAAAAGCAATTTGAAGTGTTGAAGTTGGGGTGAATAAAACACAGTTATTTCTATACAATAACTGATGCACAAGTTAATGGTATGAAAAATGCTCAGGGTAAGAGGTTACCCTAACCAAGTCTGCAGTGAAGGAGGCTGGGTCTAACCTGGCAAAAAGAGAATAAAAGAGATTGTTTCCTATTCTGGTGAAACTCAGTTGGTATCTTGTATACTACTCGTGTTTTCCTACAAGAGTTTTAACATTGTGGAGACAGCTTTGAAAACTGAAACAGTGCAAAAGTAATAAAGGCTGAAAAGAAGGAGCTCGGACCCATGGTTCCCAGCCTTTCAACCCTGTGAGCAGGATGAGTGCTATGGGATTTGTCTGTGGGCTAGATCTGGTCCATAGGTCCAATCCTGCATGCAGGGCCAGAGTCTGATTAGGTTCATGAGGCCAGAACCAGATCCAACATGTGGGGCCAGACTGGAGCATGTCCTCAGCTATGCATACCAGATTAAGCCTCGGCTCTGGCCCTGGTCTTGCATGCTGGATTGGGCCCTGTCCCATAGCACACCCACATGGTGCCACTCCACGCATGACACAGATGGCACAGAGAGGGAGCACCAGGAGGAAGAAACGCCATGTCCTCATCATCGGGGATTCCATCCTAAGGGGAATGGAGGGTCCCATCTGTCGACCTGACCCCATGGCACGCGAAGTCTGCTACACACCTGGGGCTCAGATTCAGGATATTTCAGAGAAGATCCTGACCTACATTTGACCCTCACACCAGTACCCTATGGTCCTTATCCATGTGGGAACAAATGACACAGCCAGGGGCAACCCAGACCACATCATGAAAGATGTTGAGGCCTTGGGGGCCAAGCTCAAGGATAAAGGGGCACAAGTGGTATTCTCCTCTATTCTCCCAGTAAGCAGATGCTGACAGCGACATGAGGCCTGCATTGGCGAGGTTAACTGTCAGCTATTGAGCTGGTGCGGCCAGGCAGGCCCCAGGTTCCTGGACAATGACCCACACTTTCACGCAGAGGACATGCTTGGAAGGGATGGGCTACATCTCTTCCCTAAAAGCAAATATGTCTTTTCTTCCAGGTTGGTTGATCTTATACGGTGTGCTTTAAACTAGCTTCACCAGGGGATGAGGCCACAGGAGGACATGAGAACACCTCCCAGCCAAGACAGGTGACATTCACAAGAAGTACTCAGGTAAGTGACAGGGGTCCAGATAGTCCTAAGAATGCACCAATAGACGGTCTTAAATGCCTCTACACTAATGCTAATAGCATGGGAAATAAGAGGAACTCACCCTCTGGAAAGCTAGTACAAACCCGGACATAGCAGGGCTCAAAGAAACCTTGTGGGTTTTGTCCCATGACTGGGCGGTAAACATTAGGGGCTACAGTCTATACAGGTGGAATAGAACGGGGAGGAAAGGTGGGAGTGTGGTGCTCTACGTCAAAGAGCAATACAGGTCCCCAACTAACAGGATGGGGTCAGAGGAGGGGCAGGCTGAAGTGCTCTGGGTCAGAATACAGGAGGGTCATGGGGAAAGGGACTTAATGGTGGGGGTCTACTACAGGCCACCCAACCAAAGGGAAGAGCTGGACCGTGAATTCTCAAGTCAGCTTGCAGAAGCACTTAAGGCAAGGGATGTAGTGGTCATCCTGGGCGATCTA
>NW_017729008.1:9004466-9006278 GCF_001723915.1 Gavialis gangeticus | reverse complement strand
ATTCACCATCCAGAGCAGGGTGTCAAGGGCCTGCAGCAAAGCAGTAGCCCTTGACTTCAAGATGGCCAGCTTCAATGGTTGAGAAGATTGGTAGGAGAGGCACTGGGGTCCTGGAGGGTAGGCGAACTGGGTGTCCAAGATGAGTGGTCATTGCTTAAGGAGATGATCCTCTGAGCCCAAGGGGTGACAGTCCCAACGAGAATCAAAGGGGACAAGAGTGCTCAAAAGCCCCCTGGCTCACCAAAGGCATTCAGGAATGCCTGAAATCCAGAAAGGAGGTGTACACCCAGTGGAAGGGAAAGGCTATCACCAAAGAGGAGTATACCTCCATCGCTCAGGTTTGTAGGGGGGCTGTTAGATAAGCAAAGGCAGATAGAGAACTAGGGCTAGCATCAAGGATCAAGGAAAACAAAAAGACCTTTTTTAAATACATAGAGAGTATGAAGAAAGCACCAGGTAATGTGGGGCCCCTGCAGGATACGCTTGGCAATATGGTGGTTGCACCAAAGGAAAAGGCAGACCTTTTTAACAATTTCTTTGCTTCCATTTTTTTGTGCAGGGACCGGGACTCCACCACTGAGATTCAGGATGGACTCAGGAGAGACTCTGCCAGGCCTAGGGTCAGGGAGGACTGAGTTAGGGAACTTCTGGAAGGGCTGGACGTGTTCAAATCAGCAGGTCCAGATGCTCTCCACCCCAGGGTTCTGAGGGAATTGGCAGGGGTTATTGAAGGGCCCCTGACACAGCTTTACAAGCACACGTGGTTCTCTGGCCAGGTGCCAGATGAATGGAAGAAGGCCAATGTGGTCCCCATTTTCAAAAAAGGGAGGGAGGACCTGGGCAACTATAGGCCCGTTAGTCTTACTTTGATTCTGGGGCAGATTATCGAGGAGCACATCTGGAAAGGACCAGCAGTGGGGATGATGCTCAGGGGCAACCAGGATTGGTTCATTAGGGACAGATCCTGTCAGACCAACCTGATTGCCTTCTACAATCAGGTCACAAAATAGTTGGATACAGGTGTTGCAGTGGAAGGCCTTTGGCACTGTCTCTCACCCCATTCTCATTAAAAAGCTAAGTGACTCTGACATTGATGCCTACACAGTCAGATGGGTTGCAAATTGGATGAGGGGCTGCACCCAGAGAGTGGTGGTGGATGGGTCATATTCGACCTGGAGGGATGTGAGAAGTGGAGTCCCCCAGGGCTTGGTCCTTGGGCCCACACTGTTCCATTTCTTTATTAGCGACTTGGATGAGGGGGTGAAAAGCACCCTGCTCAAGTTCACTGACACCACCAAGATGTGGGGCAAGGTGGGCATGCTAGAAGGGAGGGACAGGATACAGCTGGACCTGGACAGGTTACAGAGGTGGGCAAATGAGAATAGGATAGGATTCAATACTGACAAGTGCAGGGTATGGCACTTGGGCAGTAAGAACCAGCAGCATACCTATTGGCAGAAAGAGATCTTGGAGTCATTATCGATTCCAAAATGAACACGGGCTGCCAATGTGAGGACGCAGTCAGTAAGGCCAACCGCACCTTTTCATGCATCCACAGATGCATCACAAGCAGGGCCAAGGAGGTTGTCCTCCCCTCTATGCGACGCTGGTCAAGCTGCAGTTGGAGTACTGCATCCAGTTCTGGGTGCCACACTTTAGGAGAGATGTGGCCAGCATCGAGAGGGTCCAGAGGAGGGCCACTAGCATGATCCAGGGACAGTAGGGCAGACCCTATGAGGGGAGACTATGGGACCTGAACCTGTTCAGCCTTTACAAGAGAAGGCTAAGAGGGGACCTGGTGGCCATCTGTAA
>NW_017729008.1:8993368-8999466 GCF_001723915.1 Gavialis gangeticus | reverse complement strand
AGGTCCAGATGCTCTCCACCCCAGGGTTCTGAGGGAATTGGCAGGGGTTATTGAAGGGCCCCTGACACAGCTTTACAAGCACACGTGGTTCTCTGGCCAGGTGCCAGATGAATGGAAGAAGGCCAATGTGGTCCCCATTTTCAAAAAAGGGAGGGAGGACCTGGGCAACTATAGGCCCGTTAGTCTTACTTTGATTCTGGGGCAGATTATCGAGGAGCACATCTGGAAAGGACCAGCAGTGGGGATGATGCTCAGGGGCAACCAGGATTGGTTCATTAGGGACAGATCCTGTCAGACCAACCTGATTGCCTTCTACAATCAGGTCACAAAATAGTTGGATACAGGTGTTGCAGTGGAAGGCCTTTGGCACTGTCTCTCACCCCATTCTCATTAAAAAGCTAAGTGACTCTGACATTGATGCCTACACAGTCAGATGGGTTGCAAATTGGATGAGGGGCTGCACCCAGAGAGTGGTGGTGGATGGGTCATATTCGACCTGGAGGGATGTGAGAAGTGGAGTCCCCCAGGGCTTGGTCCTTGGGCCCACACTGTTCCATTTCTTTATTAGCGACTTGGATGAGGGGGTGAAAAGCACCCTGCTCAAGTTCACTGACACCACCAAGATGTGGGGCAAGGTGGGCATGCTAGAAGGGAGGGACAGGATACAGCTGGACCTGGACAGGTTACAGAGGTGGGCAAATGAGAATAGGATAGGATTCAATACTGACAAGTGCAGGGTATGGCACTTGGGCAGTAAGAACCAGCAGCATACCTATTGGCAGAAAGAGATCTTGGAGTCATTATCGATTCCAAAATGAACACGGGCTGCCAATGTGAGGACGCAGTCAGTAAGGCCAACCGCACCTTTTCATGCATCCACAGATGCATCACAAGCAGGGCCAAGGAGGTTGTCCTCCCCTCTATGCGACGCTGGTCAAGCCACAGTTGGAGTACTGCATCCAGTTCTGGGTGCCACACTTTAGGAGAGATGTGGCCAGCATCGAGAGGGTCCAGAGGAGGGCCACTAGCATGATCCAGGGACAGTAGGGCAGACCCTATGAGGGGAGACTATGGGACCTGAACCTGTTCAGCCTTTACAAGAGAAGGCTAAGAGGGGACCTGGTGGCCATCTGTAAACTTACTGGGGGGACCAGCAGGGAATGGGAGAGACCCTGTTCACCCGAGCATCTCCTGGAGTAACAAGGAATAACGGCCATAAGTTGTTTGAGAGAAGGTTCAGGCTGGACATTAGAAGGCACTACTTCACAGTCAGAGCAGCTAGGATCTGGAACCAATTTCCAAGGGAAGTGGTGCTAGCTTCTACCTTGGGGGTCTTTAAGAGGAGGCTTGACAATTACCTAGCTGGTATCATATGAGCCCAGTATTCTTTCCTGCCCGGGGCAGGGGATCAGACTGGAAGATCTACTTACGTCCCTTCTGACCCTACGTCTATGAATCTATGAAATTATAAATCTATGAATCACACAACCATGTCATCTCACTCACAGGACTTAAAAATTTGGTGGTGGGGGAGTGGTGGCAATGTTAATTGCCACTGATTCCCAGCCAAATTTCCAGACCCATGAGGAGCTCTGTGGGACAGATGACATAGCTGGATCTGGTCCTCAGGCCAGAGGTTGAGCACCAATGGCCTAGATAAAAGTCTAGTTAGAACCTCACTACTTAGCACCAGATCAGTGGTTACATTTGCTGGTTTGGGGGCAAAGCACTTACCCAAACCTTGGCCTTTTCCAAGCCTGCTCAAGTAACTCTGGGTAAAGCCCTGAGAAAATCACAGATTTCTTGTCGAAAATTCATGGTAAGTGCATGGGTGAAGTGCCATTTTTCACAGAATATTCATGGAGTTACCATTGATCTTGGCAAATGGATCCTGGTAGTTCCATGAATATTCTGTGAAAAATGATACTTTATCTGTGCATGTGCAGCAGGCAGGCACACAGCTAGGCAGGAGAAGGCCTGGGCTAATGGGGCTTGAGCCCCCCAAATGTGGGGCAGCACAGAGGGCCACAGGGCAGCTCAGGTGCAGGCTTTGAGTGACTTCAGCAGGGAGGGGAGGAGTGTGCACAGACAGACATAGAGCCTGCAGCTGGCCAGGATTACAGCTAGATGGTGTGTGGAGCACAGCAGGTAAATTGGGGAAGGGGAAGGAGTGTGGGGGGTGCAGATTGAGGCCTCCATAGTTAGGGAGGGAGTGGGGCAGAGGCTGGGACAGGGGCTAGGGTGAGTGGGGCCCCAGGGTGGGTGGTGAGATGCTCAGAGCCCAAGCAGCTTGTTCATGGGCACTGGGGGGCCCACAACTCAGAAGAGGCCTGGGGGGCACATGTCACACAGATGTGTGCATGGGATGGAGGTGGGTTGCCCACTGCATGCTGGGCTCTGTGCCCCACTGCCGCTGCCTTGGGCGCTGAAGCCAAAGCTGGGAGCTGGCCATGACAGGCACATGGTGTCATACGTGGCAGCTGGCTTCTGGGACAGCAGCAGTGGGATGCAGAACCCAGTGCACAGCGGGCAGCATGGTTCCACCCCATGCACACATCCAGGGGGCACATGTGGGCTGTGCGGGGCGTCCCCCCTTCCCCGTGCCCCAGGATAAGCCACCTGGGCTCTGAACTGTCCCACCAACTGCCTCAGGGCCCCATTCATCCAAGCCCCTGCCCCTGCCTCTGCCTCTGCCCCACTCCCTTCCTCACTGTGGGGGCTTCAATCTTTTCTTCCATGCCCCTTTCTCTTCCATGACTTACTTGCTGTGGTGGGCAGTGCTCTGCATGCTGTCTAGCTGCAATCCTGGCTGTATGCAGGTTCCATGTTTGTGTGTGCCCCTCTCCTCTGCTGCAGCCACCCAGAACCCATGCCCAGGCTGTCCTGCAGCTCTCTGCTCTGCCCTGCATTTGGGGAGTCTAATCCCCATTAGCCCTGGCCTTCTGCTGCCTATGCTCACAACCCTTAAAAATCATGGTGTGGGACAAATTTTGTGGTTTCTGCATAGTCTGTGAAATCATGATTTTTTCAGGGCCCTAACTATAAGGTAGGGAGAATGAAAGCAGGAGGGTAGTGGTTATCTCTGATTAGCTTAGTAAGAGGACTGGGTTCTGGCCTATTGCCAAGGGAGCCTTGGCAGGGGGAAAACGGGGGGCGGGGGTGGTAAACAACCTACTGTTAATTTATTATTCAGGTTTTCCCAAATTGCTTTTTACTGTCCGTTCAGCTATGGATTAATAAAGGTCTGCTTGATTAACCTCAGAGAATAACTGCTTGGAAGCAGGGACATCTGCATATTACTTTAGGTGGTGTTTTATTTCTGTTTGCTAGTAGGAACACCTTGAATGTTAACCTAGCCATTTTTACTGCCACACAATGCCTGACAGAAAGGTTATATCACTATTAAAAACTGCACCATAATTTTCTCTATACAAGACAGAACAGTCAATGCAGGCCCAGTAGCAGTAGCAATTGTCCTATGGGGATTCAAAGGAGATTGTAGTACATACTTGGGGCTGGTTTTGGCATACTGTAGATTGTCTTGGAGTTGTTGTGGGATTTGCCTCCAGTTCTCATGGATCACCTGGCCTGGAGGGGTCCTTATTTGATATATTGCACCCCGAGCCTCCCCAGGGACTTCTTGGAACATGTCTCTATATTCCCTCACTAGTTCCCTCGCCTGCCGTCTCTGTTCTTCTGAGAGTCTGTGAGCCACTTCCACTTCACCATCCCCTTTCCTCTCCCACAGGGAGGGTCCCAGTTCAGGTGAATCTGGTTGGGGGGCCAAGTACAGGCACTCTCGTTCTTGCCATGGCTTCAGCATATTAATGTGACATATCTGTTCTTTCCTTTGCTTGTTGAGTTGATATACCTCATAATCCACAGGCCCTGTTTGGCGTATTTTTCATAAGGGCTTTGCCAGCGTGCTAGGACCTTACTCTCCTGATTTGGTAAGAGAACCAGTATGCGGTCTCCTAATTCGAATTTCCTCTCCCGAGCCCCTCGATTATACTGGGTTGCTTGTCACCCTTGGGCCTCCCTCAGACTTCCCAGAGCTTCTCTCTGTGCTGATTCCAGGTGTTCTCTCAGTTGCAACATGTATTGAACTAGGTTCTGGTCTTTGCTTTGTTGTTCTTTCCAGCTTTCTTTAACCAAATCAAGGATTCCCCTTGGTTGTCGTCCATACAACAGTTCAAAGGGGGAAAAGCCGGTCGAGGCCTGGGGTACCTCCCTTATTGCGAACAATAAGGGCGGTAGCATCTGGTCCCACTTCTGGGGGCTCTCTACCACAATTTTTTTTAGCATTTGTTTCAAGATCCTGTTAAATCGCTTGACACGTCCGTCCATTTGGGGGTTGTATACTGTGGTCCTTAGGTGTTTGAATCCCAGAGTTTTGCTTACCCCCTTGAACACACGCTATGTAAAGTTAGTCCCTTGGTCTGTCAACAATTCCTTCAGGAGCCCCATTCTGGAGAATATCTTTAATAATTCTTTTACCACCTTGGTGGTGGACACAGTCCACATAGGTACCGTCTCCAGATACCTTGTGGCATAGTTCAGGAGGACCAAAATAAATTGATGTCCTGCACTGCTTTTTGGCAGCGGCCCCACAATATCCATGGCCACCCACTCAAAGGGAACTTTCACCAGTGGTAGTGGTACTAATGGGGCCCTTGGAAGATGACTAGGGTTTACTTTTTGGCACACAGGTCAAGAAGCACAGTATTTGGCCACTTTCTGTATTAACCCTGGCCAAAAAAATCTTCCCCTAATGCGAGCCTTGGTTTTGTCTCACCCCAGATGTCCACCCATAGGAAGTTCATGTGTCACTTTCAGTAGGGCCTTTTGGTATCACTGAGGCACCAGTAATTGTACTACCTCCTCCTCCCTATGTTTGCCATTCTGCTGGGATATGTGTTCTTGGAAGGCGCATTGAAATCCTTCCTATCTGCTCTGTTCCAGTCTGGAATGTCCACCTCCTGCTCTGTTTCCTCATCAGAGGGAGGTAGCTCAGGCTCACCAGCAAATGCCTCTGTTGTAAGATCATCCTCAAGGACCACCTCAGACCTTGTGGCCTTGCACCGTCTTTTCCCTGCTCCAGGTGGTCTCCCACAGGGTCCTTCTCCTGACCCTGGGTTCTCCTCCAAGGCTTTCCCCCTTGAGTAACTAGGGTAGCACTGTGGGGGTGCCTTCATTTCTCTTTATCTCTCTCAAACTGTATGCCTGATCAATGACTGCCAGGAGCTCAGGCCAGTCCCATCCGAGTATTGTAGCAAAACCTCCAGTTTTTCTTTCTTTTTTTTCTTTTTTTTCTTGCATTCCCTCCCCTTCCCCAACAATTTCTGACTTTTTCTCTCCCTCTCTATTCCCTATAAATCAGTATAAGTGAGCTCAAACTTAGGATAAACTTTAAACATTTTTATTTTGGTAGGAAGTTTTCAGATATTCACTGTTTTATGTTGTATAATTATTAGGTTTGTATTAATTTTTACTGTTGTATATTGTATTGTTATCATTTTTGTACTGATTTTTATTGTTTCATATGGATATTGTATGGTTTAGGCCTGTGTTTGGAAGTGAACCGAAGTCATGTCAAGTTTCTATTTTATATGTCAAGCCTCCATCTTCTGTCCTCTGCCTGGGCATCCCATGTTGCAACAATATGATTCATTGTACCCCTTCTATGTAAATTGGTTCCCTGATAAATGAGAAGTGATTGGGAAGGATTGAAATACAATGGTAGCAGGCCTCTACTGAATGGCCTGTAACAACTGGGCCATCACCTCGCATTGATTCATCCAGGAACCATGGACCTCATCCAGGAACAGAGACAAGACCAGGATTTGAAAAACAAAAGACCCTGCAGAACCAGCAACTCCATCATTGTACCCCACCGTCATTACAGACATCCAAAACTGAACATGACCGCATGGAGCACACATGCTCAGTACGCCAGGGGCTGACCCTTGCCTGGGCATGCCTCCTGTCACTAGGGTCACACAAGGTCTGCCCCTATAAAAAGGGGCAGTGAAGACAGACCCAGTGGGACATTCTTTCCATCTGGAACAGCACCATGCCACACCACCTATCCACCCAGA
>NW_017729008.1:8973226-8993184 GCF_001723915.1 Gavialis gangeticus | reverse complement strand
GTGGGTGGGTGGGTGCAAGGGAATCAATTTGGCCTTGTGTCCCCATCTCCCTTGTTCAATAAAACCACCGTGATTTGCAACCCTGAGTTGGGTCACGTTTTACTGAATCCCAGTCCCTTCTCTATCTTCCTTATCTTAAATTCCAGCCTCATGTTCGCTCTCTCAGCTCCAGTTCCCACCCTCTCTGTTAGTTTCTCAATCTCCTTCCAATTCCATTTCCCCTTTTCTGCCACCTCTCAGCCTCTCCTTGCTTTCCTGCTGTCTCTGCTGCTTTTCCTGTGATTTTCTGCTGCCTTTCTCTCTGTTTTCAGGCTCCCCCCCCCGAATCTTTCCAGCTCCTATTAGTTGTTCTGCAGTTCTCTCCAGCTTTCAGCACCTACTGCTGCTCTCTGCAACTTCTCTTGCTGCCCCGGAGCCATCCTCTGGCTCCCCACACCCAAAGCCCCTCTTTAACACCCACACTTTCCCTTAGTCCCATTTTTCCCTCTCCCTACCTACCTTTTCAGCTCCCCTGTAGCTGTGCTGGCATTGCTTCCCTGTTCTGCAGGCTTTGGGCATTGTCTTTTAATCAATTAAGATCAATTAACCTAAAGTTACTCCCGAGCCTCAGTTCTTCAGCCCAGGCCCCAGTAGCCTACCGGTTTTAATTCTGGTCCTGGTAACTTTAATTCCCTACACTTCTACTTTCTTACCTTAACCTGTCCCCAGGTATCCCAAGTACACCAAGCGCATACATACATGTATACATATCACAATTCCCAACTTAGGAACTCACTTGTGTGTACGTATAGGTGGGTGGTATGTATGTAAATTAGTGAATACACACACACACACACACACACACACAGATAGATATCATTGTGTGTGTGTGTGTGTGTGTGTGTGTGTGTGTGTTTGTGTGGTCTATGAATTAGTAATCCACAAATGTGTATTGAATATGCAGGTGTTGGTAACTGGTAACTGATTGTGTCTAACTTTTGGGGTGTATAGTGTAAGTGCCTGAGCTGGTAGTGTGAGTGTGTATGCCTAATAGGGGTGTATGCACCTAGTGAGTGTGTGCTTAATTGATTTTTATGTGTGCATGTGCAGTTGTAGACCATGCCCTCCTGTCTAACAGCGCAATATTGAGATCCTAAGCATTGGCCTGACCCCTCAGGGCAACAGTATCATTGGGTAGGGTAAGTGCTCCACCACCCCGACCAGTATTCGGCATACTTTCTCGCCTACTTGAGGGTGACCCACACTTAGTCTTGTATTTGCGCCTCCCCGCACAAACATTGAATGGTGAGTGGGTCTGCCATTTCTCTGTCTCCTCTTAGTAAGGTGTTTCTCTGCACTATTGTATGTGATGAACCGGAGTCTAACATAGCTTGTGTTTTCCATCCCTCAAGTTTAACATCTACCGTCAGTGCTGACAGTTCCTCTCCTGGTTCTGGATAAACCCTTGCACCATACCCACAAGTGCCCACGGGGGAAGCTGTGTTTGTCTGTCTGTCCCTCACCATCTTCTCTCTCAATGCCTGTTGTCTCTCTGACTGTGTCTGTCAGCCCTGGACCACCTGGCACCTGAGCTCCTGCCTCAGTTGTTGTGCCCCTACATCCGAGCTGTGGGTCTGTTACATCTTCAACCCAAGCATTCTTTCTTTTATTTGGGTCAACCATTATTGCAGGTTACACATTACCTTGAGAAGGTTCCCGGCCAATGCACCACTGTAACAGGTCACCCTCCCTGGTGCCATCTCTCTGGTTATCTGCACCTTACACGGGGCACCCTTGGATTCTGCTTTGGAAATCTTCGGTCCCACCCTAATATCGCCTGCCATGTCTTGATGGAAAATTTTGTTTATGTGAGCGGGAGACTGCCTAATATATTGGGTATGTTGGGGTCTCTCCTGTTATGGCTGGACCCCTATTTTCTCTGGCAAGGCCTCCCCGTCCAAACCCACTAAACAGGGTTTGACTCCGAGGCTCTAGCTTTTTTCCTTCCAGTGCCTGGAGGCTCTTGGCCCCCTTTCCTCCTTCTTTCTGCCCCGAGGCACAGGAGCTGAACCCGCAACCAGAGGGCTGTGGGTTCAAAACCGGGGTGCAACCCTGAACCTACCCCTGTCAGTCCAAACAAAACAAACCAAAATACAACTGCACTCTGGTGCGCTTGGCCTCCCTGGCCTTTTTAAGATCATCCTTCGAGTATCAGGGTTTGTGTCCCCCAAAAGCTTCACCCTCACTGGTGCCAGGGTCTGTGCCCCCCACTAAAGCTGTGTCCTCATTTGCTCTGGGGTCTGCCCCCAAAAGCTGGGCCCTTACTGGTGCCAGGGTTCCCACTCCGTAGTGGGTCCCCAAAATGAGGTCTCCTCCATCTCCTCATAGCCTCACCCAAGCCACCGGTTATCAATAACCCAAAAGAAATCTGGACAGTCCCATCCATGTATAATAACTGCCCTCAAAAAACCCAAACGTAATCATGCCATCTTACATTTACGCTGGGTTCGTGCTTCAGCTCTCCTCTGTTGGCTTCTGCAGTGGCTGCTGTCTCTCAGGGCTTCCATAATCCCTTTTTCCAACTTTTGGACCACCCACCAGGCCTTTCCATGGAGCTCTGGGATGCACTCCTTCCCCTCCAGCTGCTGACCCCCTACTGCTGTTCTGCTCCAGGTTCTTATAGTCCTGCCTCTTCTGGTCAGGTGACTAGCTGGCCTGGCCCAGCTATTAACCCCTTTCTGCACCAATTTTTATGTGCCCAGAAGGTTCAGGCCTTAAAGGGCCTGCTTTCTAGTAACAGGGCTAGGGTTCCCTTTTACAGTGCCCTAAAACCGTATCAATAAAGCTACATAGATTTTCTGATTGTCAACAATGATGAGCATCTGGCATGCAGAGTTTTACTATTGACATCAATAAGACTAAGATTTGGCCCAAGGGACTTTTGGGTGCACAAGGATCTGCCTCCACTCAACCAGTAGGTCCAGTGAACACTAGATCTATTGTGATTAATCTTATATGTCTCTGATTTTCTCATTTAGTATGGAATTAATCTAGTTTATTGTATTTATATATTCTCACTATTCATTTACACAGTAGCATTGTCTGGGCAGGGATACTGGTGAAAGATTTCATAGATTTCATAGACATTAGGGCTGGAAGAGACCTTGGAAAGGCTCCAGGAATGGAGGTGAACCTGGGGGTGATAATTACCCCTCACTTACCTCATGTGGAGAGAGAAACACATCTGGAACCTGGAGCACCATGCCAGTGAGTGCTCTGTCTGGGTTGGTGGCCAGGAAGTCTGGAACAGTATTTCTGGTCCTGGAGAGGGGCAGACAAAGAAAGATTGCAGTGTCCTGGCAGAGGAGACACTGAAGCACTCTCCTGCTGGTGCCATCCTGCAGCCAACTATGGCAAAAGGGTGTATGACAAGAGGCATGAGTGGTTGGAGGGCCACCAACTAGAAGGACTGGGAACACAGCGCTGGGGTAGCACACCTGGAGAAGGTTGAGGCCTTGCACAGAAGTAGGTGCCGGAGGATATCGGTGTGCGCCACAGGAATCTGAACCCTTTAATGAATGGGGGGGGGAGGGGGAGGAGGGAAGGGAAAGCACTGGAGCCCACCAATGGGAGTTGCTTTGATTTAATTGATTTTTGGTTGTGTTGGGACTGTTAAAACAAGAATTGATAGAGAGAAATGGGATTGACTCTGAAGAAATGCCTGTCTCTTTAATTTATTTTTTGTTCATTTCAGGACTATTTAAAAAAAGGAATTGATAGAGAGAGAGAGAGACCCCAAAGAAGCGCATGCACACTGAGTGATTTTTGTCTGTTTGCGACTGTTAAGAACCGAATTGAGGGGGATCAACCCTTAAAATAGAAAGGAAGTGCAGTGAATTCACCTTCTGAAAAGGATAAGGATTTATTGACTTGATTTAAGTATTTCTGTTGGCAGATGGTCAGTAGATTCATGATAGAGAATGAACTCTTGCTGAATAGCTGACCAAAATACAGATTGCCCCACTGGATGACTTCTTTTAAGCTCACAGTAGGGGCCTGACATATATTCTAGATGACCTAGATAGGATTGCCTCACACACCACAAGGGGTTATACCCAAGAGAACAATGCAGGAGAACATCTAGGAAATGGTAAGGGTGAGGTGTAAGGAGGGGTGGAGCCCCACAAAGAAACTCCTCTGACCGGTCCAGGCCAACAGAAAAAGCTCCCAACTTGAAGAACAATCAAAGGCATGACAGGTGAGAAACACAACACCAGAGAACAGCTGGGGATAGTATTGACCCCTCCCCATCCTGATGTTGTTCACTAGGAAGATGTCAGGCAGGAAAGGGCCTAGGCCATACAGTGCCTATTCATGAGAATACCATGTACTTCACTTGTCTTTAACTATTTTATATAATTAGAGTATCTCCAAAGCACTTTATAATAATAAACATAATAGTGAAACACTCATTAGACAATACCATGGAGGTACAAAGAGAAAAAGGGCAACAGTCATTAAGGATTAAATTGTTCCATCCTATGATAAACTGTGGATCTAAGTGGGTATGAAAATACAATTGATTAATGAGAATTGTTTAAGAATGTTTCATTAGATGTCCTAAAATGTAATTCTGCAAGCATGAAAGAAGCTGCTTTGGTTAAAGAAAAGCTTTCTGGTTAAAAGGGCAGGAGGTGAAAATAGCAATTATATATATATAAAACAAATGTAAATTGGGAAGCTGATAGCAATGAGTACAAATCAGCATTCACAAAACAGCTAAAGAAATATTAAGGTATTAGACCAGGTGGGGAAAAGGACAATAAAAGGTAATTTTTTAACTGTTTCAGAAACAAATGCTGTTCAAGTTTTCAATTCAGATACAGAAAAGGCAGTAAAAGTAAATGTTTTCTACATTTTCAGGTACTGTATTCCATTTTACAGTGATAAAGAAATACTCTCCAAGTTTTCTATATCAAGAAAGGATAATAAATAAATATTAAAAATTACCATTTTTATAAATCTGTAGTGCTGGAGGTGGGGGTGGGTGGGAATAGGGACTGTCTGAATCACAGATGCTGATTTCTGAGGTGGTTAGCCATGTTAACCTGAATTTAGTCAGAAAGTAGAGAAGGGGACACCTTAGAGACTAACTGGTTTAAAGGGGAAGGAGCTTTGGTAGGCAACAACTGGCTTCATGAGATGCTGGGAGGTCCAAGCATCCAGATGTCCTAACATCTGACAAACTAGATCGTGATCTATGAAAGCTCAAGCCTCACTGAATCAGCTGGTTTGTAGGGTTCCATCCTGTCCTGACTTCTCTCAGATGTTGATTTTTCAACAAATCTTCAAACACTGGTTAGCTTTAGGCACCCAGAGTAGAATTCAGAAAACTGAGTAAGGTACTCGAGTTCCTCATAGAAAGTTGAGCACCTAGCAATTCAAAACTGCCAGCTTGCCGAGCAGGGAATGCCAAAGGTAGCTAAAATGAACTGCTGAAGAAAAGGGTTCTATCTGAAATCTGGTCATTCACCCAGCCTAAAGCCTCTAAGTCAGGGCTTCAAGTAGGTGCTTATCTGAGAGTGACATTCATAGAACAAAATATGCTCCTGGGCTTAGGTGCCTATTTTTGTTATTTTCGGTATGGATGCCTGGCTCATTTTTTTCCTTCAAAAGTGTTGGGAATGAGAAGGAAGAGATGATGTCAGTGGTAGTAGTGGTGGTAGCAGTAGCAATAGTTGTTGGTGTTGGTGCTTTACAGAAAGAGAATTTTCCCCAAAAGTGGGTGACTTGGGTTTCAGATCTTCCTTGATCTTGAGGTGTTCAAACCAAGATTATCAAACCTGGTGGGGGAAGATGTCTCTTATATTGAAGCTGCACCATTGTGAAGCCAAGAACGCAAGAGCCATGGGGTGAGACAGCAAGCAAGAGGGGCCTGATGGTTGAGGCTTGCTCAGAATAGAGGGACATTTGGGTTCCAGTCCTGCTTATGCATGTTTCATTAAATAGTCATTGGGTAAATAGCATCTTGTTCTGATTGTAAATTGATCTTTTATCCTTCCAAAAGAGCCATAAAAATCACACATGATTCATATACAGGGTCCACCTGTTATTTGGCCCATGAAAATTCTGACTTTCATATGTACAGTATTTTAAAGAAAGTCAGAATTTTTTTTCACTGCAGTTTTTATTTTAGTGCACTTAGCCCTTTAATTCTTTTCCTTGGTCATTTGATTCTCATGAGGGATTTTATAAGGTTAATAGTAATTCATGAATAATATTTGTAGCAATTAACTTGTATTTGGGGAAAAAGCTGTTTTTCCTAAAATCAGAATTTCCTGAAAATATGGGGTCAGCTTGTATATGCTTTGACTGTCAATCAGAAAAATATTGTTGTAACAGAGAGCCTGGGGCTCCCTTTCAATTTGAGAGAGCAAGAGCCCAGGCACAGCCCTGCAGGGAAGGCATCTGTGTTGCCATGACAACTAGTTGATAAGCTTAATTAGTAGGCACCTGCAATCAACCCAGGGGAGTCACCTGGAAGGGGGTAGGGCCCTGGGGGAGATACAAGGCTGTGCCAGAACCAGGACAGGCAATCTGGTAGTGGAGAGTGAGCAGGAAAGAGCTCTTCAGAGGTGCCTGTAACTGAGAAGTAAGCTGGGAGTGTGCTAGGCCCTGAGACAGGTAGGGAGCTGGGGGACAGCATCTGATTAAGGCCCAGGGTTGGCTAGGAGTTTTGTCATAGCCAGAAGGGCTTGTGTTTGATGTTTTGGTTTCACTTTGGTCCACCTGTTTGAGGGAGGGCTAAATACTGAGAGAAGACCTGGTGATTTGTGGGGACTGTGAGGGGTGGGTTGGAGGTCCCACAGCACCTGAGGTGGGGGGCACAGTAATCCCATAGTGCCTGAGAGGAGCAATACTATAGTGCCTGCAAGGGGTGTATTAAGCATGCCCAGTGGGGCAATCTTATAGAGCTGGTGAAGGACAATCTCAGAGTGCCTAGCGGGGTGATCCCATAGAGCCATGAGGGGAGATCCCATAGAGCCCAAGAGGGGTGAAACAGGCTTTGGAACTGATAGGCTTGGGTACTGGGGCCAGGGAGCCCAGAACGCATGAAGGGCAAGACTTAGACTTAGGGGGCAGAGGGCCCAAAGCAAGGCAGAGACAGGGCCTGGGGCCCAGATACAGAGAGGGAGAGCCCAGGAAGGCTCAGCAGCCCAAGAGAGGGCATAGACAAAGGCTTTGGAAAAGATAGGCCTAGGGCCTGGGGCCCAGATGGACAGGGAGAGGGCAGGGATGCTCAGAAGCCCTAGAGGGGCTACGCCAGAGCCTGACAGGGCAAGACCAGAAGCTGGGAAACTTGAAGCTTGGTTCAGTCAGTGGACCAGAGCTAGAGGGCTTAGCAAGAGCAAACGGGCAGAGGCCAAGAGGACCAAAGCCTGACATGGGAACAATGCCAGGCTCACTCTAGGTCCCTCAAGCAGCCTCCCTTCTTTCCAAATAATAAACTAATGACATGGTTGGTAAGTAAGGAGGTGAAGGCCCACTAGAAAAAGCTGGAGCAGGAATTGTGTGGCCACCAGGGGGTGTCATGGCTGCCCCTGAGACTCAAACCTGTCACAATGGTACACAAACAGGGAAAGCAAAAATCAGTTTCTCTTTCTCCCCCTCTTCCCCTACCATTTGACTCCCCTAGGCACTAGACCAGGCATGGGCCAAGTGGCAGATCCAGTTAAAGAGTTCCCTCTTGCGAACTTAGCCTATAACTGCTGGTTAGGACAACTCTTCTAGGAGATGCAGGATTGAATACCCTTAGGCTGAGGATGGCCAGTAAACAAATTCTCCTATTTTCTGGGCAAGTGCTGTAACCACTAGGATGTTATATAGAAAGTAGGCAGTATGACCGCCACTCTCTTCTCCTCCTTCAGTGGCTGTGTTCTTGAATGAAAGCAGCTGTGACTGCTGAATTTTGTGCTGAATCCAATTCTGTCAGTTTGTGTTAAGCATGCTTTGAGCATGCCAACTAGATCAGGCCCCTCGAGGGACTTAAGTGCAAGGACATCTAGTTTGTGAATCCCAGATGAACATAAACATGAGATGGGGGCTGAGATGCTCAACTCAGCCAAGATGACAATGCCGCTGGGCACGCACAGAAGCAGAACTTTAGGTGCCAAAGTAACTTTATGGCAAAAACTTAGGCACCTACAGACTCTCAGGCTCTTATACTGTCAATCAGGGTTTTGCAGTTTACACTATTGTGCCTGGACGCCTCAGTTCTCCTCAGATTAAAGTAATATTAAGATTGAGGGAATCCAGGGCAGGAGGTGCTGCTGTTGCCACCATGTACACACGTGCGTGCACATGAACATGCACACACATGCCCCCTGATCCTGTAGTTCCCAGGAGCCCTGATGGTGGGGTGGGGTGGGGCAGGGCAGCGTGAGGTGCAGGTGGGACAGTGCAGAGGCCCGCAGCCAGGCTTCATCCCCTGTGTGCAAAGGCTGGATTTGGCTGGGAGTGGGCCCTTCCCTCTCACTGCTGCTAGCTGCCCAGGGCTGCCACATACAGCCTGCGTCTCAGCAGCAGCTGCAGCAGCAGAGCATGAGGGTGCCAGTGGCAGGCAGCCATCCAGGTTGCCCTGCGCAGGTTCTGAAGCCCCAACCCCCTCCCCTGGCCCACCCTGGCCCAGGGAGAAGGAGCTGCCCAGACCAGCCCACCTCCATCCCCTGCCTCCAGCTGCTGATCAGCAGGAGCTGGGCTGGGTATTGTTGGTGGTAGCAGCCTCTGCCTGTCTGCAGCAGCCAAATCTGGGACATTTGCTCCAATTTATACCAACTGCCCAGGGTGCTGGGATGGCCTATGAAATCTGGGACTGTTCCAGCCAATCCGGGACATATGGTCACTCTACTTAAGATGCACTTTGGGCACTTAACTCTTTTTTTTTATATGGCTTTTAGTGCCTCAAAGATAAGGATGAAACCCTGATCTTTGTGGGGAGCCAGAAGGAAGAGAAAAGGCAGATTTGATATATTTTTTAATAGGCAGTGCTGCTAGTGATAGTTGGTGCTGCATTTTGTATCAACTACAGTTTCCTAAGTGCTGCAGGTTTCATGCTCAGCTATATTGCATTGTTGTGGTCTAGTGAAGTGGTGACAAAGACCTGAATAACTGAGGCCAAGTATGGCTTTCAGAGATGGGATGGCTTGTTTAGCCAGCTGTAGATGGTAGAACATGTTATAGGATATGGATAGGCTGGGTCAAAGTTTAGTATCAGTTTCCAGGATCACTCCCTAAAATACACACTGAGTTGATGATTTGTGGATGTGTACATTCAACAACACAGGACTGTAGTGTGGTTTGCAAGCTCCTCAAATGCTTTTCTTTACTACCATCTTAATTGTTATCTTTTTGGGTTTAGCTTCAACCAGACATTCTTTATCAAAGTGTTCATCTAGAATCTGTTAAGTCTGAAAAAAATGAAAAGACATGGTTTCCTGTGATGGCAGAAGTTCAGAATCAGTGATCCATGAGATCTCTTTCACTGCTTTATAACTATGATCTCATCCAAGCCATGAGCCATATTGACAGTGGTGATATGTGGTGAAGAATCATAGAATATGCTATTTCCATATTGCTAGAATATGACTTCATGGAATTTGACCATTTTATTGAGTGACTAAATACTATGGGACTCTGTAAAAGAAGAGTCTACCAGTGGACCACAGTTTCTTAAAATTACTCATTGCATGTATCTCTCCAGAAAGGATTCAGACCATATTAGAGCATCACCTGGGACTTCTGCTATGTCTCTAGGTGAGAGACTGGTATCTTAGGGTCAACAGTGTAACATTTCATAGATTTCATAGGCATTTGGGCTGGAAGGGACCTCAGAAGATCATTGTGCTCAGCCCCCTGCCCCAGGGGCAGGAAGTCAGCTGGGGTCAAATGATCCCAGGAAAATAAACGTCCAAATGTCTCTTAAAGGAGTGCAGAGTAGGTGCTTGCACCATCTCTGGAGGCAGTCTGTTCCAGGCCTTGGGGGCTCAGACTGTAAAGAAGTTCTTCCTTATGTCCAGCCTGAAATAGTCTTGGAGGAGGTTGTGACCATTTGACCTTGTCATTCCCTGGGGTGCTCTGGTAAACACGCATTCCCCCAGATCCTGATGTACACCCCTTATATACTTATAGGCAGCCACCAGGTCCCCCCTGAGCCTGCAATTTTCCAGGCTGAAGAGTCCCATGGCTCTCAGCCTGTCATCGTAAGGCCTGTTCTCCTGCCCTCTGATCATGCGTGTGGCTCTCCTTTGGACTCTCTCAAGCTTCTCCACATCTTTGTTAATTTGTGGAGCCCAGAATTGGATGCAGTACTCCAGCTGCGGCCTCACCAAGGCCGAGTACAGTGGGAGGATGACATCCTGGGATTTGCTTGAGAAGCATCTATGGATGCAAGCCAGAGTTTTGCTAGCTTTACCAGCTGCGACATTGCATTGGTGGTTCATATTCGTCTTGAGGTCAATCATGATGCCGAAGTCCCTTTTGGCTGTGGTGCTAGTAAGTGTAGCACTGCCAAGACTATAAGCGTGCTGCGGGGATTTTTTTCCCCAAGGCAGAGTACCTTGCATTTTTTGGTGTTGAACACCATCAGGTTTTCATCCCCCCATTTTCTGAGCCTGTCTAGGTCAGCCTGCATCACCGGCTTATCCTCACGTGTGGATACTTTTCCCCAAAGTTTGGTGTCATTGGTGAACTTAGCTAGTCCACTTCTGATACTAATGTGTACATCATTAATAAAGATGTTAAAGCATATAGACCCAAGGATGGAGCCTTTTGGATCCCCACTGGCTACAGCGCACCATGATGACTTACTTCCACCTATTATTACTCTCTGGGTCTGACCTCAGAGCCAACTCCCCAGCCATTTGACTGTGATGTAGCCTAGGCCGCAGTTGGCCAGTTTTTCCTTGGGAAGGTCATGGGGCACCAGATTGAAGGCTTTTTAAAAATCAAGATGTGTGATATCAATCTCTTCTCCGTTGTCTCGGTGATATGTCACCTGGTCATAGAAGGAGATGAGATTGGTCAGGTAAGACCTACCCACAACAAACCCACGTTGGCTATTCCTCAGGATGTTGCCATTAGCCAGTTTGTCAAATGGTCTCTTTTATAATTTTTTCCAAGATGTTCCCTGGGATAGAGGTCAGGCTGATGGGCTTGTAGTTCCCTGGATATACTTTTCTCCCTTTCTTGAAGATAGGCACCACATTGACCTTCTTCCAGTTTTCAGGCACTTCACCTGAGTGCCACAAGTTCTTGAAGATCCATGCCAGTGACTGAGCTATGATTCTTGCCAGCTCCTTAAGTACCCTGGGGTGTAAACTGTCTGGGCCAGCTGACTTGAAAGTGTCCAGCCTCTCAAGGTGTTTCTTCACATGGTCTACATCGATGTAGGGTGACAATTCTCCCTCACCCTGGCCATCCCATACCATATTGAGCAGGGCCGTCCTGTGGGGCTGGTGAAAAACCAACACAAAATTCCCATTAAGCAGATTGGCTTTTTCCTGGGCGTCAGTTGTCAGTTGTCCCATTTGGTTTAGCAGGGGTCCAGTGTTACCCTTGCTTTTCCTCTGGCTCCCCACATATCTAAAAAAGGACTTTTTATTGCCTTTGATATGTGTAGCCAGTTGGAGTTCAGTACCTGCCTTGGCTCTCCTGGTTCACTCCCTACAGGTCCAGACCAATGCAGAATACTCCTCCTTTGAAGTGGTTTCAGTCTTCCATCCTTTACAGGTCGTGGTTCCTTAGGGCCTTGCCAACAAGCCTCCTGAGCTTGTCAAAGTCAGCTTTCCTGAAGTTGAGGACTTTGGCATTGCTGATTGACTTGCTAGCTTTACGGTGGATAGTGAATGTGATCAGCTCATGGTCGCTGTCTCCCAGCTTCCCTTCAGTCATTAGGTCACTGATTAGCTCATCCCTCATTGCCAGTACCAGGTCAAGCAGTGCTTTGCCTCTTGTCAGTTCATAGACTTCTTGAGTCAGATAGAACATATCCACGCATATGAGAAAGTATTGTGACCGTCCGGATTTGGCTGAGTGCTCTTCCCATGAGATGTCTGGGTAGTTGAAGTCTCCCATGACAACCATGCACCAGGAGCTTGCAGCCTCAACCAGTTCCTTGGTGAATTCCTAGTCAAGCTCTTGATCCTGGTTAGGAGGTCTGTAGTAGACTCCTACCATTGTGTCCCCTGTGCCATGTTCAACATGTATTTTAACCCAGAGAGTCTCCAGTTGTCTACGCTGGATGCCAATGTTGGCTTGCAGGGACATGTAGCTTTCCCTGACATACAGATCTACACCCTCACCCCTTTTGTCTACATGATCTCTCTTGTACAAGGTATAGCCATCTATACTTGTGGCCCAGTCATAGGTGGAGTCCCACCAGGTCTCCGTTATCCCTGTGAGATCATAGTCGTTGTTGTTTAGCAGGAGGACCAGTTCCTCCTGTTTATTCCCCAAGCTCCTGGCATTGGTGTACAGGCACAAGTGTCTCATTGGAGGCCCTAGTCTTCCCTACACATCATTCCATGGCTGGGGTAGGGGTGGGTTTCCTTGAGTGCCTTAGCCTCATGGGTTTGCAAAACCTGCCCAGTAGGCTTGCTGTGGCAGTAGTCCCCTCAGCCCCCGGTGGGCATAGTTTTAAAACCTGGTCGAGCAGGTCAGCCATTCTGGCTGAGAAGAGCCTCCTCCCCAGTGCAGTGAGGTGGAGGCCATCTCTTACCAGCAGACCACTGCCTCTTTCAAAAAGTGTGGGCTGTGATCATGGAAGCCAAAGCCTTCATGATGACACCAGCACCACCGTCTTTGGTTACCTACCTCAATACTCCTCTCCCTCCTCAGCCCATAACCCGAAACCAGGAGGATTGAGGGAAACACCACCTGTGCTCCCACCCCCTAAGGCCCACTCCTAAAGCCCTGTGGCCTCTCATGACCTGACTGGGATTGCTCTGAGCTGTTTCATTTGTACCCACATGGATAAGGAGCATAGGGTAGTGGTTGGTGGGTTGGATAAGCTTTGGGATCCTCTCAGCTACATCCTGGATACGGGCTCCTAGGCGGCAGCAGACCTTTCCGGCTAAGGGGTTCAGGTGGCAGATTGCACTGTCAGTCCCCTTCAGGAGGGAGTCTCCCACAATGAGCACCGTGGCATTAGGGAGAGCAGGAACAGTAGCTGTGAGTGAGCCTCCATTGTCAGGAGGAGCTGGCAGCTCTGTAGCCTCTACTAGGGTTGCAAGGCTCCGGGGGGAGCAGGGGGCAGGGAACCTGGTGCAGTGGACCTTGGGGCCGTTGACTAACTTGGTCCAACTGCTGCAGAAAGATCCAGGAGAGATGAAAATTGATGTCTGCACTTTCCACTAGCAGCAGGAGACCATCCATTGGCGCCGTTAAAGTGGTTTCAGTTCCATGTCCTGGTCTAAGTACAATAGGACTCAGAATCTAGAGCAGTAATTCTCAACCAGGGTGCCATGGCAGCCTGGGGTGCCTTGAGATCCTTTCAGGAGTGCTGCAGGGGTGCCACGCAATGTTAGCACTGTTAGGTGTAAAAACATAGTTCACATGATAAACCCAGAGGGCACATCCCGATGACCATGCATATGCAGAGATGTGCATTTCCCATGGGACAAATAGCAGTTGCACATATTTGTACCACTGCTATTTGTCCCCAGGCATGTCCCTGCATGCACGTTCCAGCACCTGTGCTGGCCACAGTAGTCTTACTTGGAGTCCTAGTGAAGTGAAGTGAAGTCCTGAACTGGCAAGACCAAATACTGTTCAGCACCCCAAATAAGGCTGCGTTAATTGGAAAGAAATCTAAACTAATGAGAATCACAGCAATGTCCAATTTAGGCATTACATAAATAGACAAAGTAAAACAGAGCTGATTCAATTTACAAAGCTTTGGATAAAATATTCAAGTCAGTGGGCACATCTGTATGTGCCCCCCCATGGTGCAGTTGTGACTGCACTGTCATTTAGTACTTGCTTTAGGAAGTACTAAATGACAGTGCAGTAACAGCCTTTACTACGCCGTCCCAGCAGCACACTGTTATTTTTAGCAGCTGTGTCACCATAGCGACACAATATAATGAGTTAGCTCATTGCTATGGCGGCATAGTGTCAGTGTCATTGTTTGTGCCTGCCCAGACTATGTTGCCATAGCAATGAGCTCCGTCGCTGTAGTGCATTGCTACGGTGATGTAGCATCTCATGTAGATGTGCCCATTGGGGATATCTAGAAGGAAGTGAAGTCCTGAACTGGCAAGCCAGAAGCTGAGTTTTTTGTGCCTAAATGATGTTTCATGGTGTGGGAAGTACTCAGATTCGGAACCCTGCTCCAAGTATGTAATGTCCCGGCAGAGTTTTAAAGAGCATTCCTGAGGCTAGACAATCTGCTTCATGGTGCTCTGTCACTGAGGTAGCCTAATGTCCCTGTTCAGCTCAGTTTAGTGCCAGCATTTTCAAAACTTTGAAGATATGTTAAGCATTTTCCTTTACATGACACTTCCACAGGAAGGAATGATCAAGCTGCAATAAAAGTGAAAATTGTGCTTGCTGGATGAAAGAAAAACATACCATAGTCCTTTCAACAATATCCAGAAATGTTTAATTTATACAGACTATATCTTACCTGAGTTATAGCAAAAGTGTGTGTGTGCGTGCGTGTATGCATATATATGTGTGTGTGTGTGTGTGTGTGTGTGTGTGTGTGTGTGTATATATGTGTATATATATGTATATGTATGTATTTGTGTATATATATATATGTATATACCACTGGGATTTTAGAAAACACAATTATTCTTAATAATGATTATTATTATTCCACTGAAATAACAAGAAATGCTTCTATTAAAAATAGGTGTCTAAAAATTTATCACAACTGATAGCAAACAGGCTGTTTAGAACTTGCAAATTGTTTAAAAAAAAAAAAGTGATAATGGCCCCTGGAGCAATTACTAATGCTTAATGGGAAAGTGTTTTGAGGTGTATGATATAGCTCTTTACCTAAGAGTCATGACCCTTAAGGTTCCACTTGTTTGAAGGAGTAACAAACACTCAAACCTTTCCATATTGCAAATAAAAAGTTGTTCCAGATGAGGGAGTCCAACTGGCAGCTTGCAGCCCCTAGGCCCCAGGGACAGGCCTTTGGAGCATGGTATAGTGAGGGAAGTGGAGGGTGAGGCTGGGGCTGTATGGGCATGTGGTGCAGCAGGGATGGGTGGCTCACCCATATAGGCACGCGATACAGCAGTGGTCATCTCTTCAGCCTGGGTGGCCTGTGTTGATGTGGCCTGCAGGTTGTGTGGCCCTCTGCTGGTGTGGCCTATGGGGCATGCCAATAGGACATGAGGACCCTGGCCACTTATCAGTTGGACAACCCTGTCCTAGATCATCATTACATTAGAAGGGGTACCCTAGAAGGCTGCAATATGAAACAGGGGTTGTGGTTATAAAAATCAAATGGGACTACTAGGCTTGGTATCAGAAAAGTAAGGTGTATGAAACACAGTATAGTGAGGTAGTTACTTGTGTTTATCTGAAGTCAGGCAGAAGGCAGGCTGGGGTGGCACTTGAGAAACTAACTAGTTCAGAGAAGCATGAGCCTTCATAAGTAAAAGCTTCGCATCTAATGAAGTAGGATGATGCCTATGAAAGTTTGTCTCTCTGAACCAGTCAGTCTCCAAAAGCAGAGTATAGTAGTATAGTCAATGTTGTTCGTTTAATATTAGCTTAATATATTTTCATATTGAAGTACTTTATCCTAAAAGTTTTTTGTGTTTTAAGCATTTATCCATGGAGCAGCTGCTATTATTTGTTGTGGGTGATTAAATATATTTATTACTGTGTTTTTAAAATGTCACTTAACTTGAGGTCCCAAAGATTTTGGCGGTCATTGCTGTGCTTTCAAATTAAAGTAGTCATTTTCTGTGCTGTGTTGCAAAATGTGTGTAATTAAATTGCATTGCATTGCACTTTTCCAAATGGAAGCATTTGTAATGTGAGGACTAGGTACAACATTTTAGCTGCCTGCTTGTTTGAAAGCAATTTTGAAAGAAAATGTATGCCATGGGGAATGACAATGCCACTTTGTATCTAGGTGAAGGAAATTCATTATGCCACATAGATCTTATTTAAATGTTTTAAACATTTTTAGGTTCCCAAGGATAAAGAGTTATAGTGTAGGTCTTATTTCAGTTAAATATTTATTTCTCAGTAAAAGTAAATAAAATGTTGTTATGCAAAGCAACACGAGAGCTATACCTGGAGACAAACGAGAGTGAAATTCTCTGGAGACTATAGAGCTGTACATACAATGTTGCTTCACCACATACCTTGGCAATCTCAAATGCTTCATGGCTTGTGTAATGAGGGGAAGTCAATATAGATCATTTTAAACATATGGTACTGTGCTTTGAAAGTTATCAAATGTGGATGGAAGAATGTCTGCATACTGCAACTATACTGTACCTCACAAATCTTCAGCTGCTGCTGGCAGCTGATAGTTTGTTAGTCTAAAGTTCAGGGTAAAGCCCAGAATAATTAAGCTCCTAAATAGTATTCCTAAATCTCAGCAGTACGTGTCGTGAGGATGTTGCAATATTCATTTGTGTGCTTTTTTTAGGAAGGTAGTCAAGTAAGTCACAAAGTGATTGTTCGTTAAAATAATTAGAGAAGATTTGTCTTAGGGCCTTGTAACATGGTAATTTTGGGCAGCTCCTGGAGCTCTTAACTTCTGGATTGTCTGCACATTGTGCACATCTACACATGCATTTGAACCAAAATTAGTTTACTTACAGGTAAACTACTTGTGAGTAAATGCTCCCAGGCAGGCATCTAAACATGTAGAGATGTGGCAGCAGATTTGTTGCTTTTAGCACTGAACTGCTGCCACTTCCTGTGGCCCTGCAGTGGACCCCTGCCACCACCAAGGTGAATGCAAGGCTCTGGCCACAGCTGCCAGAAGCTGGCAGCCATCTTTAAAAGTCATCCCCAATCTTTGCTGCCTTGTCAGTCACTTCCCTGGCTAGGAGCAGTGTGTACAGCATAGGGCAGCACATGGCAGCTCTCTACTCTCCGCCTCTGCTTCCCCACTCCACAGTTGCTCCAGCCCCTGCCCCTTCTGGCAGTGATGACTAGCACCCCGGGCTCATGCTGGCTTTGCTGGGCCACCGTGCTGTGACTGCTGGCTGACCCATGGCCATCTGGGCCCTCCCAACTCCCCCACATGCAGTGACCACCTGCCTAGCCACGGTACTCCATCCCAGGGCCACTGCCTCTGTGTAGCTGCCACCTGAACCATATCCTGCTGGCCGGACCCCAGTAGGGACACTGATTTTGGGCTTCTGGATGCCACCACTGGGGCTGTACTCACCCCCCTGGGCCTCTTGCCCCATTGCCTCTGGGCCTGCCGGGCAAGCTAGGACTGGTGGGTTCACATTGTCCAGAAGATCTGAGACAATGAGCAGTGACTGGAGATTTTTTGGATGGCCCAAGCCACCTTCTGGGACCTCCTGGAGCAGCTCCACCCACACCTGGAGTAGCAGGACACCACCCTGAAGACACCCACCTGGCCCTTGCCCTGTTCAAGCTGGCCGTGCCTACCAACCTTCACTATGTGGGCTATCTCTTTGGGGTGGGCAAGGTCACTGCCGGGGAGGCCATTCTAGAGTTGTGGGGTGCCCTGCAGGATGTGCTGGGGCACAAGGTGCTCCTCATGCACATCCCTATGGTGATAGTGGTGGGGTTCCATGCCCTGGGATTCCCCAAGTGCATCAAGGCCCTGGAAAAGACCCACATCCCCATCACCTGGCCACCTCATGGTTACCACCCTTACTATAGCTGAAGGGGCTTTCACTCCATTGTGCTTCAAGCCGTTGCTGACTGCCACAGTGCCTTCATGAATGTGAGTGCTGGCTGGGTGGGCAATGCCTTCGATGCCATGTTTCACAACTCTTCCCTGCCAGGCCTGGTGCAGAGTGGCTGCTTCACACTGTGGGTGCTGGGCCTGCAGTTGGGTGCCATGGTGGTCCCATCCTTCCTCTATGGGACCCCTCCTACCTGCTCCTCCCCTGGCTCATGTGGTCCTACACTGGCCAGCTGGACCCCACCAGGCCCACTTCAACCAGTGTCTGGGCTGGACCCATGCCCTGCTAGGGTGCACCTGTGGCTGCCTCAGGGAATGCTGGGTGCTTCCTCACCATCCACCTCAAGTTTGCTGAGGACAATCTCCCCCAGGTCATCACAGCCTGTATGCTGCATAACCTCTATGAGGCTGAGGGGGAGCTATTTTGTGAGACCTGGGCAGAGGAGGTGCAGCAGGTGGAGGATGTTTGGCAGCAGGAGCACCACCTGCAGTGGCAGTGATAGAGATGCCCCACCTCTTCCCCAGTTGCAAGAGGTATGACAGGTACTGGCCAACCACCCCCTCCTGAACTCCCCACTGTAGCCCGCCTGGCCCCATGTCTCCCCCCACCTCCCCTCAACACCACGCTTATTGCAGACATGTCTCAGAACAACAACAGTTTTTATTCCTCTCACATCAAACAGAACCCTCCTCTCTTCGCTCCCTCCTCCACAAACAGAGCTCCCCTCCCTCCCTAACAAACAAAGTTGCTCTACCACCCACCTTACCCACCAATAATAAAACACCCTCTTCCCCATGAAAAATATTTACAATATGGTATGTGTGCCATCCCAGGGTGGGGGGCCATGGGGTGGAAGTGCCTAGGGGGAACAGCCTGGGGACAGATGGCCAGCACCCCAGCCTCTGGATGTTCTAGCTTTTCTGTGGGTCTGCATGCTATGATGGGCAGGGGGCTCACCAGGGGCAACAGCAACTGGTGGTCCCCCAGCGCAGGTGGTTCCCCCTCTGGCAGCTGGTGTGTAAGGCCAGCAAGGCCAACATGAAGTCTTGGCCCCACTGCAGGCAGCTCTGGCTCCACATCCAAGTGGAGCCAGGGCAAGTGGCAAGTCAGGGGCTGGGTGGCAGGAGACCTGGGACAGGGTCCGGGGAAGGGGATCTTGGGTGGAGAAGGTGGTGCTGGACCCCCACCCAAGCCCATGGGGGACCCTGATAGTGGGCATCAGATGGCTTCCAGGGGGCAGGTGGGGCTAGGGTTGGTGGCCATGTGAAACCCAGCCTCAGATCAGGGGTTGGGTGTGCATGGGTGCCCAGGGACCATGGTAAATTGGGTGAGCATGCCTGTGCCCAGATGGCTGCTAGCCAAGCCCCACATCATCACTTGCTTCCCAAGGGCAGGTGGGCTGCTGGGTGCTACCTGCAGGCAGCCTTCCTCCCCCACCCCATTCTCATGGCGGGACAGACCAGGCTCCTGGCAGCACCTGCTGCCATGGCTCCATATCTTGCTTTCCCCTGCTTGTCCTGCAGGCCAGCCTGTCTCCTGTGCTGCTGCCTAGCCCAAGACTGCTGGGCTTAGAGGGCACAGGGCTCTTGGATAACTGGGACATGGAGTTGCTCATGCCCCCACCCTCCCTGCAGGTGGCTGTGCCCTGAGCATGTCCCTGCTTCACATTTCCCTGGTGCTGTGTGAAGAGCTGTTTGCACAGACTGAGGGGTTCCCAACCCACTACACCTTGCTGATGATGATCTCCGTGGTGCCCTGGGTGCACCTGCACACCTGGCATAGGATCATGATGGTGGAGGAGGCAAGCCTGGGCTGTTCTATAACCTCTGCCACTGCCTGGAGGGCTATCTATGGCTGCACTATATGTCCCTGCCCCCTGCAGATGAAGATGATATCGCTGCTGGCATTGACGCAGTCCTTGATGTGTGAGAGGCCTGTGCCCACCTAGCTGTGAGGGCATGGGCTGCTTAATAGTTTTGCATTGTCTCTCACCTCCATGCATGCTCTATGTATGTGTGGAGGGAGGGAGCCTGGGGGCCATGGGAGTGTGGCTAGGCC
>NW_017729008.1:8963808-8968226 GCF_001723915.1 Gavialis gangeticus | reverse complement strand
TTGCATTGTCTCTCACCTCCATGCATGCTCTATGTATGTGTGGAGGGAGGGAGCCTGGGGGCCATGGGAGTGTGGCTAGGCCAGGTGTGGAGGAGGAACCAGGGCCAGGACTAGAGCAGGGAAGGACCTTTTCCCAGTGCAGGGCTTACCGCATGGCTGGGGCTGGTGTGGCCAGCAGCTCAGCTCGGTGCTGGCTGGTGGTGATGGCATCCATTTCTGGGCGGACTCTTCAGATGGTGGGGCATGGCATGCCTGGGCAGGGCCCCCCCTGGAGAGGAGCTGGTGCTGCTGGAGGATGGTGGTGACATGCCTGGCTTGGACTCATGGCTAGGGATGAGGCTGCAGAGCTGTCAGGGCAGGTGCTGGCCCAGGCTCCCCAAGCTGCTGGTAGAGGCTGCAGCCAGGGACTGTGGTCGGATAGGCTGCTGGTACCCCGAGGGGCCCTCTCTCAGTGACATGTCACCAGGGGAGCCAGGCCAGGGTGGGGTCTCAGGCAGGCCACCTGTGGTACTAGTTGCAGCATGGCTGCAGCCTGGTTCCCAGGACACAAGGATTGGTCAGTTGCCACATAAAGGGCATGGTCTTGTGGGCACTCCCCAACTGATGGTTGTGTTTGAAGATGGAAACCTGCTGTGCTTGCAAGACTTTGACCTTTATGCAGCACTGCTGTGCTGACTGGTAGTGCTCATGCTCCCACATCCAACCTGACTGTCCCTCATAGATGTGGGCATTGGAGTGCCTGCCCCATGTGAACTGGTGCTGCACCTCCACCTTGCCCAACAATGCCACAAGGTTTCCAGTCTTCTCCATGGACCAGTTGGGGTCCCAGGTGGTGGGAACTGGCATCACCAATGATGTGGCTATTGGGCCTCCTGCACCAGCTCTCCAGGGCTCCATGGAGCTGTTTGTGTTCTGCCGGGCCTGGGCAAGTTCCTGCAGCTCCCAGAACAGTGGCCAGTCGGCAGCCGTGTGGTGAGGCAATGTCCCACAGCATCTGCATGCTCTGGGCAGGCTGCTGGAGGTGGGCTGCGGACAGCTGGAGCTGGCCCTGCTGGCCAGGAGCTGCCTGCAACTGGGCCCAGGTGCTGTCAGGCCTGGCAAGAGCCTGGAGTAGCCTGAGGCCTGAATGGCATGGGCTTGACAGATGTGTGGCACTGCAGTGCTGGGCAGCAGCACTGGGGTGCTAGAAGGCTGGTGCAGTGAGCCTCCAGGTGGTGTCTGTATGAGTATTACTGCACAGTAAGTACTCACAAATAAATTTGCTACTTGCATTAGCAGGTAGCAAATTTACTTGTGTGTAGCATCATTTACTGCACAGTAAGTGTGTGCCCATGTAGACATGCATGCTAACTGTGCAGTAAACTATGCTACTATGCAGTACAATGTCTCATGTAGATGGGCCCATTAACAGCTTAAAGTGATTTTAAGCACTTGTTATGCTGCTCAAAGTTATACCACTCCAGGACAGGATTATCTCTGATCTGCACTATCTAGCTCCTGTTCCATTAAGGTACAGTCACTCCCCATAAATGTACCACCCAAGTTCAAGGCCTCCAGTATCCCTGGATCTCTCACATCCCTAACCCTAGACTAGGGATAGAAGCCTGTCCTACCTCGCCTCTAGTGGCAACTCACAGTACAGCTCCTAGTTCTGCTCCAGCTCACCAGGCCTCTAGTGGCAAGTCACAGCTGTGTAGTTGGGGGAACAGTCAGAGAAGGTTTCTAGATTAAGGGTATGACTGCTTCAAACTAGCACTCACACCAATCAACATTTGTGTGGTTCACAGCATAAAGTGTAACAAGGCCCTTAAAATCATAACTAAAACCTCCTATTTTGTCGTTCAAAGCTGTAGTTTAATGCTCAGCATCTGAAGTCATAATATGAAAAATGGTGAATTGGAATGTCCATAAACATTTGAACATTTGCAGGAAGTATTACATACAGTGCGTTGCAGAGAATATTGTATGCTTCCCTCCACCTATTTAAGAGAAAATGTATGCCAACTAAACAGAAAACTCGAGTTGCAGCTGGAAAAATTTCTGAGATGCCATTAAAATGTTAACTTTTTAATCATTTAACCATATAGACTTTCCTTAGAATCATAGAATGTTATGGTTGGAAGGGACCTCAGGAGGTCATCTAGTCCAACCCCCTGCTCAGAGCAGGACCATCCCCAACTAGATCATCCCAGTCAAAGCTTTGTCTAGCTGGGTTTTGAAAACCTCCAAGGACGGAGGTTCCACCACCTCTCTGGGTAACCTGTTCCAATGTTTCACCACCCTCCTAGTGAGAAAATTCTTCCTAATATCTACCTAACACTTCCCTTGCTGCAACTTGAGATCATTGTTCCTTGTTCTGTCATTTGCCATCCCAGAGAATAGCTGAGCTCCATCCTTTTTTGAACCCCCCTTCAGGTAGTTGAAGACTGCTATTAAGTCTCCTCTCAGTCTCCTCATCTCTAGACTAAAGGAAATGATCAAAAATTCTGATTATGAGGGATAATCCTTTTCATACACTTGTAACTCTATTCTGTTTCAAAATATGTATTATTTTCTCTCCATGTGGACTTTGTGCTTTTAAATTGCACTAAGGTTCCTGTTTGCTCAATTTATTGGCTAAATCTTACTTGGATTTGCTCTGGTGCTGTAGTGGAAAAAATGGACAAAGTATTGTCACAGTAATGGAATAGTATCTTTTGGGAATATGATCAGCCTGTTTGTTGAGTAGTCAGATGCAGTAGAGTGACTCATGGTGGGCGAGCAGGGCACTAGCCCTGAGCACCTACTTAAAGGAAGCACTAATGGCAGCTCCCTGGAGAGTCTGTGATGCTGCAGCAGCAGCAGTCCCATGTGATGACCATAGCAGCATCTGCAAGGCGCAGGGTCTTCATGCTGCTGCTGTAGCAGCTGTAGCAACAACCAGGGCCGGGCAGACCACTCTGCGCCAGTAGCAGCTAGGGCCTTTTAGTTACTGGAGCACGTAAGACTGACTTAGCCACTGCTCTCCAGTGCTTGGCACACTCCCTATGCCTTCAAGGTTTTGCCAGGGCACAAAACTTGCTAATTACACTTCTTGTAAGATGCAGAGATCTTGGCATATGCCCTACACTTGGGGCAGGTGTTGGGACAAGCACATGTCTCTTTTTCCAGTAGGTCTGAGGAGAAAATAAAGAGAACATCTCAGGCCTCCATTCCTTATCTTTGCCAAGAAAGCAAAGGGAGTGGAGTGAAGGCATATTTGGACCCAACAGGTTAAGGAAATTTGTCTTAGAACACATTCATAATAATAAATAATTTTCACTGCTGTCATATAAGTTACATAGTGCTCTCAGTTCATGGAGAAATACTGGACTCAAGAGTTTGTGGTGTACAAACAATTGCTTGACAATACAGGCACCCATCCCAATGCCAAGTGGTTTAACTTTCCAGGAAACATATCGGTAAGGAATGAATTTCTCAATCTTGATTTTTTTCCTTGGGGATGATGGTCAGAAAACCCAGCTTCTGAGGCTTTTGAGATGAGAAAAGATATCTTTCCATTAATATGTTTTGCTGATATTGTTGTCATACATAAAACCTGATAGGTTTGTCTGAATGGTGTGCATTTTCAGAAGCAACTACGTGGAAAAATGCATACACATTTGGATGCCTAATTTGCAAGAGAAGTTGTGGTAATTATATGATTGTGAGAAGAGGTAACTTGTTTAAGCAATCGTGATAATTGAACATACAATTTCATATTTTTTTTTTTGCAAGCACAAATACATGCATGTTTCTCTGAATCTGGGCCTATTTATGCTATGGAAAGAGTTTAAAAGTCAGTTTGTGATCCTAACTCTCTCTAAAAAAGTACAGGGAGTGGCAAAGTATATAAATGCTAAGCATATATTATAGGAGATGAGAATGTCACTACATGTTAATATCAATTTGAACACATCTGAAACTTTATAAAATTAGTAGGCAATTACCAGATTCTGTTACAGGTCATCATCATGCATTTTTGCTTCCTACAGTTGATCCATTTTGAAATTTATTAAGAAGGATCTTTTAAACAATTCAGTGAATGAAGGAAGGAATATACCTTTCATATTTGTTAAAGTATTTTTGTTCCTCTATAATATATTAAGAAAATTTGCTTTAAAAATAGGGTGTGATACCCATAATCAGGATGAATCTAGTTGGAGGTAATCAGGATGAATTAACTCTACACTGACTATATAAGGTCAGACCAGACAGCAGAGAGCAACCCTGTTGTATGTATGGGCTTCTTGGAATTTCTAAATCTGACCAGGGCTGGTTTAATGCATAGGCAAACTGGGTACATGCCTAGGGCCTTAAGTGAAGAAGGGGCCCACTTGTGCCTTTTTTATGTATTATAATTATTTCATAGATTTCATAGACGTTAGGGCTGGAAGGGA
>NW_017729008.1:8963554-8963797 GCF_001723915.1 Gavialis gangeticus | reverse complement strand
TGAAGATAGGCACCACATTGGCCTTCTTCCAGTCTTTGGTCACTATACCAGAACACCAGGTCTCAAAGAACCATGCCAGTGGCTGGGCTATGATGCTCGCCAGTTCCTTGAGTACCCTGTGGTGTAGATTGTCAGGGCCAGCTGACTTGAAGGTATCCAACCTCTCATGATGTTCCTTGACAAGGTCAGCACTGATGGATGACAGGGGATCTCCCTCACCCGGACCTCCCTGTCCCGTAGCAG
>NW_017729008.1:8955872-8958554 GCF_001723915.1 Gavialis gangeticus | reverse complement strand
GACTTGAAGGTATCCAACCTCTCATGATGTTCCTTGACAAGGTCAGCACTGATGGATGACAGGGGATCTCCCTCACCCGGACCTCCCTGTCCCGTAGCAGGCATGGGCGTCCCATGGGACTGATGAAAGACTGACGCAAAGTACCCATTTAATAGGTTGGCTTTTTCATTTTTTTATTCAGTTAAAAAAAAGTAATATAAATATACAGTATTAAGTAGGGGCCCACAAGTTTGTTTGCCTTGGGCCCACTAAAAAGTGGGCCCTGAATCTGACTCTAAACCTCTGAACCTGGATTGTGATTCTGGGCTTGGAATGTCTGGCTTGAACTCTCCTCTCTGTTCCTAATTGCTTCTGTTCCTGTCTTGAACTTCCCAGTCTAGATCAATGGCTTGACCTGACAATGGCCTCATCTTGACTCTAGGCTTGCCATGTTTGTCTAGGGCTGATACCTGACTTTGACATTCTCTTTCCAGTTTGGTAAATCCCAACCTAGTGTGAGCTATTTAGATTGACTGCCTACAGCCTGGTCAACCCTTATAGATAACCACACTTTTGGGTATGCAGCGGAAGGAGCTGGCTTTAAATCTTTCCTCTGTTGAATTCAGTGGGAATTTGCTGTTGATGAAACTAGGATCTTAGTCAATATTTCCTGTTGCACTCTAAAGCCCCTGCCATCACTTGGACAGGCCACAAAATAATCGTATTTCAAAGCTTTTGCTTAAGCAAAGCCTAAGGCTAAAATCCTGAGGGGGTTAGATAAAGCATGAAACAGATTAAGGATGCTGAAGGGCCTGACTTGAACAAGTGCTTATAGCATCAAATACAAAGAAACAACATAAAGCATGATCACACCATTAGAATCTAGAAATAGGTTTCTTGTGATTTTCAGTCGCAAACAGATGAGGACAACAGTACTAAATATATGAAGAATTTGTTCCAATAGGGATGCATCATGTTTGAATAAACTAGTAGGGAGTAGACAAGAAGGGAAAAAATAATCCTATCTGTGAAATCCTGCAGAAATTATGATGTGAACGATTATCTGCTGTTTACTCAGTAGAGATCTATAGATACTACCCAACCACTATCAACAGTCAAACAATTCCTAATCTCTTCTTTGTATGTTATGTCACTGATAATTAACAATGAAAATAACTCAGGTAGCATTTCATCAGTGGAAAAAATCTTAAAGAAGGAGAAGGCAAGTAAGGGAAAAGTGATTTCATGATAAGAATGTATATTATTATTAGTGCCAAAGCCTATGTTTTGGCTATTTTTCAGAGTATATTTTAAGTCTGTGCCATGAAAGTGAGTATAGCACTCCTTCAGTACTCAGAGTGAATAAACCAAAGTATTACCAAAAGCCAACAGAAGGTTCACAAATAATTGGGCAGACACTGGAAAATACCATAAAGTTTAATGAGAAAACTAGGGTAGCCTTAATTTTTCTAAGTTGATTGTAGCATGGATGGAAAATATAAAATAGACAGGACCCACCAGGTCATCTAAATTTAACCTATGCTAGTATTTCAGTGCAGATCTTTCTTCAGAGGACGCATCTACATGAGATGTGTTAATGCACCTTAGCCTAGTCGTACTTGGGGGTCCGACTTGATGATCTGTTCAGGTCCCTTCCAACCCTGGAAACTATGAAACTAGTCAACTGCACAGTAAGGGCATGTGTCTACATATGTGCACCCTTACTGTGCAGTAAAAATGGTTAATCATGACTAAATTTGTTAACTTCAAGTGCAGGTATGAAATTTAGTCAGGATTAGATAATGCACAGTGCCACATATAAACATGACCTGGTACTAAATTTAAGTGCCCTTATGTCCAGCCTGGCCGTTTCTGTGCATACAGGACCTGGGCCGGCGCAGCAGACAACCCCCACAAGTGGCACGCAGCCCTGGGTGACAGCCCGGAGCTGCCCGAAAGAATGTGGCCCTGCGTGGTGCCATGCCAAGCCGGGTTGCAGCAGTGCACTGTAGCAGAGGCAAGTCCTGGTTGCTACAGGCAACGTGTTTCAGCACCAGGGAAAGGGCCAACCATAGAGATGCTCTGGCAGGCTACCAGAGTGGCTCTGTGGAGCATCCAAGCCTCTGGTTGGATGCTCCACACTTTTGGATGCTCCATACCTGTCCCACTTTTTTCCCCTGTGGTATTTTTTGACCCCTGGATATCTAGGGTTTTAATTTTGCCCCAGCACTGCAAATCTGTAGCACAAGGAACATTCTTTTGTTCCTTCACATGTGCCTTACAGCGTCTCAAAGGGGTTTGAGATACTGCAAGAGGCATGTGCATGCTCCTGGATGTGCCCTAAGGGTGCATCCAGATAAGCATGCAAGTGCAGTATGTGGCACTGCAGAGTTGTATGTGGCTCCTCACACTGCACACACCACACATGTAGGCATTCCCCTCGTTGCTCTTTTTCCTAAAAAAAGTGGGGTGGTGCATATGGTGGCAGTGTGCACCACCTGAAACTGAAGTCTGGCCAGCTAGAGCCACACTCTAGCTGCTGGCCAGGCTCTCTGCTGCTGGTTTGCTGCAGCTGCAGTCCCTGGAGGTCCCCAGGACCCCAGGAGAGGCTGCTGGGGCCAGCCCAGGTGCTGGCCACAGCCTTCCCTACACCACCTGGGGCAACATGCGAGGTCATGGTTGGCAAGGCTAACCGGACCTTGT
>NW_017729008.1:8954179-8955861 GCF_001723915.1 Gavialis gangeticus | reverse complement strand
CGACCCTTAATCTATGAATCTATGAATCTATGAAACATGGCACGTGTCAGAGTGCTTGTGCATGTGTGTGTGCATGGGTGTTCCTCGGGGACAAGTAGCAGTGGCAGATACTGTGCGACTGCTGTTTGTCTCTGGGGAAATGCATATTCCTGCTTGTGGAGATGTGCCCAAAAAGGGGAGAGACCCACACTGTGCAAATGTATAGAAACATGGCAGTGTTTAGACCAGAACCTGGTCACTGGCTATAAAGCACCCTAGAGTAAATGGTGCTACTTTATTTTACATGCCAATGAATTAACAAATCTGTAAATGACTGGTATTCAGTGTTTTTTTCTGATTGAAAAACCCATTCTGCCTTCTCGACATGCATTCTATTCTACTTATACAAGTCATCTGTTGAAGTCCATGGCATTCCTTGCTCAAAATAATTAAGGATGACAGAATCAGTCCCTGAATGTGTGACCCTCTTATGGCATCCTGATGCTGATCCATCATGTTTTCCAGTTGATGTTATGTAGTATTATGTAGTGGATGAGCAGAGCTGAGTTTGACAAAAATTATACCCTGGAATCAGGTTTGCAAAACTGTCACAAAAATTATGAGGCCAGCCTCAAAATCTCTTTGCCCTTCAACCTCTAAACCTTTATGATTGTGATGGTCAATAATGAAAAACACAAATGATATTTCTCTTGCCAATAGGAAAAATGAACTATTGGGTGAGTAGAATTTTTCAAGGCTGAATCAAACAAAAATACATTTAACTCATGCACTGTCAAGTTTAAATGTTTCGTAACATAACTTGGGTTACCATGCTTAGTATGCATTGGGTGTAGTAGAGTGAGAGAAAATTAAATGGACTCAGTACAACACAAATAGGGAACACAAGGCTTTTGAATCCGAGACACTGTTTCACTGCTCCTATTGTTTCAGCATTTTCTTCTTTTTATTTTAGTCTGAAGTAGTTTATTTTTTAAATTTCAAAGCTTCTATATTTATCTACTAAGCAGCTGGTGCTATTTGTTCTGGGTGATTTAATTTATTTATTACTACATATTCAAAAGGCACATAACCCTGTTTCCTAATGATTTTACGGTGTGCGCTTTAAATTGAAACAATTGATCAGGTTTTTCGCCACATTGTCTTATAGTTTTCTTTAGAAGAGCAATTAAACTTCAATGCATTTTCCTTCAGGAAGGAATTTAATCAAAGTGAAAGATAGGTATAAGCAACATTGTATTTACAGTAATTTAACACAAAATACCATGGTGCTGTGAAAACTGCAAGTTGACTTTGTTTGTTAAAGCAGTTTACAAAGGCTGGAAGTATTGCCAAGATATGACAATCTGTCATCCAGATCTCATGCAAATAAACCATTATATGAAGTACATTTACCTTAATTAGTCCCCTAATATTTAACTTTAAGTAGCAAGTATTTATCTTTGCATGCATGTGTTGTGATGCACCAGCAGTAATATAGGAATTTGTGGGAATGCCTATGTACCTTGAGGAAATAGTGTTCTATGAGCCCAGCAGTACGTTTTCAATTATTGGGTGACAATATTAGGTAAATACATCCTTTGCTTTCCTACTAAGCTTTTCTGTGGTGTTTTTAGATGAAGGTGAAAGTCGTGTCTGTTGAGGAGATGTTGGTATGTAAGTAACCTCTTTGATCTTCATGAGAG
>NW_017729008.1:8944669-8949179 GCF_001723915.1 Gavialis gangeticus | reverse complement strand
CTTTGCTTTCCTACTAAGCTTTTCTGTGGTGTTTTTAGATGAAGGTGAAAGTCGTGTCTGTTGAGGAGATGTTGGTATGTAAGTAACCTCTTTGATCTTCATGAGAGTTAGCTGTGGAAGAGAGAAATAACTTCTCTACAGAGACATTAAAATAAAAAGTGAACAATGAATCTGTCCCATTGCCTTTCCTCTGTTTTTCTTCCTTTATTGCAGAAGACAAACAGAGATCCTCAATAAAGTTGATGTTGCTTTGAGGATTTTCTGTTTTCAATGACAACCGAGGGGAAAAAAAAGCAATGGTCATGTCTTTCATGCAACCCCCTCCAAAAGTAGGAGCATGCCACTACCTATTCATAACTGTATTTCTGATGTACTTGTTTATTTCTTGTCCAACACCTAAATAATCCACTGAGAGGCCGCTGTCTACATTTGCTACATGGCAAATAAACAAGCCTCCAGCTAAAAAACAAAATCAGGTTAAGTCCTAATATTATGAGAGAAGACAAATTTTCCATTCATTGCATGGATTCATTCAATAATAATTTGTAAGTTTCTTGTCAAAATGCCAAGGGTTTTTGCCAACTCCTCTAGTTCTCCTGCCCCCTCCCCCCAGTACAAAGTTTCCAAGGGCATGAAGATTAGAAACCAATCTACTACCAGTACTCTGGAAACTTTACTGATGTCGTACCACCTCTGTGTTAGGTCAAACAGGGAGTGAATTCAAGAAAAATCTACAGGTACTTAACTTTCCATATCCTCAAAAGTGCATCACTTCAGAATTTATGCTGAGTTTTGCCTCCATTAAATTGTTTTGATTTTTAAATACCAGAGGACAGATTTTCAGGCTAGTAGTAGTCACAACTAGGCTAGAATTTCAAAAGAGGTCAGCTGGTTGGGCAGTGAAATATGACCACAACCATCATAATGGAAACAGCTGGGTGCTCTAAGCACCTAAAAAAATGTGGTCCTTATATATCTTCTAACAAGAGCTACAGATCTGATATGTCTGCATAAACTAGAACTCTGAGTGCCTGGATGACTGGTACCTCCCGAGTCTGGGGGGGCACCCGCAGAAGCTGGTGTTGGTGGTGGGGACAGGGCTGGTGAGCACCTGCAGAAGCCACTGGTGGCTTTGGCAGCAGGGATGGGGCTGGAAAGCACCCGCAGAAGCCTCTGAAGGTGTTGGTGGTGGGGACAGGGCTGGTGAGCACCTGCAGAAGCTGGCGGCAGCATCGGCGGTGGGGATGGGGCTGTCGGGGGTGGGGGTCACATGCCCCTCCACCCATGTTCCTTCTACCGGTTGCCTATGTCTGAGTGTAAACATTGCCTTGCAAAGCTATTATGTGGAGTTGGGAGGTACTTTTTAAATATTTTTATTGGAAACTGCTCTGCGATTTGTGTGTGATTATAGTGGCAAATTATCCCTCCAACTGAGTTGCAAAGACTTTATGTTGCTGAGCACAAGGTAGCTGCAAACAATAATTCTCAGCTTGAATGAACTCATGAAAAATCTAAAAAAGCATGGGATATCAAGTTTAGAACGGTCAGATTTGTGGGATGAACAATACGGAGAAATTATTGCTTTGGCTGTTTTAAAGCACCGTCCTATTTAAGCCAGAAATACAATAAAGCAGCAGCAAGAATTTATGTGTGCTGGGTTGTGGGACTAGCTGTTTGGATACCTGGGTTCTATTTTTGATTTTGGCATTTGCTTTCTAGGGTGAGGGGTAGGCAAAAACAAAGATCTAAGTAGCAGCTTTCACTTCCCTTGCACTTGTGACATGGGGAATAATATGTGTGAAAATTGTTAATATTTGTAAATTGTTTTTCAGTCCTTAGACCAGTGGTTCCCAAATTGTGGGCTGCAACCCCAAATGGAGTCACAACATCAGTGGATGGGATTGCACTAAACAGGGACCTAAGCTGGGAGTTAAGACCAATGCTGAGGAGATGGGGCCATAAATGGGGTCATGCTAAGGAAAAGTTTGGGAAGCACTGCCTTAGACAAAAGACACTGTAGAAGTTCAAAGAATTCATTACAAAAAGGAAGGGGGGGTGTTTATAGTTTGTTACACATATGCCTGTGCATAACCAAGCTCAGCAGTTTTGTATTGGCCTGCAAACTGATTCACTGACTTACGATCAATATATTCACACCAATTATGCCTAAACTATCATTCTTGGGAAGCCAGTAAAATGGTCAGCAAGGTGAGTGCAACCAAGCAGAAGAGAATGTATATGACAAGTATACAGCATGATCTTCACTCCTCAGCCTCTTGAGGCCAGGGTCTTTGTGCTGGCATCCATTCATACTTGCCAACTCTTGTTGCATGAGACAGTTATCTGAACAAGATCATGGTGTGAGAGCTGCTTGGTCTGACTACTAAAGTTCTGTACTGTGAATCTTGTTGAATGTTCATATGCCCTGCTTGGTAAATATTAACAGATTAGCATTTGAGGTAAATATTAATCCCATTTTGTGCAAGGGGAAGCTAAGACAGGAAGTGATTTGGCTAAGGTTGCATAGGATTTTGTGTCAAAACAGAAAACAGAATACAAGCATGCTTTCCTGTCTGTCACGTACGTGGTTCACTGAGCTGTGCCACATTTCCCACTACCAAACTGTTTCTCCTTGTCTTCCTGAGATAACTTTGAGTCTGTAGCAGGAGCCACTTCCTCATGTTAGCCTGGCCCACAGACATGAGGCGTCCAGTTCAGTTTTTTATAGAAGATTTTCTGCAACCCTTTTTAGTAGATGCTCTAAATCAGTGCATCTTCTTGCTGCTCTATTTAGCCTTCAAAATCAGTGCCACTCATTTTTGGGGCTATGTTGACTTGATGTAAGTACTTTGAAGAAAAGGAATTTTGGGGTGTCTTGTAGGCTTTGTTCCTGATGTCCTTACCACAGCCAAGGGAGCCCATGTAGTGTTGATCCTTCACATTCAAGGTAAGATGCTGCGTAATTTTCACTGCTTGGGACGTCTGAATTCTAATGAGCTATAGCCATACATTTCTGCTTGTGGTAGGGAACTGACTGGCTGCTTTGGAGACTGAATTTATCTACAGATCATGCAGTGGCAATGCAGAGTTAACCATAACCCTGGAAGTACCATAGGGATGAAAACATAGTGCATATGCTATATCTATTAAATCATGGCCATTCCATTGAGACTGCAAGTAAGGACATCAATTAGTTTCAATTGTGTTGGTGGTTTTAGTGATGTAGACAGTTGGTCTGCTGGGAAATGGGCTGTGATTATTTAACTCATTTCACAGAGTCATGGAACAACAATCTAATTTTAACATAGTTCACTTACTCATGACCGGGCCTCTTGATTTCCATTTTGCCTGCATAGATCTCTTCCTCTCTCTTCATCGGTAGGATTTAATAATAACTGACTGCGACACAGAAAATAAAATTATCTTATTTAGTCACATGTAACAAAGGTTGGCTTGTTCTGTGTAGGCAGTCTCACACCTTGGCCTCATATTGGAGTGGAAATTGCTCTTCTTCTCATTTAAGTAGGAAAACAAATAGTTTCCTATGCAGGAAGAGAGAGAAATCATTAGAGAAAAAGCTCAATTTAGTCACCTAGGGAATTGTTTTCCATTCATTCCTGTTTGTCTTCTTGTGATGTATATATACCATTGCTTTGGATGGAACATGGCATTTTTATTTTAGAAATTAAAGGATGAAAAAAAAGATAAAATGGGATTAGAATATGGATTAGGAAAAGTAAGAAATTAAGGTGAGAATAGATATAAGGAACCATGCCCTTTGATACTCTGAAAATTAAACTATCGAAATGGCTATATATGTTCTTAGAAAAGAACATTAGGCATTTTTGCCAGTGAATTTCTGATGCAACCAAAGAGATCAGTATGTCTCAGAAATAGGCTAGTGACTTATGATGGATTTTCAAAAGAGCTCAGGTTGCATTCGGGCAGGGGTGATTTTGACAGCCTGTCCTTAAATTAAATCAACTTTCTATAATTGAACATTTATAATCTAATCATTTTAATGATCATTTAGCCCCAAATGGTATGTCTTCTAGCTTTAACCATTATATTAGATTTGCTTGGAGAACATAAATATGATATGCCCTCCATTAATGCTGACCTCATAGAGGAACACCTTGAGAGGCTGGATACCTTCAAGTCAACTGGCCCTGACAATCTACACCCCAGGGTACTCAAGGAGCTGGCGAGCATCATAGCCCAGCCTCTGGCACAGATCTTTGCAAACTCCTGGCACTCTGGTGTAGTGACCGAAGACTGGAAGAAGTTCAATGTGGTGCCTATCTTCAAGAAAGTGAGGAAAGTGCATCCAGCTAACTATAGGCCCATCGGCCTGACTTCTATCCCGGGGAAGGTCTTAGAAAAGTTTATTAAAGAGGTCATCCTTAATGGACTGGCCAACGTCAACATCCTGAGGGATAGCCAGCACGGGTTTTTTGCTGTGGGTAGGTCTTGCTTGACCAATTTCATTTCCTATTACAACCAGGTGACC
>NW_017729008.1:8938216-8939669 GCF_001723915.1 Gavialis gangeticus | reverse complement strand
GACCAGGTGACCTATCACCTGGACAAGGGAGAAGAGATTGATGTCATATATCTTGACTTCAAAAAAGCCTTCAGTCTGGTATCCCATGATCACCTCTTGGCGAAACTGGCCAGTTGTGGCCTTGGGTCCATCACAATCTGCTGGCTGGGAAATTGGCTCCATGGTTGGACCCAGAGGGTGGTAATTGATGGAAGTCAATCGTCATTGTGCCCTGTGACCAGCGGGGTCCCCCAAGGCTCTGTCCTTGGATCCATATTGTTCAACATCTTCATTAATGATGTCGACATCGGAGTCAGGAGTGGACTGGCCAAGTTCGCTGATGACACCAAACTTTGGGGCAAAGGATCCACACCTGAAGACAGGAGGGTGATCCAGGCTGACCTGGACAGGCTCAGCAAACGGGCAGATGAGAACCTGGTGGTGTTTAACACTGAAAAATGCAAGGTTCTCCACCTTGGGAGGAAAAACCTGCAGCATCCTTATAGGCTCGGCAGTGCTATGCTGGCTAGCACTACGGAAGAAAGAGACTTAGGGGTCATCACTGAGCACAAGATGAACATGAGCCTGCAATGCAATGCTGTGGCTAGTAAAGTGAGCAAAATGCTGGCTTGCATCCATAGATGCTTCTCAAGCAAATCCCGGGATGTCATTCTTCTCTTGGACTTGGCCTCAGTGAGGCCGCAGCTGGAGTACTGCGTCCAGTTTTGGGCCCCACAATTCAAAAAGGATGTGGAGAAGCTTGAGAGAATCCAGAGAAGAGGCATGCCCATGATCAGAGGTCAGGAAAACAGACCTTAGGACAACAGGCTGAGAGCTATGCCTGGAAAAGTGCAGGTTCAGGGGTGACGTGATGGCCACCTATAAGTTTATCAAGGGTGACCACCAGTATCTGGGGGAACATTATTCACCAGAGCACCCCAAAGGATGATGTGATCGAATGGTTATAAACTCCTGCAAGACCTTTTCAGGCTGGACATAAGGAAGAATTTCTTTACTGTCCGAGCCCCAAGGTCTGGAATAGCCTTCCATCAGAGGTGGTTCAAGCACCTACATTGAACAACTTCAAAAGTAAATTGGATGCTTATCTTTCTGGGATCCTATGACGCCAGCTGACTTCCTGCCCTTCGGTCGGGTCTGGACTTGATGATCTTCTGAGGTCCCTTCCAGCCCTAATGTCTATGAAATCTGTGAAATATCTTTCCTATATTTAACTAATAATTGGACAACACCTAATATTTCCTGAAATGTGGCTACATGTAGAAGCCAACATATGCCATTATATATTAACTATTTTCATTTTGAGGAAAATCTAAAAATTCCTGACTTGCTCACTAAAGACATACAAAGCCAGCATAATATGACAATTTATATAGTTTATTTTTTTGTTCACATCTGAAGACAACCTGCATTTCCAGTGTCTTTGCAGTATCACAAGTAATAATTGAATTGAACT
>NW_017729008.1:8931559-8933216 GCF_001723915.1 Gavialis gangeticus | reverse complement strand
TGAAGACAACCTGCATTTCCAGTGTCTTTGCAGTATCACAAGTAATAATTTAATTGAACTAACATTTATCAGACATCCTAAAGGTTAAGCTTGTTCTAAGGCTGTTCATCCTGTCACTGCAATGGATGGATATTCTGAGCTGCAAAAGTCCAATGTAAAGAGGAATAATCTTGAAACCATGTTGTTTGACAAACACAGTACTTATATCACCCCAAGAGTAAACAGTGTTTAAGATTAAGTGATGATTGCTAGTGCAAATCTACAGAGTTTTTTTATGAGAACAATACCTTTAGAAATGTCTAGTAAAACTGTCTCAAAACATGAAATACCTAGAAATAAACTTATTATATATAAAAAAATTCTCGTTTAAATGTGACATTTTCCCATATATAAAAAAATCATATAACTATTAATTAATTCCATATTAAGGAAACTGGCAGTTCATTTGCTTCAAGTGAATAGTAAAAAGTACCTTACTGATTCAGCATAGAATTAATCTAAGCTTGTGGAAGTGTATTAATTCCATATATCATTGTTATAAAAACTGCTTTGTACATAGTTTGCTAATAAAATAAAGTGTAATTTAGTGCTCTTATTTTCAAAGAATCTTCATATGCAACATTCATTCACATGTTATAATGCTTTTCCTTTATTTTATGTTCATAATTTATGTATAGCAATATTTTCCTCTTAAGGAAAAACATAATTTAATATTAAAGCAATTTCTAAACTGGATAATAATAGTAATAGTTCCTTGTCTCTCTGGAGAGCTCTTGGGCAGTGCACACTAGGAACTGAATGTTTTTAGCTAGCACATTCTTTCCCTGGAGTTCTCTTTCCCAGAAATTGATGCAGATGGTCTCAGCTTTGAAACATGTGAGGTCATATAGTACACTATTCCACTGGGGGTAGAAATATTCTTTATCCAGAATGTGACAGCATAAGGCCCCAATTCAGCAGACCTATTGGGTGCATGTTTGAAATGAAGCTGGTATCTTAAGTCCCTCATCACAGCATATAAGCGTATGCCTATGTTTCATTGGATGCAAGCAAGTGCCTGAAATTAGCCATTAGGCCTGTGCGAAGTGGCTACAATTTGTTTAGATTTGGATTTGGCTGATTCAGGAGACAGTGATTTGATTCGGTGATTCGAATCACCATCCTGAATCGATTCGGCCGAATCTGGTTCAGAGATTCAGATGCCACCGAATCGGCTGAATCTCTGGATCAAACAGACCCCACCCTCTGCCTGCTCTCCCAGCCCTGTCAATGGCTGCCCCACCTGGTCCCAGTGTCCTGCCTCTTTAAAAAATGCCCCACAGCTCACTGGCTCCTGCCAGGTGGGGGATGATACCTCCTGCACCCCACTGCCCTGTTCTGCATGGTGGGTTTTGCCACAATCCCCCAGAAGCCCTGATGGCCGCTGCAGCAACCAGTGAATGTGGAGCTTTTTTTTTCCCCCCTAAAGGGCAGGGATGCTGGGGCTGGGCAGAACAGCCATTGACAGTGCTAGGAGAGCAGGCGGGGGATGGGGGCTCATGGTAGAGCCTCCATCCCCCACACATTGCAGGGTGGTGGGGTGCAGTGGGAATCACCCCACCCCCCAACTGGCAGGAGCCAGTGAGCACAGGGCTTTTTTGCTTTTTTTTTTTTTTAA
>NW_017729008.1:8919969-8931547 GCF_001723915.1 Gavialis gangeticus | reverse complement strand
CTTTTTTTTTTTTTTAAAGTGCTGGGGCTGGGTGGGGAAGCTGTTGACAGGGCTGGGAGAGCGGGTGGTGGGGGTGGTGCTCAGGGTGGCTGGGGGAGCAGGAAGGGGATGGGGCCTGGTGGGGGTCCTCCCATGGTCCCCTTCCCCCTTCTTTAGCCCCCCCCTTCCCCCTAGTTACTGGCACGGAGCCTGGGTCCACCTCCCTGCAGTGGCGAGCGGGGACTGTCCAAATCACTGAATCTCTGTATCTTCCTCTGAATCTTTTCAGAAGGCTTTGAATTGATTCAGACTTTTTTATTGGTCTCCTAATTCGATTTGGATTCAGAGATTTGGCCACCAAATTGGGCGGGATCTCCTCTGAAACGAATCAGCACCCAAAGCTTTGCATATCCCTATTAGCCATATGCCTTAGTGCTTTGCCGAACAGAGATCTAGGTTAATAGTTCTCAACCTTTTCAGACCCAGGGAACTCCTCAGACCCAAAGGCACCCCTCTGAAAATGCCAGATCTTAGTTCTCACTCATTTCTTTGACTACAGAAAAATAATAGAATAATTATTGTGTTGAAAAACACTCAGAAAGACCACAGAAGGTCGAAGTCTTTTAGCACCATGGACTCCTATTTGAAAAACTTTGGGTTTATCTGGTGAATCATGTTTACAATAGTGCTCACATGGCATGGCACCCTGAAAGGAACTCAAGGCATTCCAGGGTGCTATGGTATCCTGACTGAGAATCACTGATCTGGGTCTTTTCATGCCCTAATGGGTGGGCATCCCATATGATTTAGGCCAGATCCTCAGTTGATGTGAACTGGTAGAACTCCTTTGGGTACATATAGGTGTTACATTTAGATCAACTTAACCAGGGTTCGGTTGATCCGAATGCCCAACTGTGCAGGCACGCAGAGGGCTTAAGTCTTCCAAAAAATGGTGCACCTGATCTAAGTTAATTCACTTGAGCAGATGTACTAAGATGAAGATCAGTTTAACTCAGTCTAAGAAACAGTTAACTCAATCTTGTGAATGCCTGTACACATATGCTGCTCAGCCCTGGTGCTTGCTCTAACTCTGGGGTTGCACTACTCCTACTGCCCCAATCCTGAGTGGGTTACTTTTAGCTCCTTCCCCTTCTCCCTGACTGGGCAACTCCCTTGCAAACCCTTCCTTCCAACCCACTAAACTCCACCTGCTAGACCCTGCCCTCTCCACCCCCAGCCTTGCCTATCCCTCCCTCCAACCTGAATTACTTACACTAGTATTCCCATACAGCTCCCAGGAGTAACACATGGCTACACATGCTGCTCCCAGTCTACATTAAGCTGTGTGAACGTAGATCAAGTGCTGTGAATGGCTGTACACACCTTTTGAGGCCACGTACTTTCTTTTAGTGATACTAAGAGTAGCTGAGTCTTCTGTTAATTGTACTGTGGCTTCACAGGGATGATTACTTTTCCTCTTACAGCTCTTATGGTCCCTCACTGTGTTATTTGTAGTATAGTTTAATTGCTGATTGAGTAGAGGAATCGTGATCCAGGGTTGCTGAACATACATTGCTTTGCTGATTATATTGTAAGGAAGAACCACAACCCTCATCCCATCCTTACAACAGTTTGTAAGAATTTCCTCATACCTTATGTGGTATGGCTGAGTCTCTAGGTCTTAAATAGTGGCACAAAATATCTGATTGTCTCCATGAAATAAAAGGAAGACAGGACACTGTGTTACTTGTGAAATATTTACACCCAAAATGTAGTTTGGGAGCCAAGCTCTATCCTTAGATATGTATACAGACTTCCACTGAAGACAAGAGTAGTTACAGATCAGAGGTCAAAACATGATCCTAAAATATTAAGAGCTTTTCTCAAAACTAAGAGAGCAAGCAGAGGATGATAAAAGTTTTGGACAGTTTTAAGCAGTAAGTCTAAAGTCAGTGTGAATTCTCTGTGGCTGGCAGCAGTGAGAAGAAAATAGATATATGTTCTGCAATAATTTATGGGTTTGGAAGATTAATGGAGCAAAAGGTGCAGGCATACAACAGAGATAAAAAGGAACCCTATCCAGGGCAACCCACATACAGAGACCAAAGTTAATTTTGAAAACCTAAGTGTTTAAAGAGGAAGTAGAGGAAAGGTAAAGAGAAGAGTAGGAAAAACTGAAGAAAAGGTACTTTGAGTTAAAAAAGAAATGGCTGATACCATGAATTGTAAAGAATCTATAATAGAGAAGAAAAGGAATTTGGAAAAAGAGATGTATCTCTAAGGAAGTTCCCAGGATTTGTGAAAAGGTACTGATGTGAGAGATTTCGGAAGGCCAGACTATCCTAAGAATGAGTTGAGAGAGTGATCGAAAGGGAGAGAAAGTGAGGAATAGGATTTGGTGAGTGGTACATGCAATCTAGAGGAAGACAGTCTATGTGACCAGATATTCTAATCAGAGAGGAAGAAAAGGCCTGCTTCAGTATGGAGAGGAGGAATTATCAGCATTATTAGAAAAAGTTGCTGCTATTTTTCCAAATTGAATGCTTCATTGAATGCTTAGGAGAACAGCATACGATGGGTTAAATAAAAAGCATGTGCACAGTGCTCCAAAGCAAATAGAGTAGCTGAAGGGATGGGCTAACATAACATCGGGAAAAGAAAAGGTGATAGCATAGTGGAACAGAAAGGATAATATTTTGTCTCTTCTTTCCATTTCTGACTTTTCACCTGTATTCACATCTTTCTGCTGAGGTGACTTTCCTTGCTCTCTGTCAAATGCAATGCTAAACAAGGCTAACACAATCTCATTCTTTTGATGAATAATCAGGTGACTATGAAGTGGAAATAGTGAGATAATATTATTACTACATGGGGCATGGAGAAAACCAATCAGATACTGGAATACTGCGTCAAGTTAAGATGTCCAGACTTTAAAAAGGATGCTAACAAATTGGAAAGAATCGGAGAATAGCTACAGCAATCTTCAATTGCCTGGGATACTGTCATACTTCACAAGCAGTATAGCTTTTTTGACAGCACTGCTTATGGAATAAGAGACTAGTTAACGTGTAAAATTTAAAATAGCAACACATAAAGCTTTGTGCATACACAATTCCTCTGCTAATATGGCTCTGTATCAATGGCAGTTTTGCAAAGACTTCAATGGCAGCAGGCTCAGGCCCTAGGGAAGAAGTAAATGAAGGAATAAAAAATGTGGCTCTTCTCTCAGAAGAGGTAATTGTGTCAGTGCCTTTAGAAGAAAACAAAATCATAGCACGATGATTCGTATCTGTGCTACTGTTTGCAACAAGAGTTAATGTCATCACAGTATTCACAGGAAGAAGATTGGGAAGGCTGCTGTTGGCTTTCTGTATGCTGGCTGTGGCAATGCAATCAAAGCAAATTAAAAGCATAAATTGCTCCTTGCTACCTGCTCCTTTTACAGGTTAGCTTACCTCCAGCCTGACTTTTGTGTCTAATGTTTTGAAGTTAAAAGTTATCTTATTAAGCATGCATACATGAGCATATAGTCACATGTATCTAAACTTTGTGTATGTATTTTCATATATTTAAACTTATGTATTCATGTATGTGTCTCTGCATATATTTTGACTTCTGAAATGCAGTTTGCCTTCTGTAACCAATACTACTGGGGAAAAAAAGAGTTCTAAGAGGAGTTAACACAGTTTTGATAGCATCTTTCTGAGGGTTCACCTCCAGGAAAGCATTCATTTGGAGCTTAGGGGAGGTGAAATTCATGTGGCTGAATAAACTTCAGTGCAGTTCATGCTAGAGTTTATTGCCCTGGGTGCCAATATTTACATGTGTGCCAAGGACTGCAGCATATTGCTAGCTCAATGCGTTATGTGGGGGGAGGAGGGGACTGGTTGGGACATGAGGGTGCTTCAGTGCAGGGCTAGCTGACAGGCAGCCCCCACACTGAAGCACACTCATGCCTCAGCCAGCCCCATCAATGTCTACACGTGCACTGTGGTGGAGTAAATAACTCTGCTGTACTTGTGGATAGTACTTGTGCCTGGCAATTCTATCTTATGCTTGAGTTAATTAGTTTATTACTGCCTATAGCACCACACATGTAGATAGTAAAGTTTTACTGGGCACGTTTATGTGTGCAAATGGTATTAGATGGCATGACTCTGCAGTAGTTTACAGCAGAGTAAACCCATCCTGGGCAGACATCTACATGTGCAGGCATTTGGGAGCAGATTTGCTGCTCCTGGTAGTAGTCTGTTCCTGCTCACTCCAGCCCTGCAGTAGCCTCCTGCAGCAGCCAAGGGGAACTGGAGGCTACAGCCACATCTGCCTGTGGCTGGGGCCAATCTTTAAAAGCCATCTCTGTGTGCTGCTCCCTGGCCACCTGTGTTCCTGGGCTGGAGCAGCCTGCAGTGTGCTGGCACAGCCCTCTGCAACTGTTGCCAGAGCCTGTGCCCACTGTGCAATAGCTGCTCCACCCCCAGGCCGTGGGAGCAATGTCCACTGCAAAGGGCTCCTGCTGGACATCATGCCAGGGTTTCTGGACCTCTAGCTGGGTGAGGTGGCGGTCCCGCCCTTCTCATCAGAGACTCTGCCTACCTGCTCCTCCCCTGGCTGTACACTGGTCAGCTGGACCTCCACCAACAGGTGCCTGGGCTAGACCTGCACACTGGTTGACTTCACCTGCCCGAAAGGATACTGCACCCTCACCACGCACCTTAAGGTTGCAGAGGCCAACATTCCCTGGCTCATCATCACAGCCTGTGGGCTGCATAACATCTTCAAGACCTTGTGGGGAGCTCTTCTGTGAGGCATTGGTGGAGGAGGCACAGTGGGCAGAGGATGCCTGGCAACTATTCCATTACTGAAGGAGAGAAGGAGAATAGGGAGAGAAGGAGCCAAGTATCAGCTGGACAAACCGATAGTGGCAGAGGGCCCTTGAGTAAAAAGGCTGCCTGCCCCAAGTGTGGCCAATGATTGACAGGCCTGGGGCAGAAATAGTGAGTCAGGTTACCCAGAGAGAGATCTGAAGCAAGGGGAGCAGTCTGGCCCTGAAACCTGCAGGAAGCAGAGCTCTGGGGCTTGACTGGACAAAGAAGAACTCCAGACTGCAAGTAAGCTCCTGTACCACCAGGCAGCTAAAGGGAATTATTTTGGGGCCTTGCGTGGTAGTTTTGCCACCATGTGGTGTTAACCCAGGATGAGGAATCTTTTGTTTCAGAGCAGATGCTCATATCTTTTCATTTGTGTTTAAATACTGGAGGATGGGGTTGTGGCTATAGTGATGGAGAAGGCCACCGAGAAGGGTGCCAAGGGCACTGCTAGGTCCTAGACCTTTTGAAGGGTCTAGTGCTGCTGTTGGTAGAAGGACTGTGGTGTTGGAGAGAAAAGACTGGAGACACAAGCTCAGAGCCTGTGAGAGGGAGACCAGGGGCCAAGGGGGTCAGAGCCCACATGGGTGAGACCAGGGGCTGAGGGACCCAGAGCCTGCAAGGGTGGGCTGGAGCTGGGGCCCAGGAGCCTATGGTTCTGAGCTAGTGGACCTCAGATGAAGAGGCCCAGCTGGACTAAAGTGGGTAAGGCCAGGGGGCCTCAGTCCATACAAGGACCTAACACCCCAAATCCCCTTGGTCTCTAGAGGTAGCCTCCCCGTCCAATCATAACATCAAGGTAAGACAACAGGGTGGGATCCTAAGAGGCCAGAGGGGGCAAGCAAGGTGGATGTCAGGGGGATGGCTTTGCTTCCCTAGCACTTGACCCTCTATACACATATAATTTAAGGTTAAAATCCTCTATCTGTTTTCAGCAATTGGGAGTTCTCTTCCTAAATAGGTTCTTCATTGATGTCCAGAGATATTTCCCTCTTTATCAACATTTTTCTTTAGAGATTTCCTTGGATGTGATGCTTTTCAGAATGGCCACTTTTGGCTGGAGATTCTGATTTATTAGCAATGAAAAGTAATTTCTGACAATTCCGCCTTCTGAAGGATGCTTCCTCTAGGGTGCAATTGGTTAGATGACTTACATCCCTATCTTTCAGAAGTACTTTTATTTTGCTTAATGTTATTTAATGTAGCTTTCAGGTCATTGGGGAATCTGAGTGGCAGGAAGAAAAAGCTTGTATTCTCCTAGAGGGACTTGTCTATCTGATTTAAACTGTGGATCTCAAATTCTAAGCTTTTATTATATTTTTGTTTACTTTGAGAGGCCTTCTTATGGTGGACTCTTCCCTGCTTGTTTGCGACCCCATGCTTTTGCCATTTTTCCAGACTGTTTAGAAAATCCATTCTCCATGGTGTTAGGTCAGCAGCTGAGGGGAATCAAAGTTGTCCAAATTGCCCTATAATGGCTTCACAGCAATGGTCCTTCAGTGAAGTGTCAAAAGTCCTTTCTTGGATACAGATCCATATGGAATTCTTTTAACCTACCCTCTGGCCAAGTTTATACATACTGGATGTGTCTACATGTGAATATTAATGTGACACAATAAAGTGGCACAGTTTGCACTGGAGTTTGTTGCTCCTGGGTGCAGCATTTACATGTGTGCCTAGGACCACAGCACATTGAGCTGGTGTGGTGCACCCTGGCTGGCAGGGGGTTCTGGGGGACTGCTTTGACCCAGCTCAATGTGCTGCGGAGGGGTTGGCTGGGTGCTTCAGTGCAGGGCTATCCAGAAGGCAGTTCCAAACTGGCAGCTCACCTGGAGCACAGCCAACCCCGTCAGTGTTTCCGTGTGTGCTGCAGTGAAGTAAATAACTCCGCTGTAGGAGAGTACTCATATCTGGCAGCACTAATCTATGGTAGAATTATTAGTTTACTCCTGCCTAATAGCTCCCCATGGGTAAACTAGTGACAATTTACTGTGGAGCTAATTAGGAAACAGTAAATGTCTTGTGTAGATGAACCCACTGTCAGCAAATAACACAATATAGAGATTAAAATAAGAATATATTTCATGATCAGATACAACATGGTAAGAAAAAATTACACACAGAAATCAGGACATAACACACAGCACATACTGCATTTACTGGAATCCAAACTGAGTGTCGTCCTCCCCCCACCCTGGGCAATCAGCTTGTGGGGATAAAGCCTTGTCTTGGATTCGCCTACCACCCCGGGGCAGACGGTGACTCAGCTCTGGCTTTGGCCTGTCTCTCAATGAATTGCATGCACCATCTAGTGTCACCATTTCTTATGCCCCAGCCTGTTGGCCTATGGGATTTTCTATATTGGTTCTTCTTATAGATTCATAGATTCATAGATTAAGGGTCGGAAGGGACCTAGTAGATCTTCTAGCCCGACCCCCCGCCAGGGCGGGAGAACAACAAAAAACCCCAAAAAGAGAAACGGGACTCAAATGAGTCCAGCCAGGTAGGCATCCAGCCTCTTCTTAAAGACCCCCAGGGTAGGGGCCAGCACCACTTCCCTTGGAAGTTGGTTCCAGCTCCTAGCCGCCCTAACCGTGAAGTAGTTTTTGCGGATGTCCAATCTATACCTCCTCTCCATCAACTTGTGCCCATTACTCCTTGTTATGCCAGCGGGCGCTAGGGGAAACAGCGTCTCCCCCAAACCCTTCTGGTCCCCCCTAGTGAGTCTATAGACAGTCACCAGGTCCCCCCTCAGCCTTCTCTTGTGGAGGCTGAATAGGTTCAGGTCCCGCAGTCTCTCACTGTAGGGTCTGCCCTGTTGTCCCCTGATCATGCGGGTGGCCCTCCTCTGGACCCTCTCCATATTGTCCACATCCCTCTTGAAATGGGGCGCACAGAACTGGACACAATACTCCAGCTGTGGCCTGACCAGCATCACGTAGAGGGGGAGGATCACCTCCTTGGCTCTACTCGAGATGCAAATGTTATGTGCCTTACTGTAGTAGTTACTGTTCCCAATCATACCCAGTAGGCCCCCACTCTGATCAGGCCCCCAGTCTGCTGGAAAACAGTGTACTAAGCCATAATGAAGAGACCGTCTCTGCCTGGAAAGGCTTACTGTTTAAATGGACATAGCAAGTACATGCAACCAAGAGACTGAGTTTCACAAAGAAACACTGAGGCAAGGCAGGAGCATATTCTTTCCCTCCTTTTGTATTTTAATTGGTCTGGTTCTCTTGTTCTGTTTCCTGAGCCTGAGGCATGGACATATGACTTAGTCCTGCATTGAATTAGGAGGGGTAACAGGGGAAATATGGGAAAGGAATTATGTGTTTGAAGTTACAATTTTCTGTTTTAGACGAGGCCTGAGGAGCACGTTATAAGGCTGAGGTGGGGCAGATCCACAGTCATGCAGGTAATCATGCCTTTTTTTCCTCTCCCTTTTCCTCTGTCCTTATTGTGCTGTTCCATCCATATATAAAAAGAGATGTATCCAAAACACCTGGTAAGTTATATTTCTGTCAGTAATTGATCTAAAATGTGATACATTATGTATCTTGTAACTCTTAAGACTTATTTATAAGCAGATCATCCAGTTGTAAAAGGAGACACCAGTTAGTCTAAAAAGAAAAAGCTTTTATCGATAAAAACAAAACTGTTTGTAAGTGTAGTTTGGCAGAGAAAACAAAGGGCAGAATGAGGAAAAACAAATACACGGCATAGGAAATGTCAGTGATTTGGGAGACAGTTTTAGAGTTTAGAGTTGAACTAGATGAGTCACAAGCCTGGATGCTGCTTTCCAAGAACAGGCAAGAATTGGCTTTCCTCCATTTTAAGGAAAAAGGTAGCCACATTTCTCTTCCTTTTCCTTTACTCAATTCAGCACTGAAAAGAAGCCACTATTCTCCTAATTCCATATTCAAATTCATCAAGTGCAGTTGCTTGTGAGCTAGATCTTGATTTTGTGAATGCAGGTGAGTGGTGGTTGTGAGGTGAGAAATAGATGGAGAAAATTGTGGCATTGCAGGCAGTTGAACCACCCTCAGAACAGGTGCATTCATTTAAATGGTTGACACAGTAGATACCCAGGAATCAATGAAGATTTTTCTCCTGATTTTTGCCTCAGGATTAGCATTTAAAGAATTTTATTGCATCTGAAAGAATTTGAACTGGATACAACCAAAGTTGGAATGTACAATTACCCTTGTTTCTGCTCCTTGTCCCTATAGGGTATCCTTTATTCTCACTAGTTTAAGCAACTATTTGACAAGACAGGCCTGGGCCACTTCTATTTTTTGAGGCTCCTGGTATATTAAAAAAATATTAATTCATAGTGCACTACAGGCGGTGTGGCCCGATAATGGGACACAAGTTTAAAGTTGTATGATGAACGTCTTCTTCTTTCAATCCTGTCAGTGTATCTCTGTGTCTGTATGTATAGCCTTATTTGGAAATAAAGTCAAAAGTCTAAAGTTGAGGCCCACTGTGAATGAGAGGCCTGGGCCAAATGGCTCTCCTGGCCCCCCCTGTGATAGCCCTGTATGCATTTATGTAACCTCCTGTGCCTCTCCCCTAAGCCTTGTGTGTTTGGGTTCTTCACAAACCTTGCTGTGGCTTCTTCGGTGGCACGGCCGGGCTATGGGTAGCGGCCTTGAGTCAGATCCCCAGGGGTCTTTCCTGCCACATCTTTGATGATAAGTAGGTTCCTATCGGGAGGACAATGTCTGGTCCTGCTTCCCTTGGTACTTCCCCTTGGCTGTCCTTGTGGTCATTTCTTTTTGGGGCTCCACCTCCCCTATGCCCCACCTAATGCCAACTGTGATGTCCATGAGGGCTGATGCTTGGGCCCTCCCTACTGCTCAGTTTCTTAGGGGCTGTGGTCGTTAGGTATTGATGATACTCATCCCAAGCACTCCCCGCAGCCCCCCTCAGCTCTCGGCTCCTGTGGAGCCAGACTTTCCCCCTTGACATGTCGTCTGCTCCCCGAGTTCGGTACCTGCTGCCTGTCATCTGGGTCAGGGTCCCATCCTCACTGTATTTGTTGGTGTCCCAGTCACTGCAGCTGGCACCCTTAGCCCACTGGCCCTTGCTGGCCCAGTGTTCTCTTGATGCTTCCCTCCTGCGAGATCCACCGAGCTTCCTTCCCAGTGTTGCCTGGGTTCTCTGGCTCCTCTGGGCCGGCCGGGGATGCTCTTTCCAGTCCCCCTGGCTTTCTTCTGTGGGACCTTTTCTTCTGGTGCTGGGCACCCCCCCAGCCAATAGCCCACGGCGCGCTTTCATAAAGTGCATCCAGGTAGACATGTGAGCCGTTTCCAGCTCCTCCCGGCTCCACTGTAGGGTTTTTTTGATCTTTGCCTGTGGCAGCTCCAGCCACCGTGGTTTCACTTTCACCATGATCAGCTGCTGTCATGGCATCCTGCCACCTCTCTGTGGACTCTGGTAAGTTTTCACCACAATTTGCAATCTATTAAGACAAGATTTTGGGCAAATGTTCAAGGGCACTAATGAGAGCTATATGTTCCACATCTGTGGAAAGCCAATGGACCTAAATCCTGTGTATACCTTTGAAACTTTACTCTGCAATATTTATGATTTATTATTGGCATTGAGATGACACTGAGGAATCTGAGTGATGGTGCAACACCCCTTTCTGCTTGATATTGCACAAATACAGGATAAAACATGATTTATAGAGAGCTAATGGCTCGAGTTCAACAGCCTGATATTTCAATGAAGTTGAATCAAGTCAAGTTACTCCCATGGGAACTGTGACTGAATTTAGTACTTTCTAGAAATGTTCATAAAGCTTTAGAAATCAACTGGACTGAATAAGGAATGGTAGGCACTTGCTGGTATAATGGTAAGCCCATGCTTTTTTTTTATTCTCCATGGGCCCATAAGCTTTCCACTGGGTAAGTTCATCGACTGTATGGGAGCTTAGTTCTATCCCATCTTACAGGCATTGAAATGATAGGTGATTTGAACACCATGTGGTGAAGCACAATTTCTGTAACCAGCTCGGAGAGCATTGTCTTTGAACAAATGTGCCTGCTGCACCAGTTTGCTTCTTTTACATATAGTGAAATTTCTAATCTACTGTCACAGAACAGTTTAATGATACTTGTCCTATCAAACCTGCTTATGTCAGAAAACATGCTGGGTTCTTTATGATGTCTCTTTGTTTTTAACGCAGACATAGTTTATTGCAGTCTCCTAGCTTTATTAATAATGTTATTAATATTCTTGCTGCACAGAGCAGTAGTGGAATAGAGCTTCGAACTCATGGGTAAGGGTTTAATTATTTAAAATATAAATAAGAAAGACTGTAAAATGTTGACCATCTGACTGGGGAAAAGAACAATACAAAAAAACCCTCTATTTCTCCCACAGAAATGGGTTAATCGCAGTTTTCTCAGTAGTGCTTTGAAATAGTTTGATGGCCTTACATCTATAATCTCAGCAAGGGCCAAATGGTGTTTGGCTCCTGTATAAAATCATTATAAAAGGCTCTGTTTCCTCCCTAATTTTCTTTCTCTCTTGTTCCTTCGGTTAAAGAATCTTTATAATAAACTCTCAGAGTAGCTTGTAAATAGATTTTATTTTCACAGGCCAATTCTGGTTCTATTAAAAGAAATTTGTTGAAGAACCTGCCACATATTTTTAAGACCATGGAAAGTTTCATAGTTTCATAGTTTCTGGTTTCATAGTTTCTAGGGTCGGAAGGGACCTGAGCA
>NW_017729008.1:8918719-8919429 GCF_001723915.1 Gavialis gangeticus | reverse complement strand
ACTGGAAGTACCACTTCCGGGGGACTTCCTGTTTCACTGCCATGAGCTGAGTTTTTCTTTGCCAATTTTTCAGCCCACGGCCCAGGGCAAAGCAGCCTGTGTGGGGAAAAGCAGCCTGCGTGGGGGGCCCCCTCCCTGTCCCCCAAGCCCACTGATGCCAGGGAGTGCACCAGATGGTGCACATTTGATTAACTGGAAAATTTGATTAACTGGCATCCCCCATTCATGGGGGATGTTGGATAACAGAGCTTTTACTGTATATAAGTGGTGAATGGAAATGGTATAAAAATCATGAGAATGAAACTTTATACAGTCTAGTTGTAAAGCTAATGAAATTTTCATTATCAGAGTTATGCTAATGTGTGTAATATTTTTTCATTCTTCTTAAGTGAAATGCCTCCTGTGTTACTGAAAATTTATTAACAAAACCATATTTTTTGAAATTCACACGAGAAGCTGTCATGTATGCAATTCTGTATGTTTTAAGGAATGCTGTAACAGGCTTACAAATATAATCTTCTTCACCAAAGCAAGCTGCAAACTTTCAATTTATTAGCTGGATTGAGATGGGATGTATGTATTTTTTAGTGATTCTTTCTGTATAGTTCATAGACTCAAAGAAAAGGGCTGTGCGAAATTTCGCCAGCTGTTTCATTTCAATGTTTCAACTCATTTTGAGCTTGAAACAATGAAATTGAAACAAAATAAAG
>NW_017729008.1:8912262-8913719 GCF_001723915.1 Gavialis gangeticus | reverse complement strand
AAAGAAAAGGGCTGTGCGAAATTTCGCCAGCTGTTTCATTTCAATGTTTCAACTCATTTTGAGCTTGAAACAATGAAATTGAAACAAAATAAAGGGCTTCAAAACAGCCTTGAAACGAAACAAGGGCAGTTGAAACATTTCAAAAGTTTTGAAATGTTTCGAGTTTTGAAGCTGAAGCTGGGATTGCCTGCAGGGAAACAGAAAGTAAGGAGAGGGTGGGAGAAGAGGGAGGAAAGAGGGGTGGTGGGGGGAAGGACTGATCTCATACTGACTGTGTAGCTGGCCAGTGACTGTCATTCTTCCCTGAGATCCCTTCCAATCGCAGTGCTCTGGGGGAGGGATGGAAAAAAATCATAAAAGGCAGCATTGTTTGAACTGCCCTGCTTTCTGCCTTGGGGTCAGTTACTGAGCAGTCTTCCTGCAGCTCAGCAGCTTCAGACAATGAAGGATACTGGCACTGATCTGAAGGATTTCCTACTTGCTAGCCTAACCTAGCAAGAGGGATTCCAGAATACCTTTTTCTTTCTTCCAGAGGCTATTTTATTATTATATTAATTAATTTATTCTTTTCAATTTTATAATTATATTGGATAGGATATTACTATAGAATTTAATTTATATAGGAAGAGAAATACATTTACATTTTATTTCTATACATTTAAAGCTTGCAGCATACATACATTATAGAATTTATATAGGAAGAAAGATCTTTTTTATATACATACATTTCTACTTTGCACCACAAGTGCATTATTGAATATATATAGGAGGAAAGACATATTCATTCATATTTCTTTTTATACATTTCTACTTTGCACCACACTCACATTATTGAATTTATATAGGAACATAAATAAATTTATATATTTGTATAAAAGCAAGATATTATGAAATACACCATGAAGCATTGTGGAAAGGCAGGTGGTGGCAGGTCTTCAGGGAGGGGCAGAACAGGGGGTAGAGGGAGAGGTGTAAGTTCCCCCCTGCCCAAACTGAGATGCAGCCTCTTTCCTCCAGCCAGCAGGGATGAGGCTTTCTCAAGCAGTAAGGAGAGGGGAGCAGTGCCACTGCCTGTGCCTGAGACAGCACCCCCTCCAAGAGCACAAACCATAACCTGCCCCCCCCACACCATGACAACAACAAGCATCAGCACCAGCATGACAGTCTCCCCATTTCGCTTCCAATGCTGTGACTTCCAGTGCCAGAGAAAGAGCTGCAGGTGGATCTCAGTGCCTTAGCAAGGGAAATTCTGGGGAAGGAGTGGGAACATCTGAGTTTGTGCTCCACACCCCTCAAGTTTCCCCTAGAGCCAAGTCTCCTTCCCCAGAAGGCACTTCAGAGGAGCTTGACATAGAGGTTCTGGAGGCAAGTGACTAAGCTGTATCACTGTTCCTGTTGCTGTGCCTCTGCCTACTGAGGAGAGGGAAAGTGCAGCAGCATCCACACATGCACCCACA
>NW_017729008.1:8906332-8912208 GCF_001723915.1 Gavialis gangeticus | reverse complement strand
TTCCGACCCTAGAAACTATGAAACTATGAAACTATGGAACTGCTGGGCCAAAACCAGCCAGGGCAAGGGAACAAAACACATAAGCACTGTGGGGATGCTGATGCATCTCTGCAGGCACAACCCCCTTGCCCTTGCTCCTCCTCAGCCGGGCAGCAGTGGGAGCATGTCCAAAGAGAATTCCCCCTCTTACTTCAAAGCTCCTGTCCCCACAAAGCAGAAGCAGGCCATCCTGGAACAGTGGGGGAAAGGCAGACAGAAAGCAGGGCATGTTGCAAGGGCAAGCGAGATCACCCAGAGCACTGGGGAGATACTTGCTGTTGATGGCCAGCCCTCCTCCTTAGTTAAGCATCCAGGCTTGAGGCAGCTCATGGCGCTCATAGCCCTATCTTACCAAGTGCCCACATGCATCACCTTCAGCAAGACGGTGGTGCCCTTCTTGTATGAAGCATGCAGGGAGTACTTGAGGGAGGAGCTTCCCAAGGCAGGTCCGCAGGTGGCTTTACACTTCACCTAGGACATCTGGAGCAGCTGGGCTGGAGATCATGCCTATTTTTCCCTCACAGGGCACTGGTATGACCAGTCAGGCCATCGGTGGGCTCTTCTTCAAGCTGAGGTGATTGATGAGTCTCACACGGCAACAGAGATCATGGGAGCCATGAACCACTTGGTGCAGGGGTGGCTTGTTGGGCAGGGCAAGTTCACCCATGGGTTCATGGTCACCGATGATGGGGCCAATAAGGTCAAGGTGGTCCGTGATGCAAACTTTGTTGGCATTTGGTGTGTGGCACACAAATTCCACCTCATTGTCAGAGATGCTTTGGAGGCAGGCAGGGATACAGGTGACTCATTTCCAAATTCAGGAAAGTGGCAGGTTACTTCCACTGGAGCATCAAGGGGGGCAAGATGCTGCAGGACAAACAAGAAGAGCTGAACATCTTGCAGCACAAAATCATGCAGGATGTGGAGACTCTGTGGAACTCCACATACCTATGATGCTTGAGAGGCTGGAGGAGAAACAGAAGGCCATCCATGAGGTGGCCTTGTGCAGGGAGATTGGAATCAGTGGGCCCCCTAACAGAGCTGCGTGAGATACCATCTCCCAGATCTTGGTGGTCCTCAAGCCCTTCCTCAAGGCCATTGAGACCCTCAGCACTGGTGATGCCCTCCTTAGCCAGGTGATCCCCGTAGTCAGGGAACTTCTGCCAAATGGAGCGCTTCCAGGGGATCAACTTTCCTGGCTGAGGCAAGCCACTGTCACCAGACACCAGGTACTGGTTAGGAAGCTGAAGGAGGGTATCAGGAAACAGCTTGGTCCCTTGTGGTCAATGTGCTGGCTGTCATTTGTGACCCGAGGGTGAAGGGCAGTGTATGCAGCAGCTAAACCCTGAATCAGTGGATGGAGGTGCAGGTGAAGAGAGTCAGGGAGGCAGAATGGTGGAGACAGGGGGATGTGGAAGAGGGGGATCCACTGTCCCATGCTAGCATGCCATCCACCAGCCAGTTTTTTCCTCCACCACAGTTGCTGCCAATGTGGGACAAGGGCATGGCTTCCATGGAGGGGTTCAGAGGCACCAGACTCCACCATCAGGCAGGTAGCTCTCAGGCCTTGGTGACTGCCTATCTTGCCAAGGACATGGCGCCACTGCTATGTGACCCCTTGGCCTACTAGGCAAGCCACAGCCAGATGTGACAAGATCAGGCCACAGTTGCCCAGGAACACCTGTTCTGTCCAGCAACCAGTGTTCCAAGTGAGAGAGTGTTCAGCATTGCTGGGGATGTTGTGACACCCCACTACACCTGCTTGGATTCTTAGTTTGCTGGAGCAGCTGCTGTTCTTGAAGGTGAACCTCCTGCTGCTGGAGATCCCCAAGCTCCACCTGCAGATGGAGTGAGTGCTGCCACCCTCCTCACTCCATCTGCACCTATTTCCATTTTATTTTTTTAAACCAGTTAATGCCCCACTCTCAGAGCTGGAGGGGACACTCACTGCATTACCAGTCAGCAGGGGAAGAACATGTCCCTGCTGAGGTTCTGTGCCAGGACTAACTGGCACAGAGTGCCAATGGCTATTGGCTCCATTGCACAGGGCTCCCCCCCGGGGTGTGCAAGCCCTAGGATCTGCATGCTGCATGTGATCTGTGGGGAGCCTCCCTGAGACAAGCCACCCACAGCCCATCCTGCTCTTTGCTGGGACCCTGCAGTCATGCACTGTGGCCCCAGGCCCCAAGCCCCACCCAGCTGAGCCGCAGCCTGAACCCTGCCCAGCTCCCTCCCTACAGGGGCCTCAATCCCCCTCTCCCCCCCACTTACCCGCGGGGAGCTGCCCTGCCCGAAGTCACAGCATGGAGGAGTGGGGGCAGGGGTCTGCAGACTTGGATATGTAATGTCTTTTGTCTGGGGAAAAATTTTCCCTGGAACCTAACCCCCCCATTTACATTAATTCCTTGGGGAAATTGGATTCACTTAACATCAGTTCACTTAAAGTCACATTTTTCAAGAACCTAACTATAACGTTAAGTGAGGAGTAGCTGTATTGTAACAAGGAGCTAAGATGCCCTGTTGCTTTAAGAGGGGAAACAGCAAGTTAGAACTGTGTTCTTTGTGCTTTTGGAGTAAGCAGGCAAAAGGAACACCAGGGGGAGTTATAGGGATGCCTGTAACATCTTGGGAGCTCCACACAGGGAGGAAGGGAAGCAGCTCACCTGAGCTCAATACATTTGAGAGCAGGCTGCTTGTTGAGCAGAGGGGCCATATCTGGAATTCACCAGGTACATATGGCTAGAATGGGTGGGGTCCAGAGAGATATCAGCGCAGACCCAGACCCAGAGCAGGCAGTCTGATCCAGGACATGCCAGAAGGAATAGCTCCTGGCACCAAGCTGAGAGGTGGTGGAACCATGAGTATACCCAGGATGTCTAAAGCTGAAAGGAGGCCATCTGAGCAGCAGAGGAGTCTGGGAATAGCCTGGACTGAGGCACCCAGCAGCAAATGAGGCTGGTTGAGGTTTGACTACTATGAACTGTATGGAGGCCTGAGTTGTGGATGCAGGAAAGAAGGAGGCTATAGGTGGCAGGCTGGGAGGTACTAGGGGCTGAGGCCAGGGTAAAACCTTTCTAGGGTCTGGGACCCTGGGGGTTGTAAATGCCTAAGTCAAGCTGTGCAGGGGCAGTGAATGGGTGGCCCTGTAAAGAAAGTCAGATACGCAAACTTAGAGAAAACAGAGCCAGGAAACCCAGAGCCAGAGTGACCTAGGTCAGGGGGGCCCAGATATAAGCAGGGCCAGGGGTCTGAGTGGGAGGAAACTGCCATCAAGGTGTCAAGCAGGCTGAGTGGGTAGAGGCTACCACTGGCCAAGAAGGCTGAATGGGCGGAGGCTGCCACCAAGGGGTCAGTGACTCTGGTGACTGTAAATTGATACAGGACCAGAGAGTTCAACAAGGGATGACTGAATAACACCTGTGAGGCATGGTCATGACTATAGGGGAGATGGAGGCCACAACTAATGCCCCTAAAGCATGGATAGGGGCAGTAGGGCATTGAGGGTTACCTGAAGGGCAGCAGAAACCCTAGCAGTGCACAGGACAGTTGTAGTATTGGACTGTGGGCCCAGAGGGAGATTAACAGTTTTAAGCAACCAGCTCGATAAGTTAGGGGCATCCAAAAGCACTACAGAACTCATAGGCAGTCCCCCAATTTATATAGAACAAAGAAAGGCAGGCAATAATATTGTGAGTGGAGCACACTGGGAGGCTGGAGTGGTGGACAGGATTAGCGTGGCCATGAGGGAGTATCACAGCAGCCCTCAGGAGCTAGTTGTACTACAATTACAAATCATAAATATTCTAGGAAATTTAAGGAAATGTTTTTAAAATCTTCTCAGATACATTTGATAGCCTCATACATCACAGTAAATGCTGTTGCCATATCATTTGCTATCTTTAAAGTTTATTTACTGTATCTATACAGTGTGTCTTCACAGATCTTGTTTACTGTCCATCACATACAGTTAGCTGTTAATGAACTATTTACAAAGATTTTTAAACAAATGACAATTTAGAATCACCCAATTAAGTGGATGACAAATGAGGTTATGCTAATATAATGTATGCCAATATATATTTACTGGTATATCTTGAGCTGTAGCACAAGAAAAAATCCAAAATGATCAACTTCACATTTGGTTGTTTAACATCACATACCATATTCTTAAAGTTCCATAAAAACTCTTTCCATTCACTTTCACTTCCATCAGTGATTCAGATCACTATTGCTGTATGTTCCACAATGGAAGTCTTCCGAAGAAAGATATTGAATGCTTTTGATTGCAAAGGCTGCTTATTTAAGTTAGCATAATGTGACAAATGATGGACACCACAAAGAGCAGAACTGTAGTATAATTCAAGACAGAAGCGCGCATTGCATTTGTATGAGAGCAGATGCCTCATTTTTCATATACAAGCAAAATTAAAAGGAGATCCATTTTCCTTAACAACACTGAACATTTTTGTTAGCTTGACAAACATTATGGGCTTGATCTTGCTGATATAAAAGTGACTTGTAAAACTCTTCTGGATTTAACTTGGGCAGGATTAGCCCTATCTGTTGAATATGCAACTAATATTCAACCACATATTAAAGTGATACATTATTACTGACACACAATACTATTGAGTGAAATAAATAAACTTAAACTGTGATTCTATATCAACAAAAATAATCATAAAATAATATTTTATACTTGTCCAGTGCTTTCTATCAGACCAAATAAGATGTTTTCAACCAAAAGGTTATTTCTATTAAATATTTTCCAAGTATACTTGGGAACTATGAAATTACTCAAGAATGCATACAAATCTGCTTGAGTGGTCTCTAATATTTTACAGCGAATATGCTGCTATAAGATGAGTGGCTATAAGCACCCTAGTGGACAGGACTGAAATCCAAAAGGAGCTTGATAAATTAGCAAACTTGGCTATATACAACAAAATTAAATTAAACAAAAATAAATGTAAGGTTTTACACATAAGGAAGAAAATCTACATGTACAAATACAGAATGGGGGATAAGAAGTTTGGCACTAGACCTTCTAGAAAGGATCTGGAGATTATGGTGTATCACAGACTCAGCATGCACCAGCAATGTGATGCTGTCACAAAAAACAATTACAGTTCTGGATTGCATTAACAAAAGAATTGTATGCAAGAAATAGAATATGATATACTTCTCTGTTAGAGAATATACCTCTCTATTTGACACTAGTTACTCCTCAGCTAGAGTACTTTACCCAGTTTTGGGCCCTGTATTTTAAGAAGAATGTAGAAAATTGAAAGTGCCCAGAGATGCAATAAAGATAACAAAGGGGTTGGAATGCAAAATGATGAGGAAACACTGAAGGAAGCAAGTATGCTTAGTTTGGAGAGAAGGAGATTAAGGAATTACATCATGGCAGTCATTGGCAATGCATGGGGGGTGCATGTGGGTGCACATGCAGCCCCTGAGATTGGCGGTGCACCCCCTGTGAAAAGCATTGGTGGTGGCACCTGTGGGCGGTTGCTGCTTGCAATCCCTCTCCCCCCCCGATACTGCTGGCAGCATCTATGGGCAGTCCCCAATCTCTGCTGGCTGCTGCTGACACTGCCAGTGGTGTCTATGGGTGATCGCTGACCACCAGTTGGCACTTGCCACCTCCCCCCACTGCTGACATGGCTGAAGCCATCTGCAGGAGCTCCCCACTTAGCCTGCTCTAACCACCACCACTGCCGTAGCTGCCTACAGGAGCTCTCTGCTCACCACCACCATGCCCCCACTGCTGCCCAGAGACCCCAGGAGCACAGAGATGGACCCCAGCACCAGGGAGCGTCTACAGACCATGTGCA
>NW_017729008.1:8900060-8901332 GCF_001723915.1 Gavialis gangeticus | reverse complement strand
ACCACCACTGCTGCCTGTGGGCAGTCACCATGCCCTCTCAGCTTCCAGGGGCACATGTCATTCATGATGGCAGTTCTAAAATTGGAAATGTGAATCCTTCATCTTTGCAGAGGATTGGATTGGATGACCCTTTATATCCCATCCAACAGTATGACTCTAAGTTTTAAAGACTTCTATTCATTTACCGTTGTAGGGAGATGCCAAAGTTACACCACACATTTCAAAATCTCAATGATCTTAAACATTAGGAAGAACTTGACCTTTGTTATCTTGCTGTGGCGGAGCACCTTTGGGGTTCTCACCACTTTAGGGCTCTCACAGGCTCTGAGGGGAGCCTGCTTGGAGAAGCAGCAGGGGAAACATCCCCCTTGTACCATTTAAAGGGGGATGGTGTGTGGCAGGACACTGTTGTTGCCTGCCACTTTAAGACTGGGGCCCAGCAGCCAGCAGGTGCTTAATTGCAGTGGCCATTTTAGAGCTCTGGCTGCCCATATAAACAGGGCAGTTTGTTGCTGGCAGCCCGGCAGCAACATTGCCTGGCTGTGAAGCTCCATAACATCTTGGAGGTAAGGGAGGAGCTGTAGGGGATGGTTTAGGAGGTTCCTGGTCCTGCGCATGACCTAAAACTGCACCCTACCAGGAGTGGGTGGCCGTGTGGGGCTCTCAGTGGTGTGGGAGCCCCCAGGAAATGCCAGGCCAGTGATCACCCCACTGAAAGGTGGGTAGGGGCGCCTTAACCCTAACCCTCACTTTTGGGTGGTTTTGCGTAACACTGGAGGCAGTTGGGGCCAGGCCAGGCATGGCTATGGCCACCTGAACCCTGGGAGGTACAAGACCTTGAGGAAGGTAGTTGGCGCCAGGCACAGCTATGGCCACCTAAGCCAACTGAGGAGGGTAGCCCCATGGCCCCAAGTGAGGGGGCAGAGATGAGTAGTCCCAGTGAGGAGGCTGTGTGGAGCCCCAGTGAGGGGTTGGAGGTGAGGCACCCCAGTGAAGGGGGGGTGGAAACCAGAGGGCTGAGAGCCCAGTATGCTTATGTATGTATATATAGAGTTGCCCCCTGAAGGGGCCAGAGCAAGCTTAGACCTGGTTGAGTAATTGGCTGGCCACTGCCCCGGTGAGGGTTGCAGGAGAGGCTCAAAAGATGGTATGTCTGCCACCCAAGGAATGGATTAGCTAAGCCTATGGCCTAAGGGGTCTGCTTCAAGGGGGAGCAAGGCAGAATAAGTTGTCAACACATGAAAGAGATCCTGTGAGAGAGAGTGGAGTGTG
>NW_017729008.1:8890324-8895060 GCF_001723915.1 Gavialis gangeticus | reverse complement strand
GTGAGGGGTCGGAGGTGAGGCACCCCAGTGAAGGGGGGGTGGAAACCAGAGGGCTGAGAGCCCAGTATGCTTATGTATGTATATATAGAGTTGCCCCCTGAAGGGGCCAGAGCAAGCTTAGACCTGGTTGAGTAATTGGCTGGCCACTGCCCCGGTGAGGGTTGCAGGAGAGGCTCAAAAGATGGTATGTCTGCCACCCAAGGAATGGATTAGCTAAGCCTATGGCCTAAGGGGTCTGCTTCAAGGGGGAGCAAGGCAGAATAAGTTGTCAACACATGAAAGAGATCCTGTGAGAGAGAGTGGAGTGTGAGAGGCCCTAGTGAGAGGAGGGCAGTATGAATATATGTGTGACTGAAGCTTGATGATGAGGCCTAAGCTTGGTGCAGCTGTAGGCCGGGAGCACTGTAACATCAGGATGACATCTGCGAGGCATGGGCTGCGGTGTAGGGGAGGCACAGAGCTGCAGATAGCACCCTGTGGCAGCCTCCCACCTTAATTAACATCTTAATTAATTGAGAACAAGGCATGGCAGGTGAGTCAGGTGGGGGACATGCCCAAAGGCAAGTGGGGGGCCTAGGACTGTGGCTAGGCGGGGAGCCCCACTTTGTCACACTTGCATACCCCAAGGTGCCATGAGTCTCATCTTTTCAAAGTACTTTTCCATTACTGCAAGTGTTATCTTCTGTAAAGTGCCTAAGATCTAATTCAGTCCTAGAGCAGATCTATACTATACAATTTACCAAACTAAACACAAGGCATGTACATACATTGCACTTAGATTGGTTTAAGTGAACATAGATTGATCTAAACCCATAACCATACAGAAGTTTGGCATGCACAGACTAGTCTAAAAATGGTGTAAGCAAACTGAAATAGCCCTCATCTGAGGTACATTTAACTAATTGATTCAGATTAGATCAATGTATTGATCTATCTCCCATTATATGGGAGCATAAACCTCTCTCTTTGGGTGTAGACAGAAGTTACATTTTTCACATGATTGGCCCCTTGAAAATGCTCTAAAGCCATGCTTTTACAGAAGTGCATGGCTGCAGAGTGCTTTAAAAGTGCTTGATCATGTGACAATCATGAGGGTTCAGATGAAAGTGCTCCAAAATGGAGCACCTTCATCAACTTCTGTCATGATGTGCCGGGAGGAGGGCTGGGCTTATATAGCCAAGCTCCACCCCAGTGGTGTCTTCAGAATGGGAAGAGGAGGAGGGAGGGGACAGAGTTCTGCCTGGGGTATGTGACAAGGGAACAATAACCTGGAAGGGCAGATAGGAAGGAGAACAGGAAGGGGGTTGGGGGGAATGCTACAGGGGCAGAATTCTACACAGAAACTTGGAGGGGAAGAACAGGGAATGGGTCTTTAGACTTGGCACACTAATTCTCAGATGGGGGAGTGAAAACCAGGGTAGGAGCTGTACAGGTGAGTGATTCTGGACCTACTATCTGTCTGAGAAGACTGCAGGATGGTGAGAAGGGGAGGGGAAAGGCTGCTGTTAGGAGGCATCACAACAGCAGGGACCATGGATCTTTGTGGACCCACACCCCTTCACCCTCCTGCCCTGGTTCATGAAGCTCTACACAAAATACATGGACCACCAAAAGGAGCACTTCAACTACTGCCTGACTAGGCACCATGTGACTGTGGAGTATGCCTTCGGCCACTTTCAGGCACACTGGCTGGCTCTTAGCATACACCTTGAGGTGGAGGAAGAGAACCTGCCATGCCTCACTGTAACTGCAGTCAACCCCCAGAACATCTGCAAGACTGGAGGGAGGCCTTCTGTGAAGCCTGAGCAAAGCAACCAAGATGAGCAGACCAGGCATCATGCACTGAGCATGCATGGTTCAGGGAGTCTGGAGAGAGTGAGCTCCCCCAGTGATGTCGGTCTACAAAGCCATGGCCAAGTACTTCATGGCCTCTGGGGCCTGGGAGTGGTCTCCAGATGAGTAAGGCCAGAGGGCTTCGTGTCCCTGGGTGCCCGTGCCCTCACACCAGATGATGGATTACCTGCTCTAAGCTACTCTGGCCCTGCATTCCAGATACCACTACCCACAACTCTGGCTGCCTAGTCACCACTCCCCACTCCCATACCCCAAGGAGGCACATACTGGGATGTGGGTGAATGTAGTATGAGGAAGTGAAATGCCTCCATTTATAATGCTGCAGTTGCCAAACTTTTCTTGTTTTTAATAAAGAAGACATATTGAACATTGTCCATGTCAGAACTTGGTCCCTCTTCCCATTGAAGCAAACCAGCAAAAATTTGAAGGGAGTATGGAGGCAGGGGTAGGGGTAAGGATGACTGGCTGCAGACTCAGGGCTTGAAGCCATGTCCATGATGACCAGCTGCTGGATCATGGCTGTGTGTAATGTCCCTTAGCCTTTGGTAAGAGTCATGCAAGGTGATAATCAGGATGTGCTACAGCTCTTAGGTCTATGGGCTTGGGTGCGGATGGTGGGGCTCCATGGTAGGGTGTGGGCAGGCTGGGACATGGAAGCACATGTAATTAACAAGGAATGGTCTGTAGTGATGTGGTGGGAATTTGGGGGCATGGTTGCCCATGTCTGGCAGCCAATCAGGGATGGCCTGGGCACTCAGTTGTGCCTGGCAGACTCCAGCAGCCTAGGTAGCCCACAGGGCATGCTGGGAAGCATGCAGAAGCACTCCCTGCCCACAGGCCTCCACCAGCACAGGCTGCCTGCGCGCCCTCTCCTGCAAGAGCAAACTTGTTTACTGTTTGCTCCTGGTCTAACCTAGGCCACTCAGTGAAAACCATGTAACTTAGATTGATTCCTCCCAAAGCTTTTTTTTTTATCATCCTAACCTCTGTCCCGGGGAAGGTCCTAGAAAAGTTTATTAAAGAGGCCATCCTTAATGGACTGGCCAACGCTAACATCCTGAGGAATAGCCAGCACAGGTTTGTTGCGGGTAGATCTTGCTTGACCAATTTCATTTCCTTCTACAACAAGGTGACCTATCACCTGGACAAGGGAGAAGAGATTGATGGTATATATCTTGACTTCAAAAAAGCCTTCGATATGGTATCCCATGATCACCTCTTGGCGAAACTGGCCAATTGTGGCCTTGGGTCCACCATGATCTGCTGGCTGGGAAACTGGCTCCATGGTTGGACCTAGAGGGTGGTAATTGATGGAAGTCAATTGTCATGGTGCCCTGTGACCAGTGGGGTCCCCCAAGGCTCTGTCCTTGGGCCCATACTGTTCAACATCTTCATTAATGATGTGGATGTTGGAGTCAGAAGTAGACTGGCCAAGTTTGCTGATGACACCAAACTTTGGGGCAAAGCATCCACACCTGAAAACAGGCGGGTGATCCAGGCTGACCTGGACAGGCTCAGCAAATGGGCAGATGAGAACCTGGTGGTGTTTAACACTGAAAAATGCAAGGTTCTCCACCTTGGGAGGAAAAACCTGCAGCATCCTTATAGGCTCGGCAGTGCTACACTGGCTAGCATTACGGAAGAAAGATACTTGGGGGTCATCATTGAGCACAAGATGAACATGAGCCTGCAATGCAATGCTGCAGCTAGTAAAGCGACCAAAATACTTGCTTGCCTCCATAGATGCTTCTCAAACAAATCCCGGGACATCATTCTCCCCTTGTACTAAGCTTTGGTGAGGCCGCAGCTGGAGTACTGCATCCAGTTTTGGGCCCCACAATTCAAAAAGGATGTGGAGAAGCATGAGAGAATCCAGAGTAGAGCCACACCCATGATCAGAGGTCAGGAAAACAGACCTTATGATGCCAGGCTGAGAGCCATGGGGCTTTTTAGCCTGGAAAAGCGCAGGCTCAGGGGTGATCTGATGGCCACCTATAAGTTTATCAGGGGTGGCCACCAGTATCTGGGGGAACATTTGTTTACCAGAGCGCCCCAAGGGATGATGAGGTTGAATGGTTATAAACTCCTGTAAGACCGTTTCAGGCTGGACATAAGGAAGAATTTCTTTACTGTCCGAGTCCCCAAGGTTTGGAATAGCTTGCCATCAGAGGCGGTTCAAGCACCTACATTGAACACCTTCAAGAGAAAATTGAATGCTTATCTTGCTGGGATCTTGTGACCCCAGCTGACTTCCTGCCCTTCAGGTGGGGGTTGGACTCAATGATCTTCTGAGGTCCCTTCCAGCCCTAATGTCAATGAAATGTATGAAATCTATGAATGTCTGTACATGGCCATGATAAAACAGGAAAGTACAAGAGGTCTTGAAATTTACATTTCAATGTCCAGGGCTTAAACCCGTCCAATGATATTTTAGAATCTCTGCTGATTGGTTATTTGCCCCATTCTTTATTTGGGGGATAATAAGTGATAATTAATGAACCGTGTAACCTCTATATGCATGGTAACTCATGCAAAATATTCCAGAGGTTTCTGAAGCAGAGACACAGGAGAACTGAAGTGAAATTTTTGCCCTGTGGGGTCAGGCTAATGCTCAGGATCTCAATATTGCAATGTTAGACAGCAGGGCATGGTGTACAATTGCACATATACAAACACACAAATCAATTAGGTGCATACAGACACATACTACCAGCTCAGGCACATACACATTCAAACCAGCCTAGGCACATGCATACCTATTACCAGCTGAATCACATACACTATACACCGGAGATCACTAATTTGTGTATCATGCACAAACCACCTGTACATCCAATACACATAGGTGGATTGCTAATTTATATACCACACACACACACACA
>NW_017729008.1:8888582-8889085 GCF_001723915.1 Gavialis gangeticus | reverse complement strand
AACCATTAGGTCTCCTAATCTTGCAGCTACAGCTTTGCCTGTGGGGCCCAGTCAATTGCACGAACAGTTAACTTATCATTTTGGTTAAACTTATGACAGACAAGTCACATTAGCAGTTTACAAACTTACAACCTTTATATTAACTAATATTTCCTGTTTAGGCAAAATACCAAATGCCTCCAAGAAGCACATATTTATTGCTTATTAATCCCTCTGGTTCTGGCCGTCACAGTCATACACATGACAAGCTTTATAGTTTTGGTTGGTCTGAATTTTTCAAGGCATGCTATTTAGAGTGTCATTTGGTAGGGCTGTGCAAAGCTTTGGTTCCTGATTCAATTCGGCAGAGATTTGGCCTGATTTGGTGGCTGAATCTCCAAATCTGAATCGAATCAGGAGGCCCTTGAATCTCTCTGAATTGATACCTTGAGGTACCAGGTGTGGCTTGTTAACACTGCAATGCTGGGGCAGATGGAGCATCCCACAGAAGCATGGGGGGGGGG
>NW_017729008.1:8888043-8888469 GCF_001723915.1 Gavialis gangeticus | reverse complement strand
GGCAGCAGGGACAGCATGAAAGCAAAGAGAGGCTGAGAGGTGGCAGAAAAGGAGAGATAGAATTGGGAGGAGCTCGGGAAACTAACGGAGGGGGGGCTGGAGCTGCGAGAGAGAGAGAGAATGAGGCTGGAATTTAAGATAGGGAAGGGACTGGGATTCAGTAAAACATGACCCAACTCGGGGTTGCAAATGACAGTGGTTTTATGGAACAGGGGAGATGGTGACACAATGTCTTATTGGTTCCCTTGCGTGCGCGCATGCATGCACGCGCACACACACACATGCACACACAAAATGGCAACAGGGGTTAGAGAGGCTTGGTGCAGGGGCTGAAGTCCACTGAAGTCCAGGAGGAGAGAGAGAGAATCCAAATTGTAGGAGGAGGTATGCAGGTAATATCTACCTATCCAGGCTGGAAAGGGGTCC
>NW_017729008.1:8884647-8887613 GCF_001723915.1 Gavialis gangeticus | reverse complement strand
GACATATAAAATGGAAACTTGACATGACTTCGGTTCACTTACAAACACAGGCCTAAACCATACAATATCCATATGAAACAATAAAAATCAATACAAAAATGATAATAATACAATATACAACAGTAAAAATCAATACAAACCTAATAATAATACAATATAAAACAGTGGATATCCAAAACCAAAAACTTGCTACCAAAATAAAAATGTTTAAAGCTTATCCTACATCTTAGCTTACTTATACTTATCTATAGGGAATAGAGAGGGAGAGAAAAAGTTAGAAATGGTTGGGGAAGGGGAGTGAATATAATAAAAAAAAAAACTGGGGGTTTTGCTACATATTTGAACTTCTGGACTCTGCTGGTATCATCAGGAAATATGTGGGATAGGAAGAGGAGTTAAGAAAATTAAATATTGGCAAGTAGTTGCTAGAGGTGTTGGTAAAGGTGATACCCTCTTTTCTTAGGAGGCACATTTTCACCAACTGATAAATATTGTGTAACTAGTTTTGGCTGGCTCTTCAAGAGTCCCCAGAATGAAAAAGGGATTGAGCAGGTGATCAGGGAAAGAATCAAAGCAAGTCCTATTATGGAAAGGGTGCCTAGACATGCCTAGACTATATAAAACGATACAACGGGAGATCTATCACTGTGGAATAGAGGTGCTGGAAAACTGGAAGAGGACAAGTCTTGCAATTCTCCACAGGGGTGCTGGGTAATAGACTATGTTGGTGTTATGAGTATTCTCTGTGCTTAAAGAGCATGGTGTGTTTCTAGCAATGAAAGGGATTTGAATAATAAATCCTGGAGCCATCTCCCTGTCCTTTCCGTACCTGAGGAAGGGAGCTTATATGTGATAGTGCTGGATTGCCTTTGATATCTGAGCCAGTATTCTCCACCATCCTTCCACTCCTTTCTTTTTGACTCTCTGCCCTTCTTCCTTTTGCTAATCTTATTTTGTCTCATGTCCTTTTGCTTTCCTACAAACACAAGTGACCAGACCTAGTGGCCTGAACATCCCCATCCAGACTCTGTAAGCCAGCTGGGGCCAACCTTTTTGGTGGGTATGCTCCAAGACGATCCCTGCACCCTCCACAAGTGCCACTCTGATACCCTCTCCCTGCCCAATCTGCTGCTCTTCTTTCTGCTCCCTGCATTATCTGTCCCTGCATTCCTTGCTCCCTCTCCAGTTTTCCATGTACCACACACACACACACAGAGGCTGTCTGTATTACTTTTGGCCCACATATTGCAGGTTGGCCATTCTTGGTTTAGGGGCTGTGTAGGGAGCAGCAGCTCAAGGGTACCACGTGTAGTGCTTCTTTTTTTTCCTAATTAGGTTTGACCTATGTGTTTGCCCATTTGGTACCTGAGCTCTCTGGATCTTTCTATAGAGGCACGTAATTCCTCTCATTGCTTACACAGGGATCCTAGGTTACTAATCATGATCATTTGAAGCGTTTTCTTTGTGCCAGGGGCTTCATATTTAGGTACTGCAGAGGTGTCTCTATGTGAGCAACCTGGGTCTAGCACGGAAGAAGATAACCAGTAATTATATTCTGGGTACTCTCTTGTACTTGTATAGTATAACTGGGAAGCTGCTTGATTTTGTGAAGCATTTTTTACATAATAATCTAGAATGTCTGAGGTCAAAGATCTGTAAACTAATTCTGCTCTGGGCCCTGACATTATAGGAAACATTACAGTCTATCATGTCAAAAATCCACTTTGATAACCCCATAATTACATAATTAAATGAAGTAGTGAATATTAGGCATTTTAAAAACATCCTAATTGCATGTTTTATTAACTCATTTTCCCTTATTTTCTCAGAAAGAGCCATTACAGATTACTGAGTAAGTATTTAATTAGGGGATACCTAAAACATGTAATTTCTATCTGGGAAAAAATTAGTTTGATGACACTGTGGGTGTAACTTTGTCTCATAAAAAACCAAAGGAATTTATGAGGACATTTGTGCTGTTTAAAACCGCAGTACGAAGCTTAGGTAATAACTGCTGCCATCTTGGCTGACTGGAATGTTTCAGTGCCGAAGGACACCTGAGATTCACAAACTTGGTGTCCTGTGTTTGATTCTCCTGAGAGACCCAACCAAAGATGCTGACTGGCCATTTTGTTTGCATTGGCACCCATGGATATTTTTACGTGTGCTCCTGATGCGGTGCTGGGTGCCTTTAATGAGTAAGCTGCGCTAATTCAAAGTGCCTGCCCATCATGTGTATCAGTGGTGCAGCACGTCCCCTCGCTGAGAAAATGGTGGTAGGGCCCTTTGAACTAAAGCACATCGAACGTGTTTTATTTCAAAGTACACCGCTGTCATTTTCTCAGTGTGGAGACACACTGTGCTGCTGATACATGTGATGTGCGAGGCTGGCAGAGCACCTCAATTTACATGCTCCAGCACAATTAATCGAGTCTGCTCCAATGTGCTGGATTTCTAGCATGTCAGAGCAGGCTTCCTGCATGTTTCATAGTTTCAGTTTCTTAGGTCGGAAGGGACCTGAGTAGATCATCTAGTCCGACCCCCCCCATGGCAGGAAAGAGTACTGGGGTCAAACGACCCCAGCAAGGTGTACATCTAGCCTCCTCTTAAAGACCCCCCAGGGTAGGAGCCAGCACCACTTCTCTTGGAAGTTGGTTCCAGATCCTAGCTGCCCTGACCGTGAAATAGCGCGTCCTGATATCTAGTCTAAATCTACCTTCTGCCAGCTTGTGACTGTTATTCCTGGTCACCCCTGGTAGTGCTCGGGGGAACATGGACTTCCCAGTACCTGCTGGTCCCCCCTGACTAGTTTGTAACAGGCCACTAGATCCCCCCTCAGCCTTCTCTTGTGGAGGCTGAACAGGTTCAGGTCCCATAGCCTCTTCTCATAGGGCCTGCCCTGCTGCACCCTGATCATGCGAGTGGCCCTCCTCTGGACCCTCTCCATGTTGTCCACATCCCTCTTG
>NW_017729008.1:8881537-8884635 GCF_001723915.1 Gavialis gangeticus | reverse complement strand
GGTTGGCCTTCCTGATTGCATCCTCACACTGCTGGCCCATGTTCATTTTGGCATCAATAATGACTCCAAGATCCTTTTCCGCCTCTGTACTGATGAGAAGGGAGTTCCCCAACCTGTAGGTATGGTGCCGGTTGTTCCTCCCCAGGTGCATCACCTTGCACTTCTCGGTGTTGAATGTGTGTAAGTGCCCCATGTTTCCCCAATCCCCTCATTTCTGAGCAACACAGCCACGCTCTATTTTGCCTTCTCTTCTTCTGGCCTCGTGACTCCAGCATTCTTAGCTGCTCAGTAGCACAGCTTTAATGGGAGGAATGAACCCCTTCAGACTGAGGGAGGCCTAGAATCACAATCTCTTATTTTCCCAGCAAATGATGTAACCACTATGCTTTTATGCAAGAGATAGGTACCAGTAGCAGTACTACTCCAAAATGAGCAAGCCATTTCTCTATACTTGAAGAGGTAGCTTAGGTATTTAAGTTTGGGTATGGATTTCTGTCTTTGAATCCTTGTTTCACATAGGTGCCTAATTCAGGGTTAAATGTAAGTGCCCAAGTCCAGAGAAAGGCAGGGTTTCAGACACAGTTCCCCATCTTCATTTTGCATATGCTGGCATATGCAGTACGCCTCTCTACCCCCATGCCCCACACAGACAAGAACACTTGGCACTCCATGTGTTGGAAACCCCTATTCTAGCTGCCTTCAGCTCTCCATTTAAAGTCCAGGAATCTTAGACATGCAACTTATCTCTGTGAATTCAGTGCCCAGACTCAGACAGATTTTTAGGTGTATGAATGTGCCTTATTACTGTGGCCATATACTTAGGAAGTTTGAGCCTTTTTGCAGAAGTTCAAAATGATAGTTTTTTTTGGAGCCATAGAACTCAGAAATACCTTGATTTGTGCACTTCAAAATTTCAGCAACTTGAGAAGTATGAGAAGTGCCAGGTTCAGTCTTCTGGGGAAATAGTAAAAACAAACAAACAAAAACCAAAATAAACAAACCATCAATCACATGACACACTTTTGGTTTTATTACACTCCTGAAAATCAGATTGGATATTACAGAGTTCACTAAACTTTACATAATGATGGCCAATTTATAATTTCATGTCAAAGTGAACTGGAATGTGCAGAGTTTTACATGACACTAGATGAAACAGAATAGTTCTGAATCTTTTTTGGTTTTTATTCACATTCAAAAAAACAAAGAGCAAGTGAAGGCTGCAACCCCCTATGAACAAAATATAAAGATATATCTCCATAACATGAAAAGTAAAACCTTTCAGTTTAGCACAGCTCTGATTATAATAGTGAGAAATACCTACCTGGGATATAGTAATCTTAGACTTACCTGCTGGGGGCTGCTCATGTGCGTGTGCGCTCAGCCCCCTCAAATAATTTTTTCTCCCTCTGTCTATGGGGAAGGGTTAACCTGCTGTCCAACTGTTGCTGCTGGGCTACTGTTCTTGTTGGGGCTGCGGCCTCCCACAGTGCAGCAGCTGTTGTGGCTGGGTAAGTTATCTCTTCCCTACCTGCTTCCCTGGGACACAGTGTGGGCAGCCACAAGTAATCAGCTGGTGGGGTAGGGAGTGGATATCTAGGTGCCGGGAAGGGTCAGGGGCCTGATCTGGTTCATGGGGTGCTTAGGCTAGACTTTAGTGTAACATGATCTGGGGAACACAGATTAGTGGTAATGGTGCCTTGGAGTGTTGAAATTTTGAGAGGCCTAATGAGTGCTTAAAATTAGTTTTAGATGCTGATGTGTGGACAATCCAGGTGTTAACAGATCCAGGACACACCCAAAATTACTGTTTCACAAGGCCTTTAAGTAATGAATAAACAACATACTTTCTCATATGTAACACAGAACTTTCCCCCCAAAACTGGCTCTTGGAAATTGTAGTGCACATTATTTATGAGAAAAAGGGTAAGAACAGTTTCACTAATTATGGGCAAAATAGAAGGTAAAACTTACACAAAACTCACAGGGAGAAGAATAAAGAGCAGGCTCTGCTTGCTAGCTGCTATGACTCAGTCACTACAAGGAAAGGCTTCCCCCGCCACCGTACTGCCATTCAAAAATAAAGTAGTTGTTATATTCTGGGACTTGTATGCAGTAAAATATGGCATCAGTCTTCTTGCTGAGAGGTTGCTCACACATTTTTCAGACTTAAAAATAGTCAGCTTTTTCTGGCCTTCAGATCTCATTAAGCTTGATAGATTAAATTTTGCTGGGAGCTATTAATAGAGGAAATATCAACTGTGAGGATACATGTATCAGAAGAAACAAACAAGCACAAGTAAGAAAAGTAGTGAAATGGCAGACCTGGAGATATTTAGCCAAAGCCACTGTAGTGCAAATGTGTAGATGAGAGGATTATCCCCCTTGATCATCTGTCAGACTAGGTTTATTTTATATTTGAAAAGCTTATTTATCATGTATCTGATTGTACTTCTCAGTACTGCTCCTTTTGTCTATACTTTTTTGACAGGAACTTTTCATTTGGAATTGTATCTCCTTAGTGTTTAAGTAGGTGTTTTATAGCTACTTCTGGTTTAGGATAGGAATGATATAATTCAGCTCTAAGCAGAAGGATGCATTATTCAAAGGTGACTGAATAGCATATGCAGTTGGCTATTAGATGTTCAATTTTTACTAATTTCTGCTATCTTTTTGTCCCTTTGGATTCCCATTGACTCTAACACTTGTGTAACTGCTAGCTGGTGTTTTGCTAACATATTTTATATTAATTTTCTTTCTAATATTTCAGGTTTGTTTGACATCTTATATTCTCAGACTTGCCAGCATGGATTTCAACTGTGGTATTGGAGGCAGTGTACATACACCTTCAGTCATTTGGGTTCTTTGGAAATTGTTACCTGCTCTGTTAAACCTAGTCCTGGATATGACTGTAAATTGCATTGGACTGGAGGGTTTGGTGGCAGTGTGGTGGGGCTACTCATGGTGGGGTAGCTCCTATAAAATAACACAATGTTGCAACCTCTAGAGTAAGGTGAATTTAGGATGCCTCAAAACCCTAGCCCCCACTGTCTTGTAGGTATTACTTGGTTGAAAAAGGCTAAAGAACATTACTGTAA
>NW_017729008.1:8880791-8881371 GCF_001723915.1 Gavialis gangeticus | reverse complement strand
AGCAATGTTTGTCAAGTTGCAGCAAGTGATTTTAAGTTATTCCTAGATTCATAGATTATAGAGTCAGAAGGGACCCAATAGATCATTGTGTCCGACCCCTGCCACTGGCAGGAAAGAGGACTGAGGTCAGATGACCCCAGCCAGGTGATTGTCAAGCCTCCTCTTGAAGACCTCCAAGTTAGGTGATAGCACCACCTCTCTTGGAAGCTCATTCTAGACTCTGGCCACCCTTATTGTAAAAAGTTTCTTTCTAATGTCTAACCTAAATCTACTCTCTACTAGTTTGCACCCATTATTCCTAGTTACTCCCTGGGGTGCTCTGGTAAACAGCACATCCCCAATTCCCTGCTGTCTTCCCCTGAAAAATTTATAGGCAGCTACAAGGTCACCCTTCAGCCATCTTTTGTATAGGATGAAGATATCCAGATCTCTCAACCTCTCCTCGTAGGGTCTTTCATGGAGACCACTAATCATGTGAGTGGCCCTCCTCTGAACCCTCTCTGGATCCTCCACGTCCCTCTTGAAACTGGACACTACTCCAACTGCAGCCTGACTAATGCCACATAGAGGGGGAGCATCA
>NW_017729008.1:8880255-8880489 GCF_001723915.1 Gavialis gangeticus | reverse complement strand
GTCCAAATCACTGATGAAGATATTAAATAACACTGGTCCAAGGACTGAACCCTGCGGGACCCCACTGCCCACCTCCTTCCAGGCCAAGAATGACCCATCAACCACCACTGTCTGGGTGCAGTCCCTAAGCCAGTTAGCCACCCACCTGACTGTGTAAGTGTCCACTCCATAGCCCGTTAGCTTCCCTATGAGAACAGGATGTGAAACTGTGTCAAAGGCCTTCCTGAAATCCAG
>NW_017729008.1:8873567-8875255 GCF_001723915.1 Gavialis gangeticus | reverse complement strand
TAGCTCCTATAAAATACCACAATGTTGCAACCTCTAGAGTAAGGTGAATTTAGGATGCCTCAAAACCCTAGCCCCCACTGTCTTGTAGGTATTACTTGGTTGAAAAAGGCTAAAGAACATTACTGTAACAGAAACATGCCCTTACTAAGAGATTAGGCATTCAACAACAGCTTTAATCTGTTGCTCTCTGGCAAACGCTATAACAATTGAGGCACTGAATGTCTGGACTTGGTCTGGCCTTTGGACTCTGTCTCAATGGTCTAAAGGGGGGATGGCAGGTTTTGGGCAGCCTCCACTCCTTCATACTCTTGCCAAGCATACAAAATGAAGGTTGGGGTGTGATCTATACTGGCCAAAATGATAAAGTAACTTGCATGCTGACATGTGTGGACTTTGATCCCTGGGTTCAATTCAGACTCTGATTTAGGGAAACAGCACTACTAAACTATGAATTGGTTAGACTCAGAATTGATGTTGCTGCATTATTAGAAACTCAGCTCTCAGATAGAGGTTTTATCCAAAGCATAATTATACTGTATACTGTCATGGGAAGCCAGCAGGAGAAAGGAGAGGAGGGAGTAGGTTTTGCTATTAGAAACAGCTTACTATTTTCCTGTGAAAGCTTCATTGCTGTATCTATTTCATCACATTGTTTAGTGTTTAGTGTCCATGGGTGCCTACAGACATGCAGCAAGTCTACTCTGATGTGCTGTAATTGTAGTGCATTGGAGCAGACTTGATTAATCGAGTCTGTTGGAGTGTGGTAATTACCTCACTCCAACAGACTCCAGCGTGATGTGTATCAGCAACCTCATTCTGAAAAATGGCATCAGGGGCTTTTGTTAAAGAGCCCCTGCTGCCATTTTTCAGTGCGGGGACACTGTTACATGTGACACTCTAAGCGCTTTAATTAAAGTGGCTCTCGGAGGCCCTCACAATAAGAGAGGGAGTGGGGCAGGGGCTGGGGTGCATGGGATCCTGGGGCCAGGGTGGGTTGTGCTGTGGAGCTGCAGACAGCTTGTCCAGGGGTGTGGGGGCAGGGGTGCATCTCCCTGCTGCTGCACACACCCCTGGGGGAGGCATGGGGGCATGTGCCCCCTGTATTTTTGTGGAGGGTAGAGTGGGTAGTTCACAGTGGACTGGGGCTCTGAGCCCTGCTGCCTTTGCCCTGGGAGCCACACAATGCCATGTTTCATAGATCTCATAGATTATAGAGTCAAAAGGAACCCAATGGATCATTGTGTCCGGCCCCCTGCCCCTGGCAGGAAAGAGGACTGAGGTCAGATGACCCCAGCCAGGTGATTGTCAAGCCTCCTCTTGAAGACCTCCAAGTTAGGTGATAGCACCACCTCTCTTGGAAGCTCATTCTAGACTCTGGCCACCCTTATTGTAAAAAGTTTCTTTCTAATGTCTAACCTAAATCTACTCTCTACTAGTTTGCACCCATTATTCCTAGTTACTCCCTGGGGTGCTCTGGTAAACAGCACATCCCCAATTCCCTGCTGTCTTCCCCTGAAAAATTTATAGGCAGCTACAAGGTCACCCTTCAGCCATCTTTTGTATAGGATGAAGATATCCAGATCTCTCAACCTCTCCTCGTAGGGTCTTTCATGGAGACCACTAATCATGTGAGTGGCCCTCCTCTGAACCCTCTCTGGATCCTCCACGTCCCTCTTGAAACTGGACAC
>NW_017729008.1:8868013-8868567 GCF_001723915.1 Gavialis gangeticus | reverse complement strand
CCCCTCAGATGTTTCTGGTGAAGGCTGAAGAGATCCAGATCCCTCAGCCTCCCCTCATAGGGTCTCTCATGGAGGCCACTAATCATGTGAGTGGACCTCCTCTGAACCCTCTCCAGATTCTCTGTGTCCCTTTTGAAGTGAAGTGCCCAAAACTGAACACAGTATTCCAACTGCAGCCTGACTAATGCCACATAGAGGGGGAGCATCACCTCCCTTGATCTGTTGGTCATGCATCTGCTAATACACGACAAGGTGCGATTGGCTTTGTAGATGGCCTTGTTACACCACTGGTTCATGTTCATCTTGGAGTCAACTATGAATCCAAGATCTCTCTCAGCCTCTGAGCTGCTGAGGAGGACATCCCCCAACCTGTAGGTGTGCTGGGGATTCCTCCTTCCTAGGTGGGAGTACCTTACATATATCTTTGTTGAATTGCATCCTATTACATTCTGCCCATTGATCTAACCTGTCCAGGTCAGCCTGTATCTGCTCCCTGCCCTCTGGTGTATTAACTTTGCCCCATAATTTGGTGTCATCCGTGAACTTGGAGAGGG
>NW_017729008.1:8847456-8863013 GCF_001723915.1 Gavialis gangeticus | reverse complement strand
GACCGAACCCCGCGGGACACTACTGCCCACCTGCTTACAGGCCAAGAATGACCCATCAACCACCACTTTCTAGGTGTGGTCCCTAAGCCAGTTAGCCATCCACCTGACTGTGTAGGTATCCACCAAACAGCCTGTTAGCTTCCCTGTGAGAATAGGATGCGAAACTGTGTCGAAGTCTTCCTAAAATCCAGGTAGATGACATCAGCCTCTGCTCCTGTGTCAAGGCAGTGTGTGACTTGGTCATAAAAGGCTATAAGGTTTGTCAGGCAGGATCTACTTGTGATGAACCCATGCTGGTTTCCTTTCAGCATCGTTTCCCCTGCTGGGCCTTCACAAATATGCTCTTTAATGATTTTTTCTAGTATTTTCCCAGGGATAGAGGTAAGACTGACTGGCCTAAAGTTACCTGGCTCTTCCCTTCTCCCCTTCTTAAAAATGGGCACCACATTGGCCTTTTTCCAGTCGTCAGGGACCTGGCCAGAGCACCATGAGAGCTCAAACAGCCATGCCAGTGGTTCAGCAATGACACGGGCAAATTCCTTCAGCACCCGTGGATGGAGGTCATCCAAGCCGGCTGACTTTTACCCATCCAGCCCTTCCAAGTGCTCTTTAACTAAGTCAGCACTAATCTTTGGTGGTCTGGTGCCTTTTGGACATCTGTCTATGCTTAAGGTCAGGGATTGACTTGGTCAGTATTAAGGAATACTGAAGCGAAGAACTCATTGAAGAGCCCTGCCTTTTTTGTCTGTGTCAACAACCAACTGACCTGATTTGTCCTGCAGGGGCCGGCCCTATGCTACTCTGCGCTTTCTTTTTGCTCGCTATGTATCTGTAGAAGGATGTTTTATTGTCCTTAACTGTTGTAGCCAGCCTAAGTTACAGTCCTGCCTTGGCCTGCCTAACTGACTCCCTGCAATAGTGCGCCAGGGTGGTGTATGCCTCCTTGGTGGCTTCCCCCTGCTTTCACTGCCTATCTCTTTCTTTGTCCCCAGTCTTTTCTGAAGCTCCCTGTTCAGCCAAAGGGTCTTCTCTTTCCCCTTAGCCCCTTTCCTGTGTAAGGGGAAAGACTCCTTTTGTGCCTCAAGGATCACTCCCTTGAGAAACTTCCAACTCTCTTGGACCCCCATCAGCTCGATGCTCTTGAGTTCTGCCACCTCAATAACTATGTTTTTAAGTTTACTAAAGTTGGCCCTTCTGAAGTCTAAAACTTTAGCATCACTGGATATTTTTCTCACCCTTCACTGGATAGTTAATTCTACCAAGTGGTGGTCACTATCACCCAGGTTACTGTGTATATACAGGTCCCCCATGAGATCATCCCCTGTTGCTAAGACCTGGTCTAGCAAGCCGCTACCCCTGGTGGGACTGGACACCACCTGGGTTAGGAGGAGGTCCTGCACACACTGCAAGAATCTCCTTGAGTAGCTTGTTTTGGCCACCTGTTCCTCCCAGCTGATATCCAGGTAATTTAGGTCCCCCATGACCATTGCCTCCCTCCCCTGTATGGCATCTGAGAGCTGCTTACCTCATTTATCTCTTTTTATCCTGGTGAGAAGGTCTGGAATAGACCCCCACTACCACTACCCCTGCCCCCCCCGGATCCTGACCCACAATGCCTCAGTATTCCCCTCCTCCACTCCTGCATTGTTGGCGGAAGATGTGTACTGCTCCTTAACATACAGAGCTACACCCCCACCTTTTCTCCCCACTGTGTCGCACCTATACAACCTGTACTCCTCAATGCCTACTGCCCAGTTGTGCGTAGAATCCCACCATGTATCAGTTAAGCCGACTAGGTCATACCGTGTGCTAGCAAGTAGGAGTGTGAGTTCCTCCTGCTTGTTCTCCATACTCCTGGCATTTGCGAAAAGACATTTTAGCCCCCCAGTGGGTGCTCTTGGTGTCCCTTTGCCTTGATGTGTGTGTTCCCCTTAGTGCTTACCTGGTTAGGTCCAGTGCCTTGTTTGTGGCTTTCCAAACCTGGGTTCTCATCAACCACTGGTTCCCCGTCCCCCGTTGAACCTAGTTTAAAGCTCTTCAGAGGAGATCAGCCAACCTGCAGGAGAACAGATGCTTACCTCTAGGACAGAGATGAAGATTGTCCCATGTTGTGCACCCACTGCTGGGCAGGCAGGGGATGCATGGTAAGTGTGCAGCTCCCAAGGCAAAGGCAGCAGGGCACAGAGCCCCATGCCCACAGTGGGTAGCTCACATCTGCCCTGTGCACAAATCTGGGGGACACATGCCCCCATGCCTTTCTTTGGGGTGTGTGCAGCGGTGAGGAGCTGCACTCCCCTCATGCCCCTGTATGAGCTGCCTGCACCTCCACAAACTGCTGTAGCCCCAGGGTCCCATTCACCCCTCCCTCTCCCCCTACTCCTGCCCCATTCCCTCCCTCACCAAGGGGTCCTTGATCTTTCCCCCAGCTCCTTTCCTCTGTCCCCGCCCCTTCTCTTCCACAGAATTACTTGCTGGGGACTGTTCTACATACAGCTGGGCTGTGTTTCTGGCCATGTGCATGCTGGGGCTATTTGTCTGTGTCTGTGTCTGTCTCTCCCTGCCCCTTGCTGCAGCAGCCCAGAGCCCATGCCTATGCTGTTTTGTGGTCCTCTGCACTGCCAGTGCTATCCCGCTGTGTGGCCTGGAGGCGGCAGTGATAGCAGCAGAGTGGAGCCTGGGTGCAGGCTCCATAATCACATGCACAATTAATGCATTAAAAAAAATTAATGCAAAAACTAATTAAGGTGTTAATTGTGCACATTAACAGTGATTAATTGACAGCCATAATTATATTTGGTGACTTCAATGCAACAGCTGGATGTAGTTTTAAGACTTGGCCTGGTATTCTGGGCAAACACAGAATTGATAATATGAATGAAAATGGCCAGTGAGTCTTAGGTTTTGACTTGCACAAAGTCCTAGGTGTTACCAACATGTACTTTGCTGTGAAAATTGCAAGAAAGACATTGTTGAAACATTGAAAATCAGGGCACTGTAACAATTTAGATCTGGTACTGATTAGGTGTAAGCACCTGAAAGAAATCCTGTATATGTGTTCTCATCACAGTGCTGACTCTGACGCTGATCATGCCTTAGTCTCCTGCCAAGTCAGAATCAATGTCATAAAGATCCACCATAGCAAAACTACCAGTCACCCTTAGATAGACATCAGCCAAACTAAAGACATAGAAAATGCAGGCTATTCAAAGAAGAAGTTGTGAAAGCAAAAGTTTATATAACAATTCGGTCATGGAGGCTTGGGAAAGCTTAAAAAACTAACACGTAAAATGCTGCTATAACAGTATTTGGCAAAAAATGGAAGAAAAATGTAGACTGGTTTGAAGAGCACTCGGAAACCCTTCTACCACTGGCTGAAACAGAAGAACAGTGCTAACCAAGTATAAGAAATCTCCCAACACCATAAGCCTGGAAAATCTGAGAAAGGCTTGAAGAAAAATGCAAGAGGAGGCTAAGAGGTGTGCCCAAGATTTTCACCTGAAACTCTTATGATGATATTCAGTAAATTGCTGATGCAGGTAGGTGATAGCCGTGGAATGTATGAAGGCATCAAATGAGCAATTGGTCCAGTCAAGAAGAAAACAGCTCTATTGAAAGTCTTAAATGGAAATGACATTACTGGTAATGATAAACAAAACTAACTTGAGCATTGAATTAAACACTGAAATTCTACACTCCAGCGAGACTGAAATCAAATATGAAGAGCTCAAAGGATTATCACAATTCAAAGTTATGATGGATTTGGATAACAAACCTACATTAAAAGATTTGCAGGCAGCCATTAAATCAATCCCTGGGAACACGGCACCTGACAATGACTGTTTGTCTGCTGAAATCTACAGATGTGCCAATGATGCATTTCTTTGAAAGCTTCATGATGTTATACTGCTCTGTTGGAAAGAGGAAGTGGTACTGCAAGATTTCAAAGACACTCAGTTTGTACAATTATACAAAAACAAAGGGGATAGAAGTGACTGTGACAGCTGTAGAGGTATCTCCCTGTTCAACATCATTGGAAAAATTGTCACTCACATAATGATCCTTAGACTGCAATCTCTAAGTGAAAGAATCTTATCCTGCCAGTCAGTGCAGTTTTTCCTGAGGATGCTCCACCATTCATATGATATTTTTGGTCAAGCAACTGCAAGAGAAGTGTAGAGAAAAAAAGAATAGCACTGTACATAGCCTTCATCAATCTGACAAAGGCCTTCAATACAGTCAACAGACAGGGCCATTTTACTGTTCTGAAGAAGCTGGGTTGTCCCCCCAAACTATTGAACATCATTTGCTCATTATGGGGGATCTCTGCAAATCATGCTGGACATGCCCCTTGCAGCAGCTCCTTTAATGTTTTTCATTTCACTGCTTGCCCACTTCCTGCCATTGGCAGAAGTGCCCTGCCAGCCAGGCCATTTGCTGCTGATCACTGGGGAAGTGAAAACCATGACATCTTTAAAACCATGGTTTTCGCTTTCCTGGTGATCAGCAGCAAACGGCCCAGCTAGTGAGGCCCCTCCGTCAATCAGGGCTGGAGGGCAAGCAGTGAAGTGAAAAATATTAAAGGAGCCTCTGCGGGGGCACTTCTGGCATAATTTATGGAGATCCCTACTCCTTACATCAAGGTATGAAGGCAACTGTAGTGTAGGAAAATGAAGAATCAAATGCCTTTGACATCAAAAATGGCATGAAACAGAGGTGTGTCTTAGCCCCTGTACTTTTTAACATCTACTTTTCATTCTTGCTTCTTCATGCATTCAAGGACAGCAATGATGGCGATATTTATCTTTGAACAAGACTAGATGGAAGCTTGTTCAACATCACAAGGTTTAGAGGGAAAACCAAGGTAAAATAACTGGTTCTGAGAGATTTCCTCTTTGCAAATGACACAGCCTTGGTTGCCCACAGTAAATCTTCCCTGCATAACCTCTTGGGCAGATTTTCTGAATCATAGAAGAGGTCTGGGATGGCAATTAGTCTCAAGAAGACTGTGATCATGCACCAAAGGGAGAAAGAACCAATACCTGACACACACTAGAGGATTAATCGTATGTTATTTTTGTAGTTTTTGCTGCTTGGGTTCTGTGATTAGCAGGAATCTTGACCTTCAGGCTGAGCTGACTAATAGTTAAAAGCATCTAAGAATTTTGGGTTATTACAGAAACATGCATGGAATAACAACCAGGGTGAAGATATGAATCTTAAAGACGTGTGTGCTGTCATCCCTGCATTATGGTTCAGAAACATGGACTACATGTGGCAGGCACATCAAGAGACTGAACAGCTTCCACATGAGATGGCTGCATACAATCCTGAAAATAAAGTGGAAAGACTGAATACCAAACACAGGTACTGGAGAGTGCAGGGCTGACACACTTAGAAACCACCATCAGGAAGAGGAGGCTGTGATGGATCAGCTATGTCAGGAGAATGGGAGGACACCCAAGAAAATGTTGTATAGCAAGATTTGAGGTGGGTCTAGAAAGCGGGGTCACCCTTTATGGCAGTACTATGGTGTGTGCAAAAATAATATGGAGTCATTCAACATAAACATAGAAAGCTGGGGGAGCATGTAGAATCCCTTCTGACCTAGGGGGAACTTCTGGCACTGGGCACAGCTCAACATGAAGCAGCTTTGATCCTGAGGATGGAAGCAAAGTGAGAAAGAAGAAAGCAGCATGCTGTAAACTTGGACTCCAACTCAGACAACACATGGATCTATGAAACTTGTAAAATATTAAAGGAGCCTCTGCAGGGGCACTTCTGGCATAATTTATGGAGATCCCTACTCCTTACATCAAGGTATGAAGGCAAGTGTAGTGTAGGAAAACAAAGAATCAAATGCCTTTGACATCAAAAATAGCATGAAACAGGGGTGTCACTCTCAAACTGGGTTTGTCAGCCACAAGCAGGTTCATCAGGCACCTGACCAGACCTCTTATGTGTATGCCATGATCCAAAGGATCGGCAGTTGCCTACTACCTGTTTCTTAGTTTTTCTCTTCTTATCTTCCTCCTCTGTCCATTTGAGTTGTGTTCTCCAGGTGAAAACCAGAGAAAAGCTTGCACCACATGAATAGCTCCCTTTCCATTGTGGCTTTAGGCAGTTTGAAAAACAATGTCATAAGGAAAAAAGAATCTTGAACTGGGTTTTAACATTTGAGAAACAAAGATATATGGTATTCTGGTCTGTTCCTTTTAGTGTCTTGTTTTAATGGATACTTTTAATGAAGCTTTAATGGATTTACCCATCTCAAGTTCCTTCCATGGTGTCTTTTTGATTTTTGAATGAAAAAGAATGGCATGTTAAAAACAACTGTAACTTACAAGGAAGGCAGTTGATCATCCTAAATGAGTTGACAAAATATTGAGCAGCCATGAATTTAAAATAGATCTCAGTTTGGGTTTCAGACTCGCCAGATTTGGAAGTATTTGGTCTGGGGTTTTGGCCATCTTTAATACTGATTCCTTGGAGCATTAATAAATGGCAGTGCTGTCCCTTATATTCTGTCTATTTCAAATACATGAACTTTATGAGAAATTACAAATGATAAGCAGGAAGTTAACGACTACTCAGTTGATGGAGACAGGGAGTTACAGTATTTTTTTTTCTTCCCCTGTATCTCATATTTTACATACAGTGCTTGGACTGAGCTACTCACAGGGCCTGATCTGTGGAGGACCTGAACATTTTGTTATACTAATAAAAGTAAGGGGACTTTAACAGTTCTGTGTGGTGACTGTCATCATTCGGGATCACACCATTACATGATGGAGTGCTCCCTGTTATTTATTCATTCTGAAGTGCCACAGCATGTAAGTTGTCATTTATAATGCATTATTACAGTGCTACTTGATGTACTGTATTATGCAGCATATCAGTTTTGAAAAGCAGTTTAGCCTGTCAGCAAAATCCTTCTGACTGAACTCAAATAAACTTCACCAACCTTGGATCAAGGTGGCTTAAGGAACTTGTATAGTTTTAAGGCTCCTATCATGTTCTACTAGTATTTATTGACTTTTTCACATGCATATTCTGTAGGATCTTTTCTTCCTACTCGTGCTTAATACCCTGTTATGTCAACAGGAATAAAGTATTCATGTAGAGATAAAAAACCTCCTGCAGACTTTAAATTTTTCATATCCAGTGCTTTTCCTAAATATTTCCTAGTGCCCACATATGTGCTATGAGTAATATGCAGGGTTCTGCCTCACCATGTGTGCAGTCACAATGACCACTTATAATCCCTTTTTTATTTGCACAGAATCTCATAGGTGATTTCAGTTTTACACTACCATTGAGGTATTTTTGTTAAGCTGTTTCATTTTTTCTCTGTTTTCTATGTACTGCTGCAGTTTCCCAGGCTTACTGGGAAACTTATAACACAAGCTTTCATGAGCTGGAGCTCACTGCATCAGATGATGTTAAAAGGCATGCATAGATTGATGTATAAAATGGAGACAGTGATTTGAATAAAAAGATAGAAAGGGAAGGGGAAAGGGGAGGGGCCATTACTGAGAGAGGTGACAGGCAAAGAACTCATAGGAACAAAGGGGATCATAAAAATGAATCCAGGTAATAGGCTAAGAATTCATTGTCTCTGTTTAAACTATAAACCATGTATCTTTAATTTAGTTAATCTATAAAGTGCAAATCTAGCTTGCCTTCTGCTTGAGTCAGATGAACATGGCTACCTACATCTTACTGGGAAATTCTAACCTATTTTAGCTGTGGGCTCTCATGAGATTTACTATAGCCTTAGAAGTACAACCAGGAGCCATTTCAAGAGATTTCAGGTTTACAGATCCATCTGGGTAAAGTCTGTATCTTGCTTTTGTGTGATTACACATCAGTCAAAACAGGTTAGTGTGAGGACAGGGTTCTGCTTGTTTCAGATAGAGATGTAAGACCACCTATGGAGGTTCTATATAATTACTTCATTGATCTACTTCTGAGCTCTGTCAGCCCCATCCCACCTTCTTTTTCAGCTGGGTATTCGTATCTTAGAGAACATATCTGACTTCCAGTTTCACTATGAGTTTTAGTTAACTGGGATTTAGATAACTGACATAATGCTATATATGTTTATATTCATAATCATAAGATGCTCAAAGCAATGTTTTTCTTTTATTTTTTCTGTATTTGCTTTCATTACTTTAGAAGCATGCACCACTGGACTTTCATCCTGCAAAATAACATCTTCGAATCCTTCTGCAGTTGCATTGGTTAAAAGCCTGCTATTTTTGTTGACCTGTGGGCAGTTTTCATTCTTCTCTCAAATTTCTATCAACATTTGCCACCATCAGATTTCCTATCATTGTAATGAATATTCTATTTCCCTGAATCCAAGCGATCATTTTTCTTCAGGAACAGTGTTATCAGTGCTACACGCGGCTTCCTGATCTGAGATTTCAGATTATTACAGCCAAATCTCTTGTTTCCCTTTTGAGGTCACTTTTCTAGCTACAGTACCCTTTCCTTTTAGTGGCTTTCTTATCATCCTGACAGCTCTTGTGGTGTTTGCATGGTATTTTTCACAGTCAGATATCATCAATGCCATTTCTTTGGGAAATAGTCCTCTCATCTTTACAGGCTGTTTCACTAATACCAAGTAGCTTTCATCACAGCATGTCTCAATTAACTGTGATTTTTACCAGGTGGCACATTTACCCTCTAACACAAGTGAGAGATGCAGAAAATATGAAATATATTTATTTAAAGTGTTTGAAGTCTAGTCATCCTTCCTTCTAGTTTTGGCATAGGACAGCCTATCAGGAGAGTGTGTTTCTGCTCACACTTTCCCACAAGATGCCAGATCCTCTTCTGATACAAAAGAAGGAACTTTTTGTAGTTAGAAGCTTGTTTATTTACTGAACTCACAAAAATAAGTCCTCTCTTAAAAGCCTCATAGTCCTTTCAGATTACAAATGTCTGTTTTTAGCCTTATTTAAATAATAGGGACTCTTTTTTTCTAATAGCATCATCCTTCCCGGGAAACCTTTTTGTATGTGTTTTTGAAAATTAAGGAAACTTGCTCTCGAGACTGAAATTCACTTTGTTAAGCTTTTAGTTATAGCACCAGCCTGCGTTAGTTGAGTTTGAACCAGCTGTTCCTGTGTGGGCCATTCCTTCCATGCCTAATTACCAATAAATTATATTCCATAGAGAAGTTTCTTGCATAGCAGCTTGATGAAGGGAACTCTTATGCCCTGCAGAACCTCTCAAATTGTAAAGACATAACATGGGAGGAACTAGCCTTAGTCTTCTACATCTGCTGTCACAACTGTTCTTTGATAGAAAAACAACTCATCTAAACACTTGAAATTCTCATTTGTAGTGTTAGACTGGTTAAGAAGAGAACTTGCTACATTATGAGAGGCATGAATTTGAGTCTTGCTGTTCACTCATGCTGTCCGCCTTTGGTCAGCCCAGCTGGGTGCATGGTCAAGACATGGTGAGGCATGATGTTAGCCATGCCATTCCCCTCTGCTATTAGCTATAGAAAATGGCATGTCTTAGTTTAGCTTGCCTAATGGCTGGTAGGCTTTGGCAGGCCCTTGACTTTTTGAAACACTTGGAATAACTCTGACTTGAGAGAAAGCAGCCTCAAACAACATAATACCCCATAACTAAAAACTGTTTTGTAAAGGTCCAGCTGTGTACTATTCCAGTTTGATCAAATCAGGACCAGGCAATGGGATGGAACTCTTAAGGAGGTTCATGTTGCTTTAGAATCATTTGTTGGCCATATGGACAAGAAAGGCAAAAACAATTGTGGCCTTGTTACAACCCTTGCCTATGGCAAAATTTCCAGAAATGGTATCTTGAGTGTCATAGTGGCACCTCTTTTTTTCCTTACTCATTTGTTGATGAGGATCATTTGCATGACTTTGCTTTGTCAGGTCCAGGTCTCCAAAATGAGTGCTATATTTGCATTCTTTCCCAGTTACTTTGACCTTACAGTCCTCCTGACATTACCCTTGCTCCATAATCCAATAGGTCAACCTGTAATTTTACCACACTTTATTTTTGTTATGGCTATTTTATCTTTATACGTACCAACTATCATATTTTTCTGTGTTTTGGTGCAATATGTATGTCTGCTACAAGAACATCTAATGAATTTTTCAGTTGATGGCCCTGAGAACACTCCCTGAGGGATATCTGTGCTGGGTGGAGAAGTAATTTAAGAAATAAACTGTTGCAGATCATAGATTTTTATGAATCTCAGATTTTGTGAGGATTATGTGCATAATGCAAACTCAGTCATTTTGTGTGACTACTTTATTCCATCACATGTAAATTTAATAAGGCAGCAAATTTGGCTCTTTGTTTATTTCTAAATGCTACTGCGTCTTTGCTTGGTTGAGGGATCATAGAGGTTAGATTAATATTCACATAATTATGAAGGGGATCTTTAAAGCATCCTGTCCCTTAAAATATAACTTCATTATTTTTTATACCAGCTTTGTTCCATTTCATATATAGGCTGAGAAAACACTGGGTTATCAGTGGTGTTTGATGTGATCATAGACACTAGACTCAGGCAGTAGATTGCCATGTATTTGTTTTGTGCTCACTGTATAGAACACTCAGGTTTTTTCCATGAACCCAGTGTTTATTAATTTACCACAAGCCCACGTAAAATCAGTTTTGCAATGGAATTAACAGAATGTAAGGATTGTGAGAGTCCAGCACCATGTCCAGGAAACTTGGCTCACACCCAGAAGAAGAGGCAGGGATTCTGAAAATTGTTATTGGGGTGGCTTCTGGGACACTGTAATTCATAGTGGTGTAACTGAGTGGGGGAGGGTTGCCAATGACAGTACTGCTGCTGCTGCCCAGGGTGTGAACCTGCCCTAGGTCAAGACTTTGGATACTAAATATAAACAAATGTTTTATATATATATATATATATATATATATTAGGGTTCTGCGAAACAGCACCGTTCTGTTTCGACTTCCATTTTGACATTTCAACAGGACAGTGTTTTGTTTTGAGCTTTGTTTAATTTTCTTTTGAAACTGCTGTTCTTTTTTGTTTCGTTGAAACTGTTTTGCTGCTTCACCGCTGTTTTGACGTTTGCCCATAGGCTATAATGGTGAAGCACAAAATTGCCTATACCTTTGTCATTTCTTGCCTGATTCAGATGAAACTTGCAGGTATGGTAGCTCCTTCTGAGGCCAAGAATCCTGCCAAGTTTCAAGGAGATGGGTAAAGGGGCTTCTGGGAAACTTCACCTCAAGCTGCTGACAAGCAAAACCTGTGACATGGGTGACACTATGTGTGTGTTAAGGCATGCCCTCACTGGCGCTGGGGCTTCCACATGACATGGTGGTGTGCCCCAATGAGGTCCCATCCTCCCCTACAGCCTCACCTCAGTCCATCACTTTAAATGACAACAGATAATAACTTAGTAAGCAGTACAGTAGCACCAGCAGCATCTCAGGCAACCAAACTGTCGCAGACTAGAGCCTTTCTTTCCTTTCTTGCAGGAGCTTCTTCTCCAGCAGCTACCAGAGAACTCTCCCTGCCAGCCCTAGCCTTGGGGTTTAGATGTGTCCAGGGCCCTGTGTGCTTCTAGTCAGGTGCTAAAGGTGGCAGTCTAAGCTCATGGCACTGCCAGACAAGATCCTTTCCTTTGGGTCCATCTAATATGGTATGTTTTAGCAGACCAACTGAATAGTTAGTTACAGAAATATATCTGAGCAAGCTTTCAGGTTGAAAAACTCTTTGTCAGGCTGAGGGAGCACCTGCATTTTGTGTGTGTGTGCTGTTCCTGGATGGAAGGAATAGTAAAGAAGCCAGAGGCTGGCCTGCAATTCAGGCAAGAAAGCCCATCAGTGAAAATGGAAATGGAGGCATCAGGGGGTGAGGGACAGGCTGCGGTGGAGGGGATGGGTTGGGGGAAGGGGGATGTAGCAGTGCAGAGGTACTTGGGGAGTCAGATGTCCGGCAGGTTGCAGTGTGTCAGAATTCCACTGTCTATACTGAGCCCATGAGGTTTTGTACCTACTACCTAAGAGCCTGGCAAAGTAAAGTTCATAGGTCCGGCTGTGAAAAGTGGTTTGTAAATTCAAACAAGCACCGAACCTTGCTAACCTAACCTCATCGCCAGAACTGAAGCCAGCTTCCTACAGCTGAAAACACAAAACCTGCCTACAATCTCCAGTATCCCCACAAACTGCACATGAGAATCTATCAAAGACAGCAACTACCTGTGGGGGCACATTTCTCAGAAAAAAACCGCTCTGTCTCCAGTCTCAGGCCTGATCCTAAAGGGAATTTACAAACCACTTTTCACAGAAGAGTTTATAAACTTCACTTCAACATCCTTCTAGGTACAGAAACTCATGGACTCAGTATAGACGTTGGAACTCTGACACACTGCAACCTGCCGGACATCTGACTCCCCAGGTACCTCTGCACTTTTACCTGTGCTGCTACATCCCCTTCCCCCACCCAGCTTGTCCCTCACCCCCATGATGTCTCCATTTCCATATAAAAACTATATACAATAACAATAAATAAATAATAAATACAGAGTAGCATCATTTGTTGTATTTAGGAATGTCACAGGGCCAGGTTGTCCAGACATTTAGTGTACCAGAGCTCTCCAAAGTAGGAGTGATATGGTGTTCTGACCTTTTACAGATCTCCTAGGATATGGGAGCAGTGATTCAGAGCAGAACAGCCAGCAGTTCTGGTGGTTTTGTGAAACGTGCAAGAAACTTAACCAGGTGAGAGTTGATTGTGTCACATGTGGTGATCTGGGTCATTGAGGGGTAGTTCAGATACCTGCAAGAAACCAGTAAGGTTTTGTGAGAGGCCAAGGCATAAACATATCAGAAAAGGAGGAAGAGTCCACAGAGGCTGAAATTACTTCTAACTGTCACCTTCACTTTGCTAGGAGAGTATATGGAAGAGATGCAGGATGTACTTCAGAGATTTAGGGAGCTCCAGAAGCAAAACACTTAGTGGAAAAATTCCATTAAAAGTTTGATATTTGCAGACTGAGATCACTGAAGAGTATTTAAGCTGCTTGCAGGGTTTTTTTAATCTTTGAAGGATGACAAAAGGGATGAAAAATGTCTTGTGAATGGTAATCTCACAGTTCTGGGGCACATTGTCTTAATCTTTCAGTGTTTCACAGCCAGTCTGAAAATGAAAAGAGCTGCCTAAGTATAGGTAGATTAAAAAAAACAAGAGAAACACAAGTATCTGCAAATAATTGCAGGTGTAAGTACTAATGACAAAGAGCCCTGGCTACACCAAAGGTTTTAGGCAGAGCTCAATGGAGTTCAAAGAATTGTAGAACTGGAAGGGACCTGAGGAGGTCACTACTTCAAAACTCTACTCATGGTAGGAACATCTCAGACAAATATTTGTCTAACCTGCACCAAAAAACTCCTTGCCAGTGAATCCAGCTTCCCTGAGCCACATCTGCTTTGTGTGGTTCCTCATAGGTTCATTTGATAATCAGGATAGGGAAGACCTGTGAGAACCTTCAGTCTGTCTCCTTGCCAATGCACGTTTATTCCCAATACTATATCCTCAAGTTATTTTCCCAGTCATGTTTTATATGAATGAAGAGAAGAGACTACTAGAAGAGCTTCCTCAAAGAGAACATTAAAAAGTTGGGGATATTTCAGGGTTTGAAGATGATAACTGGTGACATTTCCTTCACTCTACCTTAAAGAAAATTATACCTTTATGCTATGAAGTTGAAACTTACTCCCTATCTAGGGCTTTTTCAGTAACTCAGACAACAATAACAGAACATAAATCTCATCTGAAGCCTTTCCTTAAATGTGCCATTCCTTGAGGTTGAATTGATCCTAAAAGAAACTGGTTTTGCAATATATTTGAATTTTCATATTGAAGATGTGAAGATTGTGCAAGGATAGACACTGCCCTTATAATATCCTTGACATACAAGATAGCAGGTCTGTCATAACCATTTCATAACCCTTTTATTTGTTCAGGATTCAAAGTATAATCCTGTTTCATTCTTGAATAGTCCTTACATCAAAGTCTATGCTTCATCTGTTTGCAGGTAGAACTCATGCTGTCAATAGGGATAGTGGTTAGGGAACAATTTACCTAGTTACTTTTATCCTCTCGTGTTCTGGTTGTGGGAAGATTTGATACAGCTCTCTGATTCCATCTGCAAAAAAAGCAAATCTTATTGTCTCCACAGGAGACACCTGACCTGGGTGCAAATTACATACATGACATCACAGTTCAACTCTATATTAACAGATGTAGAGAACAGCAACTAGCCACATTGCTGTCATGGTATGAGTGAAACAACCTGCATCATACATGAAACTAAGGGGGTGGGGCATGTTTTCATCATTTGTATATTAGTTGAATGTCTTTTTTCTTTCTTTTTTTTTCTGTTTCCCCTTCAGGTCTTTGCTTCTTTATACACAAAGGCTGATTTTCATAGCCAAAAAGGGTGTTTTGCTGTTTATGTGCTCACATTTGTGGAAGTAGTACATTTAACCTGGAGAAAATGCATGGAATGATTTTCTGGACCAAATTTCAGAACTGCAGTCACAGCAAAACAACATGTCATGTCTTTTGCTTGTGAACATTCTCGAAGTAATGAATGACAGTTTCACACAGATCCTGCTAAGGGAGCTACAGAAGCAATTACTGGCAACAAAAATGCCTGAAAAAATTAATATTTATAACTAAAGATAATTTTAACAGCTTTTTACTTTTCTGATAACAGAATAATAAATAAATGTTAGGCAGAAGACAGGGTAAAGATGCACCTTTTAGACTAATTAAGCAGGTGTATAATTAAGAGATGTATAAGCTTCCATGAACTTGAGGTCACTTCAGGTGCTATGGAAGGACATGCACAGAACAGTGTATTATGTAGACCTGATACACTGCTCTATGTTTGTCCTTTCACAGCATCTGATGAACTGACCTTGGGCTCATGAAAACTTATGCATCTCTGCAGGGGTGACTGGTGCCTCCTGAGTCTACGGGACACAATTTGTGGGCAGGCCTGGAGGTGGGCCAAAAGCCCCATATCCACTCCTACACTTGTGCCATGGCTTAGTGTCCCTCCTGCCCCCCGACAACATGCCACTGGCCCACGTGGCAAAAAAACTGCCCTGTCCTGAGTGGTGCTGAGTCAGGGGCCAATCTCGGGGGGGGGGGCATGTGTCCCCCCGTACCTCCCCACCAGTCACCTGTGCAGCTCTGATTTAGTCAGTCTATGAGGTGCACCCTTAACTGCCTTCTGCTTGACTTGCTAACATGACTAACTTCCTCCCTGTACTCACAGATAAATGCTGTTAAGAATAGTTTACTCCAAGTAAGAATGATTAATTATGAGAATATCTTACTGTTCATACATAGACCTGGCTAATTTAATTAATCTAGAAATCTGTAAAACAGTGTTATAATCAGGAGCGGCCCCATTTATTAGTACTGAAATGTTCCTTTCCTTTCCTTTGCCATAACGGAGGCACCTGATTTTGTAAGCTTAGATCTTAGTTTCATTACAGCAGGGGTTGTC
>NW_017729008.1:8847085-8847374 GCF_001723915.1 Gavialis gangeticus | reverse complement strand
TGGGTGGCACATTACTTGGGAGGGCCCTAGTGGGTATGTGCTGGTGGGCAGGATGGAGAGCTGTTGCCTCCCAAGGGCAGGGCAGGGGTGAGGGGGTGAGGGCAGTGGTGCCCCTCTGCAGGCCGTGCAGACACTGCCTGGCTGACTAGACATGGGAGGGAGGGGAAGTTTGTATGCGGTGGCTGCCACCCCTTCTCACCACTCTGCACTGCTGCTTCTCTGCATCTGCCTGTGCACCACTCTTCCTCTCCCCCTCCCCCTCCCCCTCCTGGTTTAAGTTAAACCAGAG
>NW_017729008.1:8829459-8847074 GCF_001723915.1 Gavialis gangeticus | reverse complement strand
TTTACTAAAAAAGGTTGAAAACCCCTGCATTAGATTTCTTCAAGTTACTCAAGTGTAAGACTAGAATAATGTATTATGTTTGTTGATTGCTCTAAGCCTATTTTTGTTGGACACTATATTACATTACTTTATATGATTACTGGCCATATATTACTACTTCATATGATCATATTTAGGTTTGCCTTGTACTGGACAATATGCTAAATAAACAGTCTATTTGGGCACTTTTATTTTTACTTTTATGCACCTGAGATCCTCCAATATATATCAAAGCATTTACTCAAGAGTTAGTTTCACTTGTGCAATGGAAAGTAAAATCATTTTGCTTGCAGCAGTGTGGTACTATCTTGTCTATCAGTTGTAAGAATGTAAGACAAAATCTAATGAGACATTTGCATAGACTTCCACATTCCTAAAATTACATTCTTTCATGTATCTTCAGAATAATATCAAGTTGCTCACCAAGTTGCTGTTTGTTTTGTTGTAAACATGCCTTTCCCATGTGTTGATTTTTATAAGGACTGGATTGATTTCAATACTTTTCAAGCAGTTTGTCAATTTTCTTCTCTATAAAGTGGAATATATAATAAATCTTGAGTGTCCTTGAAGTTGGTATGTGGAGCTCTCATAGAACTTTCACAGAATGAATGCTCAGCTATGTAAATTGCTAGTCTCCTTCAATTTCTCTAGCACAAAAAATACTGTAGTTGCCATCAAAAAGTCAATATCCATGGCTACTATATCTAAGACACCACATCAACTCCCTATATTTAGAAAAGGGCAAACTAGTGATACCTTATATTTTACTGCTCAGTTCCTGTGGATAAATAGTAACTGTTTGATGGATATAGATATATATATAAAATCATCCCAGGGCAGCTCAATCATATTAGGCAAAATACAGTAATGTGCAGAAAGCCACTTGGGCCTAAGAAAAGGGGAGAATTGGCCTGAACATATATTCTAAAAAACCCAGGAACTCATGCAAACTTGAATAACTTATTTTTCTGTTTTCCTCCCATAAACATATTCTGATGATATCTTTTAGATGGGCTTTTAGCTGTGTTTGTAATAGTTGAACAGAAGTTCAGAAATAGTTATGGCACAGACTGTAGCTGGTTCTTATGCTGGCCTACAAGGAGAACAAGCTAGTATGTAGATCCTTCCCAAAATCTGGTTGGCTGATGAATGTGCCAGGAACAATTGCAGTCTTTGCATTTAGGGGGACACAAGGAGTGCTGACAGACATGTAGCTTCTTGCTCTAGGTTATGGTACTGCGCAGAAAGTGCCATGACTTAGAGTGACTCCCCTCCCGACCCAACAGACATTTCCTGTTGGGTCCGGGGGAGACAGGGGTGGGGGATCAAGCTGCACTTTGGAGCCAATTCAGGAGGAGCTGCCTGTCTGCAGTCTCTCTCCACTAGCCTGCCCCACTTCCCTCCACCCCTGCCGCTCCAGTGTTGTCTAAAGGGTGGGAGTGGGGAAAAGGGAAGAGAAGGAGCTCTGAGCTGGGATTTTCACAGCCTAAACTGGAGGCAAGGTACATGGATTGGAGACCCCACCCCCAAAGTGGGGGGCTGCAATCCACATGCCTCATCTCCAGATCTGGCTGGGTAAACCTCAGCCCAGAGCTCCTTCCCCCTCCCATCTCCCTCTCTCTTGTCACCCTCCCTTTCTGCAGACAGCACTGAGGGTAGGGCTGGGCTGCATCAGCCCAGCTCCAATCACTTGCAGGGAGAAACAGAAGTTAATGAAGGTGCTCTGCTTTGGAGTGCCTTCATCTGAACACTCATTACATGAGGGTTAAGTTTTTGCCTGATCGGGCACTTTTAAAATGCTATGTAGCCTTGCGCTTCTGTCAGGGTATGGCTGTATAGTGCTTTCAAGGAGCTGCTCACATGACAAAATGTCATTTTTGTCAGTGCCAAAGGTTTGCTGCCACCTGTTCTCCAGAGGATGCACAAGGACAGAACCTACACCACCTATTAAGTGCCTAAGAGGACTTAGGCACCTAAATATGATGTTATTCCACCTTTCTTTAGTCCCTGGACAACCACTAATTCATCTATTTTGGTAAAGCACTATCACGTTAGCCTGAAGACTAAGTCACAAAAAGGCAAAGAAGAGGAAGAAGGCCCAACTACCCTTTGGATGAGAAATTTTTAAGAAACCGAAGTAGGGTGGAATAGGATCTCATATAGATACCTAAATCTATTTCTGTGTCTAAGAGGTGGAATGCAATCTGTCCCACAAGAAAAAGCTGTGTATAACAACAAACAGGTTTATTGATCTGCCAATTTATGAACAGAGCTACAGATTTATATATGTCAGTAGAAAGAACTCTCTGAATTAGCCATCTATATAGATTTCCTCCCTCCCCTACCTATCCTTCTTGCACTCCACAGTGTTGCAAGAGCAAAGTATAAAAAAGAGATATTCTGTGTATGTATACTTATATACATAGCCATATAGTTATGTATGGTTATGACCATGTATATGTATAGTCATGTAGGTAGGGGCAGGGAAGAAATCTGGCCATGGAGCAAAGTACAACTCAACAGTGTTTAGTGGCAATAGTTGTTTCTTATGTATGGAGAGGTCAGGGAGGAGTCTGACTATTGTACAATAAGGTGATTCCTAGCTCAGCTCCTTGCTCTAGCTGTATTTACACTGCATGAGTATGCTGCAAATGATTAAATCCCGTTCTTGGACATTTGGCACTATGTACAAGAGAGACTCATTTCTGTATGTTGCAAAGATCAAAGAGTGTCACTGCTCTAAACAACCGTAGCATTCTAACATGGAGGCTCTCTTTAACCTATTAGGACCAGAAGATGCTGCTTCAGATGTTGATTGCAATAATACTGGACTGAGAATTTCTATTGGATTAATGCCTAATTTTACAATCCGCAGTAAAATGGGCATTTTTCAGAGTAAGACATACACAAGTGGGCTTTTAGATTGTTAACACTTCATTGCAGGAGCCTTCATTTTTTCACAAGTTGTTCTAAACTATTTTTTATTCCCTGGCCTACCTTGATAGCTGCAGTGATTTGTACTGCCTCTGGAACTGGTAGTAGTAGTAGTAGTCTAGCCGGAAGTAGTAGCAGATCAGAGTAGCTGTGCTTGTTGTTGAAAGGTAAAGCCATACAGTTCCCTGAATTAGTTTTGTACGCAACACCTCCTGAACTGTAAGCAGTATAGCTGCATTAACAGAAGGCTGTGCCTGGGCTAATTAGCTCTGCTCTTCTGAAAGGTAGAGCACATGGAGCACCATCTCATCTTAGCACAGTGCTGCCCAGCATTATGGGAACATTTGAAGGTACTGGCCAACCACAAACCCTCCATGTCTATTCATATAGCTGACTAACTGGCTATTAGTGGACCAAAGCCCACACTGCTTTTAAACATTTTCACTATGCGCTTTTACATTTCCAGGGTTCCAAAAGTCCATATTATTTTTACACTTTCATTCTGAACCTTTTTTTTTCATTCATAACATTATTTCATGGTTGTAGACGGGTCACATCAGTTGCTTTTAAGAAGCTGAAGTGTATGCGGCTACGTCTGAATTGGCTGTCAGCTTTAGATAAGTAGGTAATCCAGAGGAACATGACAGCAATTGATTTTGGACGCCTCATTTTTTTATAGTATCCATGACATCTCACATCTGTGGAAGTTTAATCTCAGAGAAAGCTTCATTTGAGGCTCATTCCTTTTAACTGAACGAGGTACTTCATTTTCCCTGAAATGTAATGGGATATAATTTTATATTTTCATGTATCTATGCTTCGCTAGTTCATTTCATTAATGGATTTTCAGAAGTGTAGCCCAGGATAGGTCTCCCTACATTTTCTTCCTGGTGTAACCTCTGTGCATGTATGTGTTTAGTTTCCACCAATATATTGCTTAGCATTACTGTAGGCAAAACTCACAGATGAGTGATATCTATAGCAGTTAGGTCTTACCAGCTGTCTCACACTGACTATTATTCCATGACTGGTGTGCTAGTTCAACAAAGTCTGTCAATGATGTGAATGAAGTAAATGATGTGAAATGCATTGATACTAAAAAGCTTTGCTGCTCAGCACTTTCCAGGACTATGCACTGTGATAATGTTATTACTTGGAACTCTGTTTTAATAATTTTATTTTATCACTGTCAAAATGTGAAATGTAACTCAAGGGGAAAGATGAGGTTTAATTTGTCCTTATTAGTTGCCTAAAATTGCTCTGTGTTAATCTACTCCTGTCACTGTTTTGTAGGTGTTGGGTCAGGAGTTCATTCAGGATGTTCTTGGGAATACAAACAGAAATAAACTCTGGTAATTAAAATCTTCTGGCTGTGACAGCGCCTCATATATTTTTTCCAAGCCAATGTTTTATATTCATGATATGTTAAGAATTAAGTGTTGAAAGCAGAGTCAGAATGTCTGTTTGCAACATGCACTCACTTTCCACCTGTAATTGAATCATCAATATTAGCAATTGGCTACAAAACTAATTTGGTTTATTGGGTTACTCATCTTTGCCTCTTATTTAATTATTGAGTAATACTCCTACTGACAGTAAAAGGTTCTCTTTGAAATGCAATTACTACATTGAAACCATGTGCTATGATTGTCTCCAACATTATCTAAGCCACTAATTTTTTCTTATAATTAAAATAATAGGTTCAAGGAAGGAGCTGACTTGCAGGCAAACATATGACGCCTAATACATTAACATGTACCAAAGGATCAGATTTAGCAGAACGGCAAGGACTTAAATTTCATGATATATTTTATTCCTCCAGAAAATGAACTTACCAGTTAAACTAATTACTTTAATGACTTTGGCCATGTGTTGAGCTTTCTCTTGCATTCTCCATCTCTTCCAAAATATTATTTTCTTTTCTAGAGCCCAGAGTCACTAGGGGATTTAAGGTCACAAAATGAACATTTTCCTACGTGATTTTACTAGCAGATTACACCAGGGTGTTTACATATGACAATAAAGTAATGAAATGAAGTTCAAGCGATGGACACATCCTGTAATCAGATATGCCATATATTATAGACTGCACAGATTTGGACAGGTTATATGTATCAATCTTATTAGAGGACATTCTCTTGTATGGAAGGTGGTACAAAACAAAATCCAAGTGCTGCAAGGTGGAAACGTACCATAGCTTTCTTTGGTTACAAATGAGAAATGTTCCCATTTTCTTTGGAATATTGTTCTTTTGGGAAGTATGAAATTAATTTTTCTTTCATTGCACTGCACTCCCAGAATGGCAATCTTTTAGAAAATAGGGTAAAAGTATATTTTCCTCTCTAGCACCTGCATGGACAAAGTAACATTTAGCTGCCTTATGATAGTTTGCTCTGTTACTGAAGCAAATCATTCTGTTTTATCCATTTGATTTTCCCTTAATTGACTGCTTGCTGTATGTAGCAGGCTGGCTGGCAAAGACTTGCAACAGATTGCACACATTCAGCTGTAGCACTCTGTAAGGGCTACAGCCCAGCTGCAGGAAGCTGGAACAGATTAAAGCCTTCCAAGGAGGACTGAGCCACTTGATACAGTTAATTGGCTGGCCACAGAAAGTTAAAAACTCCCAGGGAAGGGAGTTAGGTTAGAGAGGCTTTTAGGGAAAGACAGGATTGAGTGACTATAGAAGAACCAAGTCAGGCTACTTCTTGGGGTCTGGAACCTGATTCAAGGCTGTAAGGTTGGAAGCAACTGTACCACCACAGGACTGGAGTCAGAGCCAGGTGGAGAAGGAAGGCTGTAGTGTGCAGGAAGCAGTAGTGAGCTGGAGGCACATTCTCAGGGCTAGAGGAGACTCAAGACTGTGAGTGCACCCTGTATGGACTATGTTGAGTTATGCTGTTGAGTGCTGTTTTATGTTGTTGATGCTTTCTGAAGGGAAAGTGTTGTGTGCTGGAAATAAAGAACTGTATGAAACCTAAAGGCTTCTGAGCAAAGCAGCCCCCTAAACCTGCTACACTACACTGTTACTATAGGAGTTAGGAGCCCCACTGTGTTGAGGACTGTTGAAGTAGATTTATCCAGGCCCCTCTAACTTGACTATAAATTTATCCAGGCCTCTAACTTAACTAAGGAAAAAGAGTGAAGAAAAAAAAATGGTCTTGCTTTGTATTTTAAAATGTTTTAAGATAAGAAAAACTCTTCTGCTTATTATGACTCCATGCACAGTTTTTTTTTTTTTTGAACAAATGTTCTTCCTTTCCTAAAAACAAAAAAGGTGATAACAATTTTCAAAACAAAATGTGTTGCTGAGCAAGCTACTGTTATGATTTACCCCTGACTTTCTTTTCAAGGGTGGTTTGTTTAAACAACTTTAGGTATAAAAAGGTATGTTAACTTGTAGAGGGGAGGAGTTCTGCTTAGATCTCCTACCTACGATCGTATGGTATAATTGCCAATAAACTTAGGCTGAGTCTGTGAATTCTAATACCAAACACAACGAACAGTTTGATTTCTTCCACAGGAACTGGCTATGTCAGGTGTTGTAGAAACTTGGAACAAAACATTATTGTCTTCCCCAAAGTGCTAATCACTTAAAGATAAAATTGCAGGTACATACACAGATGAGGGAATACAAAGGAGGAAACTTAAAATGACAGGATGAGATCTTAGTTTAGAGAAGGAGATAAGTTTGTCATTGAAAAGTAGATCTATGAGACTAAATTTCTCTGTGGAGGCAAGGGAGAAGGGAGTTTAAGTAGAAACCACCAAGGAACACGATTGAGAATAGTGCACCTAAACTGAAAGAAGAATGGAGTCTCAAGTAAGTGGAGCAAATTGATCAAGCTCATGTATGTGTGTTAAAGATGAGCTCATTTAAAAAAATCCTTGCATTTTGAAGGGAATAAATGCCAGTGCGCAGTAAGTAATTAGAGGAAAAAGTAAGTTTGGGGGGAGGGGGAGAGAATGAGATTGGTTTTAAGGCAGAAGTGGGTTAGGGCAGAGTCCCTAGGGCAAGTAAATGAATTGGAGGAGGAGAGGTGCCAATGAGAAACTCCTATATCTGACAGAGAAGGAAGAGAGAGTTATAGAAGGGGAAAGGAAGGGAAGAGAAGCTAAGGGGAAGGGAAGGTCATGTCATATTCTCTTTCCCCCCGCCCCCATGCTAGTCTAAAATGTGGAACAGCTTTTCCAAACTTATATTCTATGTCTAGTTTCTAATTCATATTTCTCACCACAACTTGTGCCTGCTGTAAGAAATGAGTCAACCAACAACTTATGCATAAAGGCTGTGAGCTTTAGCGAAAGGAAAAGTGTCTGTATGTGGCTGTGTCTTCCAGTTAGGAGGTGTCTCTGTCTGTCAGGAAAGGGCTTAGTATATTGGACTCAAGTTGTTGTTGTTTTTGTTAATTATATATATGTGGTGGGCTTACTGATAGCTGCCCAGCACGTCCGGGCTCAGAAAATCTTCATTGTGATTGGTGGAGCCCTTCCACCAATTGGGTAAATGCTGGGGAGGAGCTTTCCCCACCCCTACCTGGGGCAAGGCAGAGAACCTGGACTGGGTTGAAGCCTGCACCTTGTTTCACCCTGATCTTTCCATCTGTAATCTGGAGTTGGAGCCCTTGGAGAGTACAAAAAGAGCAGTGTGCCCAGCATGTGGGCAGCTGTGCTGAGGAATGGAGAAGAGGTTGGGCAAAGAAAAGCTCATATGAGCTGGCCAGCGGGGCAGAGCCAGCATCCTGAACAGCCTGAAGATCCTTCTTCACTGGACGAGAGCAGCAAGTGGCCATGTCCCCAGCCCACCCCTGAGAAATGCGGCGTTGGTGCAGGCAGCGTCACATGGAGGGTCCAGAAGGGACCAGGACTGTGGGAGCCACTCGAGGTGTCTTGGGTCTGCAACCCCTGGTGTGCAGCCAGGATCACCGTGCACAGGCTGGTGCAAAGAGCAGGACCCAGAAGCCACTCAAGGCAGCTCAGGTCTGCAACTCCTGGCTCTGGGCCAGACATTTGGTGCTGACAGCACGGCATGGAGCAGTCCAGGAGGGATCAGGACCTTGAGATCTGCTCGTGGTGGTTGAGGGCAACAAACATGGTGAGAGGGCTGGGGGACATGATTTCTGAGGAGAAACTGAGGGAATTGGGCTTATTTAGTCTAGAGAGGAGAAGACTGAGAGGGGATTTAATAGCAGCCTTCAATTACCTGAAGAGGGGTTCAAATGAGGATGGAGCTAGGCTGTTCTCAGTGGTGGCAGATGACAGAACAGGGAGCAACGGTCTCAAGTTGCAGCAGGGCAAATTTCGGTTAGATATTAGGAAGAATTTTTGTCACTAGGAGGGTAGTAAAGCACTGGAACAGGTTACCCAGAGAAGTAGTGGAATCTGCATCCTTGGAGGTTTTAAAGACCTGGCTGGACAAGGCTTTGACTGGGATGATCTAATTGAGGATGGTCCTGCTTTGAGCAGGGGGATAGACTAGATGACTATTATTCTATCTCATGATAATTTTGGTGCCAAAGTGGAGAAAGTGTGTGTGTGTGGGTGTGTGTGTGTGTTCTATTTTAGTGCTCATTTTTCCTCTGTGTGTAGGGATGAAGGAATCTTGCTGCATCAAATCAGTGCAAGAGTGCAGTATTTCAGTAAGTTTTGTCTCCAGTAATGAACCACTTGAATCGGTGTGAATTAAAAGTTCCATCTTCACACTGGTATCTTAACCTACATTTGCTAAAGTGAACTAAGAACAACTTTGGTGGGGGTGGGGGCAAGGAAATGCCCTATAGCTCATCTCTCAGTAGTGCTTCTTTTGCCCAGGGAATTCTGCAGAGACTCATTAGAGGGAAACCTAGGAATCTGCACCTGGATATGCAGGGTGATATCATGAGTTCAGAAGTGGGAGCAGTTAGAAATGGTAATCTTACCTAGATGTTTTGTGTGTTCAAAGCAGAAAGAAATGGGGAGATGGAACACTTGGAGAGGGGGGTCAATATGAATTGACCTGTCTAAAAAGCATTATGCAACTGAATTTCAGATCAGTCAAACCCCAGTGTGTGTGGAAGACTAAGAAGCTCAGTCTGTATCTTTTCCAGCTCATTTTAGCCACTAATACTAGAAATGATTTCTAAAGAATTATTAAATGCAATTCAACTGCATGACTTTGAATGCTTCATAACATGCACTTTGTGTTTTGTATATTGTTAAAATAAATTGCTAAGAAATTAATCTTGGGCAACATTCGTATTTCTCCACTACCACCTTTGCTTCCTCTCATGAGATTAATTTTATTTTCTCACTGACCTGAAACTTCTTGGAGATATTCTCTAAACAGTCCCAACCTTAACTCTCATGTAAAGATGATAATAATCAAAAGTATGCAATAGAAAATAACTTGACTGGAATACATAATTGTCATTAATTATTTCCAAGTACAATGGGTGGTGGTACTTTATACTGCAATATAGAAAGTATTACTATGCAACAGGTTCACTACACTTATTCAGTAATAAGGGCATGACACTCTCATACAGAAGAAAATGGAACAGATGAAGCTAAGGTGGGTATATAACTGGTTGGATAATTATGTTCAAAGACTATAAAGAGCTTGTTAAACTGGGAGACTAATCAAGGGGAGTGTCACAGGTGTCTGTCCTGAGCCCAGTATTATTAATGTGGATGCTAAATAACTTTGAGAATGAAATTGATTGTCATCTGAAACTTTAATATGTACACCAAACTGGGTGGGCTAGGGGGTAATTTAGAGGAGAGGACTGGGATTCAATGACCTGGATAAAATGGGAAGAAATGGTCTGAAATGTATAAGATAAAATTCAGTAAGGACAAGTACAAAATACTGTACATGAGAAGGAACAATCAAATGCACAGATACAAGATGAGGGATGACTGGCTAAGCTGAAGTATTGCAGAAAGACCGGGGGTGATAGGAGATCACAGTGATTCACCAGTGGAATCTTATTGCCCCCAAAGTATTTAAAAGCATGCTAAGATGTATTAATGGAAGTGTTGTATACAAGTTGCAGGAAATAATTTTTCCACTTTTTTTAGCACTGCTGCTGCCTCACCTGGAGTCCCTGTCCAATTTTGGACAATGTATGGCAAGAATGATGGGACAAAGTGGACAGAGTCCTAAGGAAAACAACAAAAATATTAGATGTTGAGACATGAGGAATTACTAAAAGTACTAGTTGTGTTTAGTCTAGGGAAGACGGAAGTTGGGATGACAGGATAAGAAACTATCAGGCTTAAATTGCAGCAAAGGAGATATAGGTAAGATATAAGGAAGAACTTTTTGAAGGCAGTTAGCCACCAGAATAGCTTGCTTAGAAAAGGTATAGAATCTCCATCTTTGGAAGTTAAGTGCCTTTCAGATGAACATTTTTCTGGGATGGCTTAGACAGAGATGAACCTGCCTTGAGAGGGAGCTTGAACTAGATGACCTCTCAAGGTCCTTTTGAGCCTTATCTTTTCCCCTATGATTTTATTTGTAGAATAACTCATTTCTATCTACTTTCCACTGCTTGTACTGATAGAGGTCTTCAGCAGTATGATTAATGTCATCTTGGGGTGGTGTCTTAAAGCCTGATTTGCAGCTGTACACTTCCTAGAAAAAGAAAAGACTTCCACTCTACAGTGCATCTAATCAAGTATCCAGCTGTTGAAAATTGTACAAAATAATGAAACATAATTGGAGAAATTTTAAGCAGGCTTTCTGCTCTGGCTTGTGGCAGCTGGTGCAAATGAAGGACTGACAAATGAAAGGTATCTTTATGAATGCAGGGTACAAAGCAATTGATATATGCATACCCCAAAGCAACAGAAAAGTCAACAAAGTGACTAAAGTAGACATAAGAGGGGTAATGATCACCAGAGCTCTTGACTGTGCAAAACCACCAGCGGTATTGAAACACAAAAGACAAAGTAATTTCACATGACATTACCTGCAAAATTTATGGCTGACTAATGGCACCACCTCTAGCTTCTAATGGATCATCTACAACAGTGTGTCTGGATATACATTTGGTAATAAAAAATTACTTTCAGAGGCTAAAGTAGAGCCCAAAATTGTTTTCCTTTTTAAATTGTTTGCACATTTATGGTAGTTGAGAAACCAAATAGCTTACCTTAGTTGGTATAAGTCTGTGTAGCTCTACTGATGTCCAGAGATTAATCCTGCTAAGGATTTGATCCAGGAAGGAGAATGGCAAAGACTGAAAAGCAAATTTTAAATCCCAGGTACTTACAAAGCTACTGTGTGTAAACTTCTGTACCTGTGTCACATGGACACTGGATAATTTTGTGCTATTAACTTTCTAGTTACTTGATTGACTCATACAATCATATATGACATGTACAGAACAAAGACTGGGAGGGACCTCCTTGGTCATCAATCAAATCTAGTTCTACACTACTACAAACAGCTTGTCAGAGATCCCATTCATAAACTGATCAAGCTCTATCATAGTACTAATTTGTTTTTTTTTGTCCCTGCCATTTCTTCTGGAAGGCTGTCCTATGATCTTACTTCTCTGATGGTTAGGATACTGTCTTCTAACTTCTAGTCTAACTTTAATCATAGTCAATCAACATGTACATCACAACATGCAAACTCATTGTACCAGAAGTAAAAAAATGTAACCTCCATGTGAAAGAAAAGTGTTGAAAAACGTAACAGTATTTTGCTATTTGTCAGAACAGATTTTTCTGATAAGTGATTGGATATGGAAATCACAAGTGAAAGGAAGCCCTCTATCCCCAAACTGAACAAAGAAAGCTTTCTTTTTTTGGATGGGGCCGGGAATAAAGAGAGCATGCCTGTCTCTTCTCAAGAGAATCACTTTATTTAAGCTAAACATAAATTTAACTAGCATTCAGATCAGGCAATGGAAATGCAAAAGCTCTCATGCTGGAGTAGATAGGTGTAGGCTGAATGGGTGTGGGCTGGACACCATGAACTCTTAGCTCTTGTTCAGTTCTTCCGATAGCTCAGGTACGTGATTTCATAGACATTAGGGTTGGAAGGGACCTCGGGAGATCATTGAGTCTAGCCTTCTGCCCCAAGGGCAAGAAGTCAGCTGGGGTCAAAGGATCCCAGCAAGATGAGCATCCAAACACTTCTTAAAGGAGTCCACAGTAGGTGCTTGCATCACCTCTGGAGGGAGTCTATTCCAGGCCTTGGGGACTCAGACAGTAAAGACGTTTTTCCTTTTGTCCAGCCTAAAATGGTCTTGGAGGAGTTTGTGACCATTGCACCTTGTCATCCCTTGGGGTGCTCTGGTGAACAGGTATTTCCCCCAGATTCTGATGCACACCCCTGATGTACTTATAGGCTGCCACCAGGTCACCCCTGAGCCTGAGCTTTTCCAGGCTGAAGAGTCCCATGGCTCTCAGCCTCTCTGCATAAGGCCTGTTCTCCTGCCCTCTGATCATGTGCATGGCTCCCCTCTTCAGCCTAGGTTTGTGTGTGTGTGTTTGTATCTTGCATGCGCATCTATCTACAACCTGATTGGGTATATGTTAATGAAAGGGATTAATCATTAAGTCCCCCTCCCCAGCTAAGTGAAGCTAATGGATTTCAATTGCTTTGTTTGTGTGACTCTAGTCAAACACTAAGGTCTGTCTTGTTCACATCAGAAAAAACAAGGAATCTGGCCTTGCAAGGCTTTCTCTCTACAAGGTTACCCATAGTTTTGTTCCATCCTTTATATAATGGAAGATCTATACAAGATAGAGGCACCTATGTCAAAGCCTCTAACATGCTCCTTACAACAAGCAAGCTGGAGAATGACTTCACAGGAAGAAAGGCTGAGAAAATAGCTCGCTAAGTACTTTAGAACATGGAAGTTTGCCTAGGTCAGAGTGCCTTCTTCCTTCTTGGTCAGGTTATCATCCTTGCTAAGTGCCTATGCCTCACTAAGGGTCACGTTACCGTACACTTGACTTACCAAACCATTAAATATGTTTGTTGGAACAAAATGATTTTGGTTAAGATGTCTCTGTTTTATAAGAATGTAATTTATTTTACTATTAACATTTCTGCCTGCAAGCTTTCTTCAAAGATTTTCCAAAATCTCTCAGAACTACTTTAGCACTCTTACAAATTGTGCTCTATGAGGCAAATCTTTAGGGAAGGATTATATTTGCTTTTCACAGTTTCTTCTGACTTTGTTAACCTACATCTCTTGTGCATAGCACAGAGAATTAAGTACATTAAATCATAAAAGACAACTTAGTTTTAACTCACACTTAACATTCTTTTTTTTGTAAATATAATCTCATTCCTGTCGCTGCATTGCTGCTTTCTGTGATAGCAAGATTGAATTTTGCTGTAATTCAGAACATATACTATCTACAGCAATAATACTCAAATTATCATATTTAATATAAGCCCTTATAGAGTGTAACTGTTTTAAGAGGCTAAACACTACAAATTCTAAGTGACAGTGACCTTAAATAGGATAAAAGATGGGATTAATGTTATAATATTCTTCTGAGAATGACAGAAATCTTACTTTGAAGCACATGCTTTTCTGTTGAAGTGCTTAATGCTAAACATTTGTTGGCAAAGATTTATACATGTGAACAGTCATTTGGTGGCGGCTAACATAGCAAATACACACAGAATATTTCTAAATAGGCTGTAGCTAAGTGTTTTCTTAGAGACTTGAATTAAATGTACTTGTTCATCTTTCTTAGAAATATTTTTAAAAGATTTTTTTTTTCTGAGAACAGCTTACTTGATTCCTCATCTTTTAATCCTTTATTTTTGCATTTGATTTGAAGGGCTACTTTGTTAAAGAACATTATGTGTACACAGTTGCAAGTGTCAATGAAAACAGTTAAAAGTATAAAAGTAATTAAAAGGCCAGTATTTGCTACCCCTCTGGCTTTGATCACTGTCCATGGGACTGCTTGTATAATTAAGTACTACTCAGAGGGATTAGCGGTAAGGAAACCTAAATGGCTATTGCAATTAAAAATGTCAGTTTTTTTCAGTTAGTTCATGTGAGGTGGGACTTGGGTATAGTTTCTTAGGACTTGGCATTAGAAATCAAGTCCTTAGATCACAGTATTTTAGGCTGTCTGCAGGTTCAGTTGCACATGTTTTATGCTTTCAAGGCTCTCCTCATAACTGTATTAGTGAGTAACTGCACTACCAGGACACCTGTTGTGATGGCTCTGACTTGGAAAGGATACACAATGAATTGTCTCCTGTCAGTCTTGAGGAAAGAGGAAACCTTCCTCAAATGAAAGGTTGAAAGGCTTGTGAAACTATTAGTTTGTATTTCAAAGTATTTCTTCATAGCCCGAATACAGCAAAGTATTCAGTCTCATCTTAAGTCTGTTTCATTTGGTTAAGTAGATTGGACAGTAAGTGCATAATTACAACTGAATTTTGGCCTGGGATGGTTTAGGCACGGAGGAACCTGTCTCAAACAGAAGTCTGACATCCTGAGGTTCTCCCAGCACTATTTTTCTGTGATTCTATGAAATCCTTCTATGACATGCTTGATTAAGTTGGTCAACTGCACTATTGGCCAAAGTATGTTTAAAAGGCTGTTTGGGATTCCCATATTGAGTACAGGAATCAAGAACATATTCAATGTATTGAAGGTCCTTAATATTCAAGCGCCATTGGCACCTAATTTCTTGGCAAGTTTCTGTTCTTCCCCCGCATGCCTAAACAGTCTCTGCTGCACAGAGATATTATACCTAGTAAATGAGTCAGATAAGAAAAAAAATCAACAATAATAAGCAACATGAATGTCTAAAGTGCATTATTTTTAATGAATACCACCCCTTTCTATCACAACACTGGTTCTCAACCTTTTTTAGACTAAACACACTTCTCATTAGACTCAATGCACCCCTCAAAATGCTCCTTCTTAGTGGTCCCCCACCCTTTTTTTTGATTACAGAAAAATAAGACAATAATTCTTCTGTTTCAGTTCTTTGAATTCAATTCTCAGAAAGCCCACAACAGGTCAGTCTCTCCTTTTTCTTTTGACACCATGGGTTCCTATTTGAAATGTATGGTCAGATCAAGATGTGCTGGCATATCGCAGTTTGTGACACCACAATCCTCTGCAGTGCCACAAACCACATGTATGATATACTAAAACATGTTCCGCACTGCAAATTTGCAGAGTGGGAGCAAAATTTGTGACTGGGAAATCCCGGTAGCAAAAAAACCACCCCAACACCCGCCACCCCCAGTGTGCCACACATTCTAGGAGTGTGTGCTGGCAGGCATGGAAGCTTGGTCCTCCCAGGAGATGTTCTGGTTGCCACTCTAGTTGTCCCCCAGTTCCTTAGCATGCCAGGAGCTGGAAGGAGAGGAGAAATGGCAATTTCCCCTGAAGTGGGACATTCTGCCCTGCACCAAAGCCCACATGCAGGGGCATTCACAGTGGCAAAAGGCAGCAACATAAATTTGTGACTTTCTCCCCCCACAGCACATGCCCCTGCATGTGAGGACATACCCTATGCATTTATCTTGTGTAACATGAGTAGGGTGGGTGGACCTTCTGATGTCATAGGCCATGTGGGGCAGGGGATCTTAGACAACATGACAAACAAACATGGCAGCCACCACGGTGGCAAGAGGGGTGGGATTTCTGGTGTCACAATCCATGTGATGGGGGAGGGGTTTCTGGGACCAGGATGGAGGTGAACATGGCGGCTCACATGGCAATGAGGGGATGGGACTTTTGACAGCATGGACCATGTGATGGGGCAGGCGATTTATGGGGCCAGGATGGTGCCACTTCTGATGTCCTAGACCATGTGCTGGGGCTGGACTTCTGCTTATAATGCTGTAAATTCCTCCAAAAGGAGTACTTTTGGGGCAAGGGGTGGGACTTCTGGTGGCAGAGGTCAGGGGTTTGGCGATGGGACTTCCCAAGATGACAACCAAGATGCAGGGCAAGGCTTAAGTTTGGCAAGAGGTGTACCCTTTGTACAGACACCTACACATGTTAGTAATATACCTAACAGTGTTTATATTCTGCAGCCATGGCACCCTAATTGAGAATCACTGTATTATAGAAATGTACTTCACACATAGTAGTCAAATGAGGATGGGTGGACAAACAGCTTGTCAAGGAACATAATAAAGGTTAGAAATAATCACTGAAGTACAAGAAAATACCTGAAAGATTAAGAATAGCATGAGAGAGGGCACATCTATACAAGGTGCCTCAAACACAGTAGACAGTTCTATTGCACATTAGTGCGGCAGGCAAAACCAGTGCTGATGCACAGTAGAATTGGTCTACTATGCATTAGCATCACAAAGTATGCATCAGCACTAATGCACAGTAGCACCGATTACGATGCATTAAGGTAGTACCTGTAATTACAGTTACTAAACTTAATGTGCCATAACTATGGAGCATTAATGAACATGTAAATGCACTCAGAGAGACTAGGAGTGAAAGGAAGGATCACTCAGTGACCACTATCAGCTGAGGAGCCAGAATTTTTGTTTTAATGAAGGAGAAAATGCAACTAAACAGTCCAATTGAATCAAAAGCATAGAAAGGTTGTTTGATTAAAGTGAATGTGTAGATTGATTAGCTCAGTAACTTTTATTAATTAATTTGATAAAATAGGTTTTGTTTTAATTAATACAAGTTAGACAGCAAGCCTTTATACATAAATTGGCCACACAGTCCAATGCACTGTACTGGAAAACAGAATAGAAACATTTTCTATGTTGTATTTAATTAACTTTAAAAGAGTGATGTTAACTGTCATTCACATACAGAATGTAATAGTCAATTTGGAAAGAATGCACTGAAATTAAAATCAGAGCCACCTTTGAGAACAGCTGCACTAAACTTGGTTTCCCTTCTCTCACAATGAGGAAGAGTCAAGGTCAGGCTTTGTGTCTATGTGCAATAAGAACTTTCTCAACCATGACTTTGATTGTCTAGGGATTATTAATATTTACTAGATACTAAACTTGGACTTTTGTTAGAGGGCAATACATAGCTTCAGCTATTCATTCCCTATTCTCCTTTCCATAACTGACTGGATCATTTGCTAAACTAGTAGTCATACATGACTCAATGTTTAGTATAGCAGGAGGTATCAAGTAGGGTTCCCCAGTGGTATGTCTTCAGTCTGGTATTGTTTAGTATCTTCATTAATGATTTGGATCATGGGATCAAGTGAACTCTTAGCATATTTGCAGACATTAAGTTTGGTGGAGTTGAGATACTCCAAGGAGTATAACCAGGATATGCTGAAGAAATGGTCTGCAATAAATTGGATGAGATTCATCAAGGACAAGCACAAAGTCCTCCACTTAGAACAGAATAATTGCATGCACAGATAAAGACTAGGGAATGACTGGCTAGCCTGCAATATGCAGAATATAAGCCAACAGTGTGGTCTTGTTGCAAGACAAGTCAAGAGCATACTGGGTTGTCTTAACAGGAGGAGACCTCCAGGACTGTGGGGGAAAAGGCAGGCATCCTGCAGATCAATGCTTGGCTGTAGATAACAGGGATTTGGCTTCTTTGATCATGGCATGATGTTCCAAGAAGGATTGCAAGGAAGGGATGGGATCCACCCGATGCAGACAGGGAAGAGCATCTTAACAGACAGGCTTGCTAACCTAGTAA
>NW_017729008.1:8816346-8824459 GCF_001723915.1 Gavialis gangeticus | reverse complement strand
TGCAGACAGGGAAGAGCATCTTAACAGACAGGCTTGCTAACCTAGTAAGGAGGGTTTTCAGCTAGGTTTGCGGGGGGATGGAGAAAAAAGCCACAAGGGAAGTGGGTGGCCTGGAGGAAAAGCAAGCGGAAGCGGGCAAAAGAAGAGGTGTTTTCATTCCTCTTAAGAAATAAGGTCAATTGACTTCTTACCTTAGGTGCCTGAATGCGTGCAGCCTGGGAAACAAGCAGGAAAATTTGGAAGACCTTGCACAGTCACAGAACTATGATGTGATTGGAATAACACAGACTTGCTGGGATAGCTCACATGGCTGGAGCACAGGCATGGATGGCTATAAGTTGTTCAGGAAGAACAGGCAGGGGAGGAGAGGAGGAGGACTAGTGCTTTATGGAAAAGAGCCATATGACTGCTCAGAACTCCAGTATTAAACTGGAGATAGGCCTGCTGAAAGTCTCTGGGTTAGGTTCAGAGGGGAGATGTTTTGGTGAGGGTCTGCTATAGACCACCAGACCAGGAGGAAGTGGTGGATGAGGCTCTCTTAGAGAAGCTGGTGGAAGTTTCCCAATCGGAGGCCCTGGGTCTCATAGGGGACCTCAATCACCCTGACATCTGCTGGGAGACAAATACAACAGCACACAGGCAATCCAGGGAGCTTTTGGAGAGTGTTGGGGACAATTTCCTGATGCAAGTGCTGGAGTGGCCAACTAGGGGCTGTGTTCTTCTTGACCTGCCGCTCACAAATAGGGAAGAACTGGTGGGGAATGTACTAGTAGATGACAACTTGGGCAGCAGTGACCATGAGATGATTGAGTTCAGGATCCTGAGGAAAGGAAGGATGGAGAGCAGCAGAGTAAGGACCCTGGACTTCAGAAAAGCAGACTTCAGTTTGCTCAGGCAATTCATGGCCAGGATCTCCAGGGAAGCCAGTCTGAGGGACAGAAGAGCCCAGAAGAGTTGGCTGTACTTTAAAGAAGCCTTACTGAGAGTACAGGAACAAACCACCCGATGTGCAGGAAGACTAGCAAGTCTGGCAGAAGACCAGCTTGACTTAGTTTACTGAACAGTTCCCTGTCAAACCACAGAAAGGAAGCTTATAAGAAGTGGAAACTTGGACAAATAACTAGGGAAGAGTATAAGAGCATTGCTTGGACATGCAGGGATGAAGTCAGGAAGGCCAAAGTGTAGTTGGAGTTGCAGCTAGCAATGGATGTGAAGGGTAACAAGAAGGGTTTCTAGAAGTATGTTGGCAGCAAGAAGAGGATCAGGGAAAGTGTGGGTTCCTTACTGAATGGAGGAGGCTGCCTTGTGACAGATGACGAGGAAAAGGCTGAAGTACTCAATGCCTTTTTCACCTCAGTCTTCACAGGAAGGTCAGCTCCCAGACTACAGCATCGGGCAGCACAGTTTGGGGAAGAGGTAAGTAGCCAACTGTGGTAAAAGAACAGGTTAAGGACTATTTAAAAAAAGCTTAACATATACAGGTCCATGGGGCTGGATGGGATACATCTGAGGGTGTTAAAGGAATTGGCCAATGTGATTGCAGAGCCTTTGGCCATCGTCTTTGAAAACTCATTGCAATCAGGAGAGGTTCTGGATAATTGGAAAAGGCTAAACATAGTGCCCATTTTTAAGAAAGGGAAGAAGGAGTATCCAGGGAACTACAGACTGGTCAGCCTCACCTCAGTCCCTTGAAAAATCATGGAGCATATCATCAAGGCTTTTAATACAGTCTCTTACAGCATTATTTCAGGCAAGCTAAGGAAGTATGGGCTGCATGAATAGACTAATGTGGATAGAAATGTGACTGGAGCATTGGGCTCAGAGGGTAGTAATTAATAGCTTGATATCTAGTTGGCAGCCAGTATCAAGTAGAGTACCCCATGAGTCTGTCCTGGGGCCAGTTTTGTTTAATATCTTCATCAAGGACCTGGAAGATGGCATAGAGTGCAGTGCACCCTCAGCAAGATTGCAGATGACACCAAGCTGGGGGGGAGTGGTAGGTACACTGGGGGGTCGGGCTAGGATTCAGAGTGACTAGATAAATTGAAGGATTGAGTTGAAAGGAATTTCATGAGGTTCAACAAGGGCAAGTACAAAGTCCTGTGCTTAGGACAGAGCAGTCCCATGTGTTGTACAGGCTGGGGACTGCTAGATAAGCAGCAGGTCTGCAGAAAAGGACCTGGGAGTTAGAGTGGACAATAAGTGAAATTTGATGAGCCAGTGGTGAGCCTTTGTTGTGTGGAAGGCTACCAGCATACTGGGCTACATTAGTAGAAGTGTTACGAGTAGGTGAAGGGAAGCAATTATTTCCTTTTATACTTGCAAGGCCACATCTGGAGTACTGTGTCCAGTTTTAGGCCTTACACTACAGAAAGGATGTGGACACATTGGAGAGAATCCAGCAGAGGACAAAAAAATGGTGAGGAGGCTGGGACGCATTACTTATGAGGAGAGGCCAAGGGAACTGGGGTTATTTATTCTAGAGAAGAAGAGACTGAGAGGGGATTTAATAGCAGCCTTAAGCTACCTGAAGAGGGGTTCAAAAGATGATGGAGCTAGACTGTTCTCAGTGGTGACGGAGGACAGAACAGGGAGCAATGGTCTCAAGTTGCAGCAAGGCAAATTTCAGTTAGATATTTGGAAGAATTTTCTCAGTAGGAGGGTAGTAAAGCCCTGGAACATATTACCCAGAGCAGCTGTGGAATCTCTATCCTTGGAGGGTTTTTAAGACCTGGCAAGACAAAGCCTTGGCTGGGATGATCTAGCTGGGGATGGTCCTGCTTTGAGCAGGGGGTTGGACTAAATGACCTCCTGAGGTCCCTTCCGACAAGAACTTTTTATGATTCTATGAGCGTCACTTACAAATCAAGGGAAGTGATTCTTCCACTCTATTCAGCACTGCTGAGGTTTCACATGGAGTGCTGTGTCCAGTGTTGGACCCCATGCTTGAGGAAAGATGTGGTCAGTTTGGAAAGAGTCTAGTACAGAGCAACAAAAAATGACTAGGGGTCTGGGAGGCAAGATTTATGATGGAAGGCTGAAATAACTATCATTATTGAATCTGGAGAAGAGAAGACTGAAGGAGGAGTTGTTAACAGTCTTCAACTACCTGAAGGCTGATAAGAGAGAGGATGGAGATGGGCTTTTCTCTGTGGCTGTAGGGGCAGGAGAAACAGCCTCAAGCTCCAATAGAGGAATTTTAGATTGGAGACTAGAAGAAACTTTCTGACTATGAGAGTGGCCAATCATTGGAAAACGCTACCTAGACAAACTGTGGAATTTCCACCCTTGAAGGCTTTCAAGAGCAGGTTTGACTGATTTTTGGCTAGGATGGTTTAGTTGGGGATGACCATGCCTTGAGCAGGGGGCTGGACTAGATGACCTTGTGAGATCCCTTCCAGCCCTACTTTCCTATGATCATAATGTAGAGAGAGTTTTGTTTGATGCACTGTGATTACTGTTGCCAGTTCTTCTGACCTCAGTACTGTATTTTGACACCATTTCATTACCTCAAACACCAGGTGATGGCAGAGTCTTGGCAGGTTAACTTCCCATGGAATGGGTCATCAGTGATGCAGAATGTAACTTGCTTCACATACATGTATACATTAGTCCTGGAATAGAAGTTGTCAAGTAGTACATAGACAATCCCTTCTTTCAGGGATCTCAGCTCACCTGTCAGTGCTTATGGAGATATTTGCCTGAATTATTGAATCATCACTGAGATGCCAATCATGTGCTCAGTGATTATACATTAATTGTCAACATTGCTAGATATTTCTCTGCCCATGAAACCAATGTGATGAAGGAGAGGGAGGACCATGCTACATAAAGCTGCCCAATCTAGACTGAGTGGCAATTCATACTGAGTATGTGGCTTGGAAGAGTACCACCATTTTGTTTCAGCCCAAGTTAGATATTATCCAGCTATGAAAAGCATGGTACCATATGACTAAAGGTAGGTAGCTTATCGGGGCATGTAGCCGTCCCCAAGTGGAAGCCAAGCTCAAGAAACCTCAGTTTGCGATCAGATTTTACTAGAACAATCTACCTTGGGAGGACATCTAATTTTGTTACATCACATGAGGAGAGCTTATTTTATGGATGTTGCTTGATCTGTGGGAGCAGCTTGGATGACTACCATGCCCTTTTGTTTATTATCCTTTGAAACCTGACCCTGGAATTTGACCCTTCAGTCTCATGGTGATAGCAAGATATGGAGTAAGTTGAGTACAAGCATTTTGGGAACATAACAAAAGCTCTCAGTCTTTCTTTTTAGCAATTTCTTCAGCTAAAAAAAATGGCTAAAGAGATTGATAGCTGTTTGTTTTGTTCCTAAACTACTTGTACTTAATTTACTCCACATCTTACTATTGCTCTGAGACTTCAAAGTAGCAAAAATTCCTTCATGCTTAGTGTCTTTGTTAAATGTACCAAGATTGTGAACTTATTCTGCTGGTAACTCAAGGGAAAGGCAAGTTGACTCCCTGAGGTCTCTGCATCTCTGAAAGGGATTCTGTTGAAATTAGCATGCTTTCAGATGATGATTAGATTGCAAAAAGAGGTCTTTAGAGAGAACTGATTTTTTTTCTTTCATATATTTAATTTTCCTAAAAGTCTTGCCCTTGTGTCAGGAAATAAGAAACAAAAGTCAATACTTCTGTAAAAAATAACCAATGTTAAATTTAAACTTATTTTGTTAACGTGGACCATTTTTTCCTTTGCAAGTTAAAGACCCTTACATTGTAACATGCATGATGGCATGATGGCCACATCTACACATGTATTTACATGCACCTAAACTTAATGTGCTTTTGCTTAAGGTGCATTAAAGCAATTTGGGCGTGCATCTACATGTGGACGAGCTAATGCGCGTTACAGCCAATTAAATTTAGGCATGAATAGCTAAGTCACATTAGCACACATGCAGATGTGTTAATACACATTAACATGGTGTCTATCCATTGATGTACACCACATTAATGTGCATTAGCGTGTCTACATGGGTGCTAATGTGACTTAGCTAGTTGCATCTAAATTTGATACTTGCATTATGCAGGTATCAAGTTTAGGCTTACATAGCTTTAAATCACCTTTTTAAAGGCACATTAAGGGTGCACATATGTGGACACGTGCCCTTAATGTGTCTTAAAAATGCTGATTTTAGACTAAGCCTGCTTAAGAGGCATGTGTAGACATGTCCAGTGTGGATAATAGTGGTTTTCCATACTTTTTCTTTCTCCATTGAAAAACCCCCAGGACTGAGAACACTAAAAGTTATAAACAGCAACAAGAGAGACTTCTAAAACCACACCACCCATAATATACAAGGTAAGTGACACCATGTGAAATGGTGGCTGTAAAAAGCCAATACACTCAATATCACCCAGCTATATGGTCTGATAAAAAGAGAAACAATGCAGAGCTGATAAATTAACTCATGACTCCATTCACAATGTTTGCTAGGAAACTGTCATCAAATTCATGGCTGCAGTGTGCCTATGTTACCAGCTTCCTCATTGAGCATTCTTCAAGCAGAGCTTTGCAGAGATTTAAGGAGTTGTGAAGTGAAGAGTAACAAACAATTTATCCAACTTGAAGTTCTTCATGCTTTCATTATAACACATCTATTTAATTAGTGGTCAGTTTAAACTTGGGGTAATCTTGCTGTTTTTTTCTAGAAAAAATATTGAAAAGAACAGTAATAAATTCAACATAGTGCCAAAATAGAAACAAAAATGGAGTGTGTTCTTTCTGACAGCAAAGCACAACAATTGTTACCATTAGAAAAAATGAGATATTAATCCTGAACAAAGTAGCCCTTGTGGAAGGGGAGAGAGAGGATTTAACATGGAAAATTCTAATAATGCTTATATTGTTAGACCTTTAGTAATAATGTCACACTGCTTCTCTTCCTCCTTCTCTCCAAAGGGCTGTGAATTTCATAGTAGTGGAGGAAATGAAGCCTCCTGTTGCCATCTCAGCCAACCTGGTTTAAATTCTTGGTTATGAATTATTATGAAAATTCTGCCTAATGACTACACTTAGAAAATGCATTCACAGTAGTACATGGAAACTCTTACCCACTGAGTCAATGCAGAAATAGATTCTACTGAATAGTTCACTAGATGCATATAGTTCAGTGAAGTATCTTTTAGAGAAATCCAGGTATGACTCCCACCTTTGGGGGGTATCTTACAGCCTTATACCTCTTATTAGTTCTACTTGTGCTCTGGACCATGCTGTCACCGCTGCAAGGAGCCAGGGCAGAACCACAATCCACTGCCTGCATGTCTTGCCCAAGGCATGCAGCTTGCAGATCATGGCTCTTCCTTGGCTCTGGACCATGCTGTCACCACCACAAGTTCCCAGCCTGGCTCCAGAGCATCTCTGTGCTCTGCTGTGCACCCTGCCAGCAGGGGCAGCACAAGGGGAGGTGGGAAATAAGGGGCTGTAGCCACCATTCCCAGTGGTGCTGCAGATGGTGGCAGGTGAGTTTGCCCCACTCCCACCTGCAGCACAGCCTCCCCCTTTAGCCTTCCCCCACCCGGAAGAGGCTGGTGGTGCTGCTGCCTGCCAGCACTACTGGGGCTGGTCTCCATGGAAACCCCACCACTGCACTTCACAATGCTGCTGCTGCTGGGATCTCCATGGAAACCAGCCTCAGCCATGCAGGCAGAGGCTGCTGGGAAATGGAGTCCACTACTGCCCAGATCTGGCCCATGAGCCAGACTTTGCCCACCCCTACCTTACCAGCTCTTGGCAGAAGAGATTTTGCTAGCTAAAAAATCGTATCCTTTTGTCCAAATTTGTGGAAAATTAGATGCCCCCCTCTCTAGAAGATGCTTGTGTATATAGTTGAATGCTCTGACATGATCACCAACAACAAGTTATAAAAAATGGTGAAAAGGTTTGTTATATAAACAAGAGAAATCATAAAAAGTGCTAACCATATGTTAAGTACAGACAAAGATGAGAAATAAACAAATAGAAGAAACTACAAGAACCAGAACTTGATCTTACCCCGTAACTTCATTTGTTCCTCAAATGAAGTTTCTACTTCTGGCCCCCTTTCAGAATCTCCTGGCAACAACTTGCCAGCTTTCACTGCCCAGCTAGGACAGCTGGGGGACTACATCTTTAGACAACCATCTCTGTCTCAAGGTGTAGCTTAAGAATTCAATCTTATCTCTTCATACTTCCACTGAATTGTTGGGGATCATATGTTATGTATATAAATTCCTACCCCCAATTCATATGTTTGAAAAGTCAGGCATCTTTCCTTATCCAGTTGTAACCAGGAGAATATTTACATCATTACAGCCATAACAATTTGTAATGAGGCCAGAGCAGTAATCTAGCTGAGCTGGTCCCAGTTAGGAGATAGGGGCAATTCATCCCCTGAACAAGTGCCATTTGCAGCAAGCCCAGAGCAGTGCCTTGGTCCCAGCTGAGCTGAGTAAGGCAATCGGGGCAGCCAATCCCCTGAAGCCAAAGGCAACAGGCTGAACCTGCTGTAGCAGTTGCCTTGTCTGGGCAAAGGCAAAAGTTCTGGCTTTTGAACTGGTGTGCTTCCTTGCTAATTCTCTGTGTTTTACTCCTGGCTCTAGCTCTGGCATCTAATTCTAGTTAGATCCTTTGTATCCCCTAATTCCAGTTCTCTAATCGTGATTCTGGTTTTGGCTCTTGGCTTCCGATCCTGATTAAGGCTTGGTTTACTTTGTCTCTGGCTGTGGCTTCTGACCCCAGTCTGTCTTGACTTCAGTTGCGGCTCCCAATTCCAATGCCAGGCATCTCTGGAACCCAACTCCTGGGAACCTCACCCAAACAGCACCTATGCCTAACCCCAAGGTTAGAGTGCCACACCCCCTTCCTAATACAACTGCAGATCTTCAATCAGAGAAACAGTTTCCCATTTCTAAACAGAGACACAGGCAGAAGGCTATTTCCCCTAATGCCTCTTTATTTTGAACTGCAGGTCATCACGGTCTGGACTGGTCTCGGCTCATGAGACTTTCTCATCCCCCAGGAGGCCATCTTAACCTCTGGGCATGATGCCAGGCACACAGAGTCCCTATCCCTATGTAGTAGTGCTATTGTGGTTTTTTTGTGG
>NW_017729008.1:8807845-8811346 GCF_001723915.1 Gavialis gangeticus | reverse complement strand
TAATACAACCGCAGATCTTCAATCAGAGAAACAGTTTCCCATTTCTAAACAGAGACACAGGCAGAAGGCTATTTCCCCTAATGCCTCTTTATTTTGAACTGCAGGTCATCACGGTCTGGACTGGTCTCGGCTCATGAGACTTTCTCATCCCCCAGGAGGCCATCTTAACCTCTGGGCATGATGCCAGGCACACAGAGTCCCTATCCCTATGTAGTAGTGCTATTGTGGTTTTTTTGTGGGGTGGCTGAGGCATTAAGCAGGCAATTAACTTAAACAACATCAATCGATGCCTAACTGAAGTGGGGGACACAACACAACGATAATCAAAGACCACACATTGACTGCTAAAGTCTCCTTTCTCCAAAATTAATTGGGGTTCTAAGTGCAAAGAAGAAGGGAGGGAGATGGACAGACAGGAAGGTGGAACACTGTCTGAACGGCTCCTTCCTGTCTTTTTTTTTTAAACACCAGAGTCATCATTTTGACAAGGGCGGAACTTTTATTAAACAGAACGATAGAAATGTGGAAAAGGGCAAGCAAGGCAATATAAATGACGCAGTAAACAAATGAAATGTAAAAAATAAATCAACATTTTAATGCAACCCATTACTGCCCCATGAATACAAGTGTGCTACAGGCCCTATGTGGCTGTAGCACATAAACGTAGCGTGTCTCCAAGTGGCGGTGGCTACCACTGAAGGATTGTTCAGTCTGTGTGGTCCACTGGCCTGATGGCTGGGAAGTGATTACTAAAGGTTGTGGACAAATGGCCACTGAATTGCTGAAAATGCATGGCTTAAGAATGCAGAGAAATCTCTCTTCTCCCACCCACACCTCCTTTGAAGGGATCATCAGACCACAACTGTAGCAGCCAATATTGTGTGCTGATAGATTCTTTAGTAAGTGGTAGGGGGGGACTGCAGCCATCTGCTGCTCCCCTCCCCATCCCCACCCCGCGTGTTTCCCACTCCATGACCCATCCTTTCCAATTGTGCAACTACCCTGGGCTGTACAAACTGAGTTTGTTGGGATCGGGGAGGGGATAGGGGGAGCATGGACTGATTTTTAGGGCCAGTGTCAGTATTTAAAGGAGTCTGGGATACTACAATCAGTGCTTAGAAGAGTCTGGGATAGTTAAATGAATGTTGTGGCCACTTACAGGGGAACCTAGACTGACAGGGTGGTCTGCTCCAGTTGCTGAAGTGGTAGACCTGATGACTTGACCTGCTTTTATTTCTCATTCCCTTGCACACTCACTTGCAATCCTATGTCTGTAATAAACCACCTGCATCTTTCCATACTTTATTCACTGGGGGCATCAAGGTAATTCCTGCTAGTTTCTTAGCAAGTTGAAAAGCTAAGTTAAACTGAACTTCTGGGAATGGGGGACAGGACTTTACCAGGTGGACATGAAGCCAGCCCCAGCATCTTATTTTGAGCTCTAGGCACAAAGCCATTTCTGAGCAATAAAGACATTGTGTTTTTGGTAGGAGGATGGGTCAAGCATTAGGTGAGCAATTAGTGATCTTCAAACCCATCTGCATCAATGGCCTGCCACTTACCACCCCCAGAACCTGTCCTGCCATGTGCTGAGTCTCTTGGGGCACCAGATCCATGTTGGGAGATGGCTGATGAATGCAGGAGGATGGCAGGAAGCTCCAGATCCTTGTTGTCCAAACTCAGGTTCACTTCAGAGTCCATGTGGCTATGGCAGCGAAGGGAAAAAAAAATAAACATCAGTCTACATGCATATCATGCATATATAGCTAACCTTGTAACGCTTCTTTGCAAAAAAGTTCTTACCAATAGACAGAGTGAGTCTAACTGTTTAAAGTCCCTTTTATTTATTGGATTCCCAGTGATATGTTAAAACCAGTTTTGCAGATAGGCTATTCTGGAGGTATACTTGTCAGTCAGTTGCCTAGGCATTTTTCTTTTAGTTGTCCTGAAGTGTTTACCAAAAGGTTGCTTATCATAGCTGTTCTTTTGCTTCTTCTCCCCCTCCTTGCCCCCCAGCACCCTGCTATTAGACTAAAATGAGATATTAATGCAGTATATATTGAAACCCCCCTGACACATACAGGATTAATGAATTAAGACAGAGCAAGCCAATATCCACTGCAGTGCTTAATTTTAAGCATGTACCCATGAAGGGTTTCTGATTTGGGGAACAGATGAGCTTATTTTTGGAGCTTTGGTAGCTGCATATATTTTGTTCTTTCTTGAAGATTATTATTATTTTTAAGCCAGAATGAATGTATATAGTTGCCTTTTGTGCCTGAAATATGTAACAGAAATATAGTTGGTTGAGGTTTGTTTTTTTTCAGACCACAAGCATAGACTTAGAAATGCTAGGTGTAGTAAAAAATTTAATTTCAGATGTAGCCTCATTTTATTCATAATGATGGAATCTTATCTTTTGAACTTTCTGACTGCTATGCTTAGAAAAAGGATTAGTCTTCTTTCAAAGGTCACCATGCCCTAAAATAAAGCATTTTAGTATGGTTTTTCTAATCAGTATGTAAATCACATTACAAATGACTTTTGACCAAAGGCATGCTTTTTTGACTGCATGTTAGAAGACTTGTACTTTATAGAATACGATGGCATTCTCACAACCCCTCCCCAACACCCAAAAAAACCCAACCCAACTATAGGACAGCAGTGTTCAAACAAAGTATTATGTTGTAATCGGGAATTAAGCCCAGTTAATTAGTGAACACAAATTAGGTGTTCAGAATCATATGTATGCTTTTCTCTCTCTCCTGCTTTCTGTTCTTACACATGCAGACACACTTGTGTGTGTAAGATGGAAAGCGAGAAGTATGGATATATGTGTACAACCAAAGTATGGATATGTATGTACAACAGATTGCATGTACAGCCACAAAATTATGTAACTTATTATCTAAATTTTAGTTTCCAATTCTCCTGTCTATGTACAAAATACAACTTGTCAGTAAAATGTTAATTTCCATTGAAAAATCAAGACCTCTTCACCTTTACATTTGAAGGCAATGATAAAACTTTCATTAATTTCCATGCCTTCAAATTAGGTACCCTGTTTACATCAATTAAACAAGATAACTTGTGGTTTCTCACACATGTTTAGCTTTTTGTCAGAAAAGTATGCAGAGCTCTTAAGAATCTTCCAGGAAAATTTAAATGAAAGCATGTAAGTTTACTTTTTGCTGGTTTTTTGCAAAGGGTTGAATTTAACCTTGGGTTTCCACAAATATTAGGCTAAAAAAATGCATGAAGTTTTCAGTCTAATAACACCTGGATAATCTCATGATCTTGAACTTCTGATTTCCTGCAAGAGGTAGGGAAGCCAACGGGGGGGGTGAGAGAGAGAGAGAGAGAGAGACCTAATCTCTTATGTATTACAGAAGTGTTTTGTCCATTAGATGGAAGACTATTTGAAACACTAAAGCTATACCTTTGCCAAAGCATCTATGAAAAAGTCTGTGACAAGGACAGAGAGCATTTCTTTAGTACAAA
>NW_017729008.1:8800624-8802845 GCF_001723915.1 Gavialis gangeticus | reverse complement strand
GAAGTGTTTTGTCCATTAGATGGAAGACTATTTGAAACACTAAAGCTATACCTTTGCCAAAGCATCTATGAAAAAGTCTGTGACAAGGACAGAGAGCATTTCTTTAGTACAAACCAATTAATATACTATACATTTTTTCATTTGGGAAAAATACCACTGATAAAATGATGATCTATATTTTCAAGTCAGATAAATATTTTCAGCCGGGGAAAAAGATACCAGCTCCTTGAATTAGGTAATGTGCACATAACAATGCCAGAGAATTGTTAGTAATGACTATTTATAAGATATTATTCACTATTATAAAACATAGGATTTCAGTGGTTATTAATGTAAGATAGTAAAACATACTAATGAATACAAAGAACAGATAATACTAAGCCTTCAGCACTTTATTTCTGCTAAGTAGTATATGAAATAGTTTGCCTAAGAAACAGCCTAAAGCAGTGACCTTTAACCTATGTTATCTGCAAGAGCCTTCCATGTAGCTTGTGGCCATAAGAAATTATAAAGTTAGAACTGTGGTTGACAGTGGAGGGCAAAGTGAAATATTTCTTGTGTAATTTTGTTGCCCGTGCATTGATGAAGTTTTAGGGACCACTAGCCTAGGGAGATCTGGGTAAATGAATTGAGGGACTGAAATGGGGGGTACCATGTATATCATTTAAAAAAACCAGAATTTAACACAACTTGGTATTTCACCTTATAATGCCACAAACAAAATCATAAACCCCAACAAAATAATTAAAATTCAATTATCTAAAGGAGGCATGCCATAAATTAGCCCTGTACTTCACTGAGTGCCACTCTGGTCTCCTTCCCTGCCCAATCTTCTGTTCTGCCCTGTGCCTGATCTGCTACTCTGCTTTCTGCCCTATCTGCCACTGTGCTGCCTGTTCCTTCCCCAGTCTGCTGTGTGCCACACACAGAAGCTGCCTGTGGCACACATGCCATGCTTCATTTGAAGCACCTTCTTTTCTAGGGAAAGAGATGCTTAGGAAAGCAAAGTATATTACAGGAAAGGAAAGACTTTTCAGCCTATTTGTCACTTCAGGTACAGTTCATTAACAAAGTAGTACAATAAGTAGAGCTACTAAAAAAATGATTTATTGGTACTTTAGGCTTGTTAAAACAGGTTAATGTCAATACAATTAGCTCTTGGATGAAGCCAGTCCACTACAAAGTAAGAGTTGACAGAGTGGCATTAAAACCTCATTTCAACCAACGCAGAAACATCACTAAGCAGTCAAACCCAGGGGAAATGCATAATATAATACCTGACTTTAAAGGATGGTCCAGAGAAGAGTCCTTTCTAATAAAAATTAGTGCATGTTGGAAGAGAATGTTCAAGGAATGGACAATGAGCAGAAGGTTGTGTGGATAATTTTAGTGCAATATGGGGAACAGACGGGATACAAGCGGGCATATAGAAATCAGTAAGTAGACAATGTAGTCAGGAGCAATACTGCATAGTCAGCACATGGCCAAGAACAAGAGGTCAACTACACATGCTAAACAGTAGATGCTAATTACACTGATTGGATGAAATTCTGCCAAGAAAGTATATACATTCTTCATAAATTAACTCAATTATGTAATTCTATTATATGCTATCAGAGAAGGCTGCATGTTAAGCTGCTTTTTTCTTAATATGAAAGAACCACAAAGGATGTTATCATTAACAATATTAAGTATTTAAAACTGTGAAAATATTCCACTAAGGGAAGGTAGATAGTATATATGCAAAATGTCTCACAATTCACACAATTCTTTAAATATACACATGTAAAGCAGCACGTGGCATGTTCAAAAAATAATCTTGTCTCCTTTCAACCCATGGGCTTGGTAACCTCTACCAGCATGAACCCTTGATCAGATACTTTTGACCAACCGGCTGGGACTGGATTATGGAAGTCGGGACTGTCTCAGGTTGCTCGGGATATATGGTTACCCTAGTTATAGGAGGAAAGGAGTGAAGAGAAGTGGAATGAGAAATAAAAAAACCCTAGCATGGGGGACACAAAAGGGAGAATCTAGTATGAAGGACAGGTGTGAAGCAGTGGACGAATTGGGGGCCTGCAGGAGACTACAGAGAGTGCTTGGCATGCTGACAGAATGGGGAGCAATTTTATGGGGAAGTGAACATTGGGGATACAGAAAGCACCTGCCATGTCAGAGAGAGGACTTTTCATAGTTTCTAGGGTCGGAAGGGACCTGAGCA
>NW_017729008.1:8784595-8800613 GCF_001723915.1 Gavialis gangeticus | reverse complement strand
AAAACCACCTGTGCACCCATCTCCTTCAGCACGCACCCCAAAGCATTTTGAATTTTGAAAACATAGACTATCAAAATGCAGAACAGAGAAATTTTGAGAAATGGAGAATATGAGGACGCACATAACTCCTGATGGGAGAAGAATAGAGACCCTGATATGGAGGGAAGAGGGCGCGCACAGAATCTGACATGGAAAGAGAATGGGTCGTAATGGTATGTGGGAAGTGCCATAAAAAGGACACTGATAGCCCCTTTATGGTGAGGAAGGGAAGAATGGGGAACATGTGGAAAAAAAAGAGAGTGAGGCAGCACATCGAATCCAAAGCCAAAGGGGAAAATGGGGGGTCTTAGTATGTCAGTGATAGGAGGATGGAGGTTGCCCAAAAGCCTAACATATGGGAAGAGATAAAAGGCGAATTATAAGAAGTTGTTGAAACAGAAAGATATGGGATGGACAAATATAGGGACCTGTGGAGTGGAATATAAATAACTGCAGGTGTGCAATGACCTTTGCTTACAGAAGTAACAAAGTGTGTGACTCATCATCTTTGAGATAAATTTCTCCATGTTACGTTGTTTGTTGGAATTGTTTGTCAGATAAGGTTAAAAAAGCTCCAAGGTGAAGTCAATGGCAAAATTTCCATGGGCTAGACGGGGCTCAGCATTTCACTGCTAATGTATATATTTATTTCCTAAGCAAATATGAAGTGCTCCTTCTTTGTATTGCTGTCATTTGCTGAGTTAGACCTTTTTAATGTAAGAAGCAAGATAGTAGAGTTAATTGATGGTACTGTTATTCTATGCTTCCTCATTTCCTATTGCAGCAACATTTCCTATTGCATCAAGCTAATTTCACTAGTAGTCTCCATGACTTCAGATCTTCTTGAAAAATTTCACTTCAATTAAAAGTCATGGATGTCACCATTATGCCTCTGTATATTACATTTCAGTAACACTACCACCACCAAGAACAAAAATAGTTCAAAAAGATTTAGGAACTGTTCTAAGTGGTGAAAATTTGCCTTAGTAGCTATTTTTACTGTTATTTCAAAATAGCTGGAAAATTTTCTAGTAATATTCCTATGTGGGCTGTATGAAAAGTGACTTTAAATCTGAGACATTATAGAAAAATATGAAATGCAGTATTTGAATGGATTTCTATCCTGTATTTTAATGTTTCTTACTGATAATGAGCTCCTGCTAGCTACTTTTCACTGAAAGCCACAGGATATGCATGTTAGAAGATGCTCAGAAAAAAGCCCCATGACATGTGTATGGTAGACTGATGGATTTACGAACCCAAATTTTCGAGGCCAGCTAAAAAAGTGGGCATTGTACATTTTAAGGAGGGAAGCAATTGGAAAATTGGTTGATTCTGGGGCCAGTCAAGCACTAGTCTGGTGTCAAGCAGAAATTAGAGCAGATTGTGGGTTCTCTAATTTGTTGAAGGTAATGCCCTCCCCACTTCTGGTATCCTAGAAGCCATTGAAGTAAATGAGAATCATTTGGGTCCAGAGATGCCTCAGCCATACCCCTTTCCCCTTGAACTTCAATTCGAGGTAATCCTCTGGGGGCTAGCTAAATCAGAGCCAGAGCTGCTTTGTGCCATCTGAGCAGTGCAAAGAGACCTTATCATTCCATCACATCAGACAGGAGATGTATAATTTTGTAAAGGTCTGAGCTTTTACATCATTTCTGAATGAATAGATTGCGGTGATATGTTTTCCAAAGAATGAGATTCTGCCTACTGAATGGTCCAACTACGTCTCTCCTTAGATTAGTGTTAGGCATTGTTGAGGTAACAAAAGAGCAGCTTCAAAAATAATGATCACATTACCAGTTTGGAAGGTGATACTAAGATAAGAATATTGCATACACTCTCTTGGATCTGGAAGAAAGAATGAGCTAAAATTGACTGTAATTGACTATTGAGCATTTAGTATGGCATTGAGTTTTACCCAGATACTAATGGACACCTCAAAGATCTTCTTCCATGAACTATATCTACAAGTTCTAGAGTGACATCAAGGGACATAGATTGGAGACACACGCACACTGATAGCACAGTGCAATACAGAAAGCCTGGCAGCAGATGGTCACAAAAAGACTCTAATGGAAAAGAATGTCACATTTTGTTAATGATGATTCTATGGGATATACAAGCATGGTAGGGAATCTAAGAAATCCACAGCTATCTGTAGGAGGATCCTGGCTGTTATCCCTACTTCATCGAATGAGAAATAGAGACTCAGACATTTAAGAATTAGTGTTGAAGTAGAGGGAATTAGAAGGATAGACTTTGTGTAGGTACAGGATAGGAATGTAGAGACGCATTCATTTTCCCCCTTGGATTCTAGTTCTGATTTTGCCACAGACACTAGTCCACCGCTTAGCTTCAGTTTCTTCAATCTTAAGAATGAGGAGAAGCATAATGATGAAAACAAACAGCACAAGTCAAGTGTATTGGAAGATAATTCAGTGGTAATAACTGGTATTCAGAATCTCTGGGCTGTTGGCTTTGTGCTTTTCTGATACCTAGAATGAATTGTACAGCATATTATTGTTGGCATCTAAAAATGTGCCACCAAGCTTCTATGTTCAACTATTCGCACTTGGAGAAATCCAGCAACTACCTGCATGCAAATGTTTTTCAGGAAGTGGTTCATCAACAACTGATTTCCTGACAGTCAAGTAAGCGGTGACTGGGGGAAAGGCAGGCAGAGCATATTTCAAGAACAGTGTAATTGCTGCTGCAGCACACTCCCTTAAGTCACACAATGGATTCTCACTGAGTAAAACGTAATTTTTCTTGGTGTGCTTCTTAACTACATAACCCATTCATGAATCCAGAAGAACAGAGCTCTGACTTTAAGGCAAAACCCTCTCTCAATATCTAACACAGTTATGTACTATTATAACAGGAAGTCAACTGGCCATCTAACCTGAACATTTTTAAATGAACATATTAATGATACCTTGAGTTCAAATACTATGATTGTAATGAAAGAACAATGGAAATACAGCAGCATAATTGATGGACACAGAAGACAATATTAGAAATCACCTCAACTAAATTAGCTTCATGTGCCCATTTTAAATATGAAAACAGCTAAGTAGATATTCCCCTACAGGGATTGGTAAGAAATATGTACTGCATTTGGTTTATCCTAAATGGCCACTGGATGTTACTGTTACTCTACCAAAAAAGAGCTTTAAGCATATATTTTCTGGCAATAAATCACCTGGTTGTAGAAAGGCAAGTTTGAGCATCTGAGTCATCTATAGTCATTTTCACTTGTTCTTACTTTTCATATGACATGTTATCAATACCTCTACCGGTAATAGGTATCCAGTTTTGTATGTGTGTGCAGTATGTTGTTTGCTTCACCCACGCTTACTTCAGATATGGCTTTCTGCCTAGGCTTTTTTCCTTCTGTGTGAATGCCAGGTACTGAAGTCTAGTGTTCTAACCTAGTCTAGTCTAACCAAAGTTTCCATCATCTCTCCATTTGTAGTAGCTATTAGAAAGTTGTCTACAGTTTCTCTCCCTGACAATCATGGAAATATAAATAATAAACCAAACTTGGTATTAAAGAGGCCAGTATTACAATCCTATATATTTTTTTCTGCTTGTACAAAGTTTTAGCAGCATATACAAATGTACTGAGAATTATATTCTGTCTGACCATTATATAGGTTAACTTCAACAAGGGAGATCATTTCTATTGTATTTTATATGGCTTTTATCTAAGGAATCTATTCTAATCCCACAGCCACTTGTGGGCTCAAGTCCAGGCTTCAATAAGTTCTGCATACCTACCGTACTCTTGCTGATATGCGTTTACTTTCCATTACCCATTAAGTGGTTTGTTAAGAGGTTGTTGCATAAAGAAAAATGAATGTTCTTTGGGTAGAAATTCTGGATTGGGTTTTTTTCATTTTCGTTTTTCCTAAGGTTCCTTAGGCCCCTGACACGTTACACTTAAAATGTGATGAACTGATTAACTGCATCTTAAGTAGTGACCTAGCTGCATGTTCATCCAATTAATGGCATAATAAAACCAGAAATAAGCAACAGAGTAAGTTGTTCCACAATAATAATAAGTTATTACACAATGTGCTCCAGAGACTGGGAGCACTTGTCAGCTGATTGGGGCTCCTATGTGGGAGAGCACAATGAGCTTCCCTGGCTGGGAGCCCTGACCAGCTGATGGAGCTCCAAGCTGTGGGACCCCGGGGTATCCCCCACCAGAGCTGAGGGTTCATATCACTGACTCTCAGCTGCATGTGGCATGGCAGGAAGTGCAGTTGTTTACTCATCCTGTCCTTTCCAGATTCTCCTGCCCAACAACTTGGCTTCATCCAGCTGTTTTCTCCTGATGTATGCAGATCACTTGAGCCACCAAAATTCCTTTTACTTCATTTTTCTGCCTGCATTTTCAGTGGGAGTAGACTGCTTAACATCACAAAGTCATATGCCCAATTCTCTCTTTATCTGAAGTTCAGATAACTCTGCAGAGAGACACAGGTGGGATATGAATGACTTCTTGCTGTTTATAACTAGGAAAGTTGGAAGCTGAAGCAAAGGCAGCACTAACTCAGTAAATGAACTTTAGCCTTTGATATCAGTCGATATCAGCTTGCAAGTTCTGAGTGGTTTGCAGGGGAATTCCAAATCTTACAGGTCTGGAACCAAAACTGCAAGTATAACAGAGTGGTTCTTAGTACCACCTATAGTTAACTTGACATTTCCCATTTTAACTTTGTCAGACTTAAAATATTTGGGAAGAAATTTCCCATGCCAGGTGCCTGTCTCATGCCAAATATTTTTGGAGGATTTGAACTAAAATAGCATCTGAGAGAGAAGTTGAAGGAAAACGCATTGTTTAATTTGTGTTAAATTCTTACAACCTTTGGGTGCCTGTACATGTGCTCAAGGGTGGGGAGGGGGCAGTGTTTTAATTAGAGCAGCTCTTGGGGGCCATTCTAATTAAATCTCGCACAGCGACTTACGTATTCAGCATTCCACCTTTCAAAGCAGCAGTGGAGGCATATATAACTAAAGCTCATTTGAGCTTTATTTAAAGCATCCCTGCTACTATTTTGAAATGTGGGATGCTGAATACACAAGACACTGCTGCACACTGCAGCATTCTGGTTAGAACACTCCAGCAGACTCAAATAATTGAGTTTGTAGAAGAATTCAATTAATTAAGTCTGCTCCAACATGTTCTAATCAGAACACGTTGGAGCATGTGTAAAAGTGCCCTTTTTGTTGCAAAGCTCTAGTGCTCCTTTGTCTCTCAGCAAAAACTTGAATTCTGTCTGGGATATTGTAGTAGTGTGAGGGATAAGTCTATTCCCATTCTGTGGAAAATTTGGTCAAATCCTAAGCATCTGAAAAAATTGCAGTTAACATATGTTCTGTACAGATTTATTAGAGTTTGGTGGCTAAATTCTCTGAAATACTTCCACAACTGCAGGAGGTAAATGTAGCAGTCTTTGTAATTGCTCCTTATAGTTGGTAAAGTGTTGTCATGCCCAGGAATTAAGAGTTGGAAAAATAAGGACAATAGCAATATCATCTAATCTCACAGAGATATTATAAAAGTAAATATATTTGTACATATGAAGACTCATGTTATATTAATGGTACCATAAAAGTCTATAAGGAAATTAATCGTTTTGTACTTAAGGAAGTATTTAAATGGAGACAGCTGATATCAATATTTCTCATTGACGTAGAGAGAGACACTGAATGTGAAGGCTAACCCACATATTGCATATGTACCCATACCCTGAATGAAGCCGGGTCAACAGCAGAAGCCAGGGGTGGGGCAGGGGCACATCAGGGGGTGGGCAGCAGCAAATGGTGTTTCCCCATCTCTTGACCCATACTGCTGCCACAACCCCACAAACATGCTGTTGCCCCATTGCTTGACCTGCACTGTTGTCCCATCAGCAACATGGGTCGGGGGATGGGGCAGCAGTGCATACTGCTGCCCCATCCCCCCAGTGCAAGCTGCTACCCCATCCCCTGTTCAGTCCCCAACATGTGTTGCTGCCCATCCCCTTCCCATTCTCCACTTGTGCTACCACCCCATCCCAGACCCTAGTCTTGAGCCCTCCTTCACTCACTGCATTGTTGTTGACTCTATGGCTGCAAGTGGCAGTGGCAGCTCTGGCTCCCAACCCAGGGAAGAGCCAGAGCACTGATATTTGAATCTAAGACTGTGCTTGTTTGTACCTGCTGTTGACTGGGAGGATAGATCTGGTCTTAGATTTGAGTAAATACAGTAATTGAAAATTTACTTCATGTTGCATGTTCCCAAGAAAAGGCCAAATTAATTTTACAAGGACAATTTACTGATAGCTTCTCCTGCTTGACTTTGTCACTTTACTGGTTTTTAACAGTTTTATATGTAATATAAAATAAGAATGGGGCATATAGCATGTAGATTCTGAAGTGAAACTAACATGTATCACAATAGTTCTGTGGTCTTCTTTTTACTTTCTTTTATAATGTTGATGTCATTTATTAGAGGGTAGAACAAGATGAAGAAAACCTAAGGCTCCCGCAGCTCTTTGCATTTCCAATAACCTAAACTGGGACTCTTACTAAATTTCTAAGGCTTATAATGTGTTAACTTTTGAAGTGCTGGTTTCTTATATGAGTAAAGTAAACAGAGCTGAATTTTGGCACGTGTTAAAAATAGTGACCATATATCTTGTTTTCATTGCGACAGTCTTGTTTTAAACACCTGTCCCAGGTATTCCATTATTTGGGTCAAAATTTTGTCCCATTTTTAGCTGGAGACAGCTGAGCTTGCTGGAAAATGGGGTGGATGGGTCAGGTGGAACAGATCACCTAGGGAAATATGGTCACCCTAGTTAAAAAGCCCCAGTTTACATATATGAGTAATAAAACAGGGTTTGTACAGTGCACCAGACCCAAACATTTCTGGGTTATTAACAACTTTACAATATCATGGTATTTTGAAAAACAAAAAAAAAATTTTTCTTTCTAAAACATTATTTGACTACTTATAAGAAAGAACCCGTAATAAGGTGCAACCTAAAAGACGCATTTTATTAAACTTGCAGCTGTTCTAAAGAGTGCATCCAATTCTAGGGACCATTGTCTTAAATAGATGATCTTGGCTATTCATCCTTATCCTTACAACTCTGTTTTGGGGAAATTAAACAAAAAGGTGGAATTTTCAGAAGCAGTTATTCTTGCGATGCCACACAGTAGGTAGGGCAGGATGGCAATTTAGAGACAAATTGGGTACATCCACACATGTGCTTTAATGTGCAGTAGCCTATTTTACTGTACATTAAACTGTCATGTAATTACACTAAAGTGCAGTAAAATAGGCTACTGCGCATTAAGCATCTCTTAAACATGCACATTTTTGTGCTGCACATTAGGGCAGCCTAATGTGCATTTATTTAGTAGCTCACATTGGAGGTGCTAAATTTAATGTGCATTAGGAAGAGCAAATCAATGCATGTGTAGATTGCACCCATTGATTCCAAGATCTATGACCTTTAATAGGCAACAGCCTAATTTGTCAGAAGCTAGGAATGGACTCGGGGATTGTCATAACGATGAACTGGAGTAACGGTGCATTGAAATTTGACATAAGCTCAGCAAGAAGGGGTAAGATCTTTCTTTTGTGTAGAAAGATATTAACGAGGCCAAATTTTGAATGTATTTGAATTCTTCTTATATCAGTTGGGTTGCACAGGATACAAGTTGATGCAAAATTTGATCCACTGTATCTAAGCAAGTTGCAGCTTAGTTTAGTCTTTTTAATGTGTCAGGGGGGAAAAAAACTTTATTAGACTGCTGAGTGCTACTTTATTCTGCATTCACAACCCAGCTAGAGCTGTGTTTGTTTTGTGTAATAAGGAAATATTTAATGGTGTCCGTCTGCTGTCTGTGTTCTCCTAGGAATTTGCATTGAACTGAAGATGGCAAGTCATTTAACTTAATGGAATTGAGCAGCACAACCCAGCCTAACTCTTGGAAATAAACTTTAAAGCATGTAGCTTGAGACTGAGTTGTGCAGATCAATTTCATTATCTTAACCTAACTAAAGGGGAGAGTGTTTTCCTTGTGACAAGATAAAGCAGACAAACTGCAGAGGACATTTACTGCTTGCTTCTTGATCACACTCTGCATTTGGGTGCACCTAGGGAAAGCCATAAGTTTTATCATCTTACTTAAAGAAATAATGTACTTATCTTTCCTGCAGTGACTCTTTTCAGCTGATAAATATTCATTCTAGTTTATTTAACCCAACTGAAAGAAAAATTTTGATAGGACTCGTATATAGGTTATATTTATTTCTTCCAGAATATTTTTCTCCAGCATTTTTATAACAGGAAAGATGTACAATAGTCTCTAAGAATATTTTTCTAAAAATTAGAAACCCAGAGCATTCAAATCCAGGTGAGAGAAGCCAAAGTGGGACAAAAAATAAAGAATATACTGGAAAGAGGAATCCTGAGGGACACATTTTCAGTTCCTGATCATGGCATAACTGTGAGAAGATCTGGATCTTCACACTTCACTACCTAGAAAACTGATTTTGCCCTTGGTAAAAGTTGTGCTTCCTGTGAATGCCTGTGTGAAATACCAACATTAAATCATCTGCTTTCAATGCTAACTACTGGGATTTCAAATTACACTATACAGCCTTTTGGCAATTAGCTTCACTGCTTCATTAGCTGTTCATTTGTAGGAGTGAGCTAGTCTGTCCTAGAATATGTTTGTATATATTCATAGTGACTAACAGGAACATATGTGCAGTAACCTACAACTACTGGAATCTAAGATATCTCTTAATGGTAACACTTCATACTATTTATTTTGTATGATGTCAGATATCAACTTCCAAATCTATGAGCCACTGTCTGGTATTATCATTCGATGTGCAGATTCCATCTCCCCTGTCTGGGCACTGGTTAAGATTGCAGCTTTTGATTAAGCTCTGTGCTGATTGTTGGACCACATTCACAAAGGGGCTCTCAAAGATGTTCATCTTGTGAAGCATTGTTTCAAAGTGTCCACATCCAGTCTATTCAGTTTGACCCATGCTTTTCTGTCAAGGTCATGCCAATGGCTACAGGGGACAGGACCAGGAGCAACAGCTTCAAGCTGCAGCAGGGGAAATTTAGGTTGGAGATTAGGAGGACCTTTCTACCTATGAGGGTGGTCAGGCACTAAAACAGGCTTCAGGTTTCCCTCAATTTATGCGGTACATGTGTTCCCAGAGAATGCCGCTTAAAGTGAACCCACTTTACAGTGTAACAAATAGGCATATGTTCCCATGGTAGTGATGGGGGGAGGGAGGGAATGAGGCTGGGACTAGGGAGTGAGGCTGCGAAGGAGCAGGGGGAGGGATGGACAAGGCAGCAAAGCGGAGGGAACAGAGTGGCACTCACCCAAGTCCTGGCTGCTGCAACCCCAGGAGTGGCCAGTGCCAGCAGCCTGCAGCCGCTGGGCTGCACCATGCTCTATCTGCCCCTTGCTCCTGGGCTCTGCTTGTTTGCACTCACCTCTGCTTCTGAGCTGCACCATGCACTGGTGCAGGTAGCTGGTGTCAGCTACTCCTGGGGCTGCTCCAGCACAGGCTGGGGTGAGTGTGGACAAGTATAGCCCTGGGCAGCATGGGGCGCAGCACTCACTCTGGCTCTGGGAGTGGCTAACACCAGCTGCCTGCAGTTGCTGGGCCTGCACGGTGCCCTGAGCCCCACAGAACTCTGCTGGTCCCCACTCACTCCAGCTCCTGCTGCAGCAGCCCTGGGAATGGCCAATACTAGCTGCTGGGCTGTACTGTGCCCTGGTGCAGGCAGCTGGTGTCAGCTGCTCCAGGGCTGAGCTGAGTGCTGCGCCCTATGTCACCTGGGGCTCCGCTTGTCTGCGCTCGGGAGCAGCCGACACTAGCTGCCTGCAAAGGGCACCATGCATCCTAGGAGCAGAGGTGAGTGCAGACAAGTAGAGCCCAGGCATGGCGGGGACAGGCGGAGCATGTTGCAACCCAGTGGCTGCAGGCAGTTGATGCTGGCCACTGCAGTTGGGGCTGGGGTGAGTGGGGCCATGGCCCTTTCCCCTCCCCCCACAGACTTACTTGCTGGGGCCGGGGGGAGGTGCCTGTGCTGATCATATAAGAGCAAATTTACCTCGCGTATAACAAATTATGGGTCTAAATATGGCCATTGAACAAGAGTGAATTTGCATATAAAGAACCCACATAAATCGAGGGAAACCTGTACCTAGAAAAGCTGTGGAATCTCTATCCCTAGACATTTTCAAAAGGAGGTTAGACAGGCAGTTGGCTGGGATGGTTTAATCAGGGGCAATCCTACCTTGTGTGGAGGCTTAACTAGATGACATTGTCAGATCCCTTCCAGCTCTAATTTCCTATGATCCTACGATATGCAACAAAGCTTCTGCCTTTTTTTCTCAGCGGTAGAGAAATCCATAGTAATGCAAACCATCTGTAGACTCAGTTCTTTTCATATTTGGCAACAGAAGTATCCAAGTATATGCAATTGACTTTTTTCTATATCTGTCGCATGCAATTTGCTATCCTATGCTTAGGGATGAATGAAGTAAAAATAAATCATTGGAGATGAAGTGAAGGGTTTCCTTTGTTATTATAATGCACTGCATAGCATTACCCTTTCAGTACACAGTACTAAAATAATAATGATACCAATGGATGAAAAGAAAACACTGTATCTATATTCTGCCGTACATTTTCCTGTGGAAGATTCATCTCAGAGACCAGAATTCAGGAGTCCATCCCTATCTAGTAAAGAACTTAAGTAACTGAATAGGGGCCAGAACAAGGAGAATACTGGAAAGGGAGGTAATTCTGGATACTTTAATGAAGAGACCTCTCAGAAATTATACATGGATATAATTTTTAGGGATCCAGCAGTACTAGGATGTGAACTACAGTCCTTGATCCAAACAGCCCAAACAGGATGTTCTCTTCTAATCACACCCTCTCCCATTAATGCTCTAAGCATAATGTGAAGACTTGACCCATTCTTGGATAGTACAGGTAGGGCCTGCCACTAGACATGACTGAAGAGATGTAGTTTCTCATTGGCCTAAGTACAGCTTTGGTCATTGCACTGCTATTACAATGTGCTGTGGCTTCCCCTCTTCCTCTCCCCCCCACTGCCATTTTTTTCTAAAGTAGCTCATCAAAATAGGCCTGTAATGTAAGGCTTCTATACTGCAGCCTGGGTCAGCACTGTAATGCTCAGGTAGGCTCCTTCCCTGCTGCCCTTGTTAAGTGCGCTGAACCAGTTATTACTAATGAAGGTTGGCTGACCCTTGGCCCCTTCCCTCCAAGTGGTTCTCAAGCTGCATTCAAGGAACTCCTCCAGTGTCTGAGTCTTGCTGCATAACACATTGGTCTTCAGTCTCTGAGCAGCTTCTGTCCAAGCAATATCTCTGGCTTTCCTACTTCCTAACCCTGCCTTTGGATTGCTTCTGGATTTCGGGCTTTGGATTCTTTCTGCAGAACTATTTCCTGACTCTTGACCCCAGTTTGGCTTACTCTTGGACTTTGCACTGTAGATTTATTTTTTGGACTTGTTAACTAGGTTTCTGATTCCTGGCTCTTGACCTTGGCGTGGCATTTATGTTCCTGACTTGTGGCTTCTGACCTTGTAGCCTCCTGTGTTGTTCACTAGCACGCTTCACTTTTTCTGGCCTTTTGGGTGCCACTGCCTCTTCTTTGGTCGATAGCTTGTCATCTGGGCAGATACCTTGAAAGATCCCCAGGGATTCTTTCCTGCCATGTCTTATTGCTATTGGTTATTGTTGGGAGGGTGTTTTTAAGTCCTGCCTTTCCTGGTTCCGTCCTTCGGTACTCTCACCCGGCTTCCCATATCAGGGCTCCATCTCCCTTACACCCTGCCTTGCCCCAACCAAAGATCTTGCTTCTTGGTGGTGGCCAAGACAAAGTCGGCTTGCCATGGTAAGGGCTTTAGCCCTTATAGGTTCACAGTCCAGTTCAGATGGCATACTGCCCAGCCTCAGGCCTCACGTAAGCCTGACTTGTATTTCTATTCACCCCTGATTGCCTTGCTCCCAGGTGTGCTCCCCTTTCTCCCAGTTTTAACTCACAGTATCTGATAGCGTCTCCTTTCTTTCTTTCTTTCTTTTTAAGGCTCGCCACTGTTCCAGTCCACACTGGCTCTATCCGGGATTCACAGTCCCATCTCAGGTATGAGTTCAGGCTCTGCTGAGCCAGCGTTGTCTGGGCATGCCCCTTCCTGGGGCTGCCACCACTTGCCCCTGTCAGGGATGCTGATCAATCCTGGCCACTCTGACACTTCCAGAGGACCCATTTCCCATCCTCCCCAAGTGTCACGCTGCAAGATTTTTATTTCCACTTCCAAGGGCTGGCTGGCGAACTGGCATTGGCATGCTGCCATAAAGCACGCCCATGCTGGTGTGAGTGCATGTGCTGGTTCTCCTGTGGCCCGCTGCGGCCACTTTGGCTTTTCTTTCAGTTTTGGCATGGCCTATCCTCCTATGGCAGTCTCTCTCCTGCCACACTTCTGGCCACCTTCAGGTCTCTCTCTGCTCCTGCCCACAAGGTAAGTTTTTATTCATGGCAGTGTCCCTGCCACAGACCCTTACCCGTGTAACCCCCAATTCCATACTCAGCTCCATCCACTAGAGTGGCTGGTCTGGTGGACCATGATATGTAAGAAGTAGACTAGGCTCATTTTCCTATGGATAACATGATAGATGCCATTGCTTGAACAGATAGAATCATAGAAAATTAGGGTTGAAGGGGACCTTACTCTGCTGCTGCTCTCCGTTCTTTCTTTCCTTAGGATCCTGAACTCAACCATCTCATGGTCACTACTGCCCAAGTTGCCATCCACTACTCTCTGTGAGCTCTCTGTGAGCTTTTAGTGAGCCTGTCTGATAAGATGCTCTGCTCTCTCTTTGTCAGGTTGATCCTATCTCTTCCCAGAAATTCTTCTTGGAAGAACATCCCATGGTCAAAGAAGCCAAATTCCTGCTGGCATCTTTGCACCACCTTGCAGCCAGGCATTGATCTACAGGATGCACCCATTTCTGCTCCAGACCCTTTCCCTTGACCAGAAGGATTGACAAAAACATGACGTGAGCCCCAGGCCCCTTCACCCTTGCACCAGAGCCCTGTAGTCACTTTTGTTCCGCTCAGGGTCTCCCCTGGCAGTATTGTTAGAGGTCAAAATTGGACTTACGATCATGGCAAGGCTGTTTGGTTCTTAATGAGTCAATAGATGACCTTTATTTGGCCTACTTGTTGCAAGTGCCTGTGAAGATGCTGGAATTAGGTGCCATGTGAACATCCACATACCATGTGCAGAGCCTTAGTGGGTGGTGTGCTACACCTATAAACCTCTGATTGCCAGGAGGTCCAAAGTCTGTGTGTGTGTGGATGTCAGAAGGTGTACGTGGTGAGGTTTAAGTCTGTGTTGACTGAGAGTGTGAGAAGTAGTAGAAGGAAAGTGTATTGTGAGGAACTGATTGGTTTACTGAGAGAGTGAAAGAAAGAGCATGGCATGTGTTCCATCTAAGACTGAATGACTGAGTGGTTTGGTGAGTGGACTGTGGAGATGCATGGAGCTGAACTTCTGGGCCTGTGAGACTTCATCAGTCTCCACCATTTCTGATGTCCAGTTTACCGGTGAAAGTAGATAGAGTTGGCTCCTCGGGTTCTTTACCCTCCAGGAGTGCACAGAACTTATGGCAGCAGCCCTCTACTCTCTCTTTATTGTAAGTATCACCCATCCTCCCTTCTTTCTCTTTCCTGGTTTTGGGTATTCCTTTCCTCTGCTTATACGTGGGAGGTAAACTGCCACTGGGCAGCTGACCGGGCTTGGACTGTGCTCAAGTGATCTGAAGCAGGAGCTTCCTGAGCTTAATAAAGCCTTCCCCTTTTAATAAAGTTAAACCCTGTCCCTGTCCTTGATTGTACTGTTATTTAATAGAATAAATGTATATATATTTATATAGACTATTATTGCTAGCATTTGTTAAAGTTATTGTGTGAAGTGTGTGTTCTCTCTTTTAACATTATCATTAATAAACCACTTAATTCACTTAATTGATACATTTGTGTAGGCATCCTTAATTAGTTACAGGGAAATTAATTACCAGATTGGTTGGGTGGTGACAGATATGCCCTGATCAATTTGTTAGTCAACCTGGGGCCAAAATCACCTCAATTGGAAACTGGACTAAAAAGTCAGCCATTAATTGGATGGTTAATTAGACATCAATTAAGTCCTGGTCCAACAGTATCATTGGTGCCCAAATGGATGAGCAGCATGGGGGAGTAGTTAGAGGGCCGGATGAGTCTCAGTAATCCCCCCATGACATCTTGGATCCAGGCTCCAGGCAAGCAGCAGACTTCCTGAGACAACAAGTCAGGTCGGCAGATGGCTGATTGATACAATTTTTATAGTTCTGGGAAGTATTTCTTCTTTTTTTTTTTTCTGTTGTTGAATACTGGATGACACTCTGACCCTGATTATGGTGTTCATAAAATAACTCAATGAACAACAAAATGAGTTTCACATTACAAAACTATGAGCCAGAAATGTGTTAAATAGACCATACTAATTTATCAATACATCTTTACTGCAACCAAAAAATAACAAAGCTTTGTTTATTTTAGGGTTTACTGGGAACGTTTTGTGTAAATCTGAAAGTAATTTGTGACACACACTTTTTTTCCCTAAAGGTTTATTTCTTCAGAATCTTTCTGTGCCCATTTGATAACTGAATGGATCATTGCCTGTACAAAATGAGCATAGCTATGCTATGCTATTTGATAATGGTTGTGAGGAGAAGGATCATGCTCTTTGATTATCTTTGAAAATTTTCAGCTGTATAAGGCATAACCCAGGAGGGATGTTAAGATTTCTATAACAAAAGAGTACATTTTCAAATAGCTAGTTTGATCAAATTTTGTTTCTGTGCAGTTTGAGGATACAATATCATTTAGAGACTGGGATATATTTTTAGACTTGCGCATGAAAAATAAACACACAAAATCTAAAGGTCTAGGTTATTCCAAAGGATTATTTTGGAAGTTTAGCCTTTTATAAGTTCATAAGTTTTAGTAAGGAGATGTTAATGACCCATTAGTATCCTAAATGTCTTTTTAAAAATAATTTATCATTTTAATTCAATGTGAACAGATCTAAATCCCAACGAAGTGAATGGAAGCATTCCTTTGTTTCCAGTAGGTTTTGGATCAGACACTTAGACATCAAAAAAATAGAAAATAAAATGTATGGAGATGAATACCTAGGCAACACCATACCTTGGACACTGCACATTATATCTGCCTAGTAGAAGGTAGGGCTGGTAATATGCCCAGATGATCAAGATATTTATCGTGCAGTAAAAATGGTGAATAAGCCCCAAAAATGGTGAACCAGCCTAAAAGTTGTTATTGGTTAAATATGGAACTTCTTGGTGGCTCATTTGTATCATGCATGGTGACATATTTGAAGGTGCCATCATGCCCTACCTTCATAATGCAGCTCCATATTTATTTAGCTATAATACTGATAAAACATTTTTATGATGTAGGAGAGAGAAAGCTTGATCATTATGATCAGGAACTTGTGGGCATTATCTGTAAGATTACTGGTTATTCCTTTAATTCATTCTGATTACAGATCCTCACACTTTCCAGCAATAAGAAAACAATACTTTGAAGGCATATTCATTTTTATCAATTTTTGTTGGTGATATACCGTGTTTCCTGCACAGTGGATCATTACTAATGATAATTACCGCAGTCTGATTCCTGCCAGGGTATGAGTCTAATGAAGCTGAAATATTTTTTTTTCCCCAAGGCATTCTAAATTTATCTACCTTTCATTACAACACTGGGGAGCTAGCATTTTATTTTTAAGTGGGGGGCGGGTTTGGTTGATTTCCTGGGAAATCGCAGCCAATGCCGTTTTTC
>NW_017729008.1:8772236-8784510 GCF_001723915.1 Gavialis gangeticus | reverse complement strand
GGGGGGGGGGGGGCTGGTCAAGGGAGAGAGCATTTCCACTGAATCTGGGACAAGGAGCAATAATAAAGGGATGGTAGTATCAGCAGAGGGGTTGTTGTTGCACAGTGTGGTAGTTGCACAGGTTTCAGCATGGGCAAATCAAACTTCTCTGGCAACCTGGGTAAATAGCCTGGTCATAAGCCTGAAATTTCTACTAGTACTGCTTCACTATTATTGTTAAATTACTGCTAAATCTAAAGATGTATGTCTACCTGTGCTACAATCACTCCTTCATTTATTTGTAAAGTATAAATTTAGAGCAAGCCATAGTTGCTCTAATTATTGTGTCTTCAAGGAATGAGATGGAACAAAGTAGTTCACAGCAAATTTTTTCCTTTCTTGTTCATGACAATATCTGAGGTGTTTGCCCAGTTTTAGAAATGCCCATAAAAAGCATTTCCTGAGATATGGAGAGATGAACAAATTATATCAAGTTACTATATGTTAACTACTGGAAACAGTTTAATGTGTCTGCTCCTATCCCAAAGTAAGTGAAAGCTAAAATAGTTACAGTAGTTTAACTTCTATTTTCTATGGGATAGGAGCAGATGCACAGAACAGCTGATGTGTTAAGTCCCACCCATACCTTTTAACATATAATTTATGTGTCTGGCCATGTTTGTAGTAGGGTGTGTTGGCAGAATTGTCAAGGTATTTCACAGTGGTTCATAGGTATAAAATTTGAGCCCTATTCTAGACTTATACTGAAGCCTGCCCTCAGTTGGCACAGCTATAAATGGTTACTGGTTATTCAGGGTTAAATGTGGCTGGATGTAAAATTAGCCACATCACTCCCTTGTGCTGTTGGCAATAGAAACTAGGGTGCCCTAACCATGTTGGGCTGACAGGCTTAGGTGGACTTTGAGTTTATGACCACTGTAGGCATAGAGCAGATCTCTAGGCTTGCAAAAATAACTTTTAAGAGGTGTGTTTTTGTTTTTTGTTTTTAAAGAGTGGTGGAAATGTGACTTGTAGTCTAGAAAAATTCAAGAACTGATACCATTCAGGAAGCTGGTTTATATTTGACATGAAACCAAGAAAATCTAGCCTGGATACTTTTATAAACTTAAAATGAAACTGGTAAATATGAGAAGCTATAGAAAAAGGTGTAAGTGCAGCATGACAATATGTTAAAGCCTATACTCATTTGGGATAGTCAGTACTAAAAAATACAGGTTTTCCTCGCTTTATGTGGTACATGCGTTCCCGGAAAACTGTGAATAAATCAAAGTTGCATAAAGGGAACTCAGTTTATAAGGTAACAAATAGGAATACATTCCGATGGTGGTGAGGTAAGAAGGAAGTGGGGCTGAGGCTAGAGAAGGGGTGGGGGGAGGGACACAGCACAGCCCAGCAGCTGTAGGCAGGTGGCATTGACCACTCCCAGGGCTGCAGCAAGGGCCAAAGTGCAGGGAACTGTCAGTGGGTGTGGGATGGAGGGGGCACAGCTCTTTCTGCTACATACACCCTGGAAGGGCTGTGGGCTGAGGGGCTGCACTGGGCTCTTCCCAGGGGGCACATGCCCCCAGATCTGCCTCTCATGCTCTTCCTGGAGCCAAGTGCTGCAGCCCACTGACAGTTCCCTCCACTTTGCTCCTGCTGCTACCCCAGGAGCGGCTGGCACCACCTGCCTGTAGACACTGGAGTGCACCACACCCTTCCCCTGACTCCTTCCCTTACAGACTTGTCTCGCATATAACGAATGTACCTTGCAGATAACAAAATGTGGGTGGAAAAAGGGTAATCACATAAGAGTGAATTCACATATACTGAACCTGCGTAAAGTGAGAAGAAACTGTATTGCAAGCAACACTTTGAATGACCTCAGACAGTTTAAAGGCTTTAAGGGGTTACCACTGTTAACTTTCTCAGAAATTTTGGGAACACAGATATAATGGGATAGCTAATGAACATTCCCTCAAGATATTTTTAAATAACAAGATCAGCTTTCAGAACAAAGAGCAAACCCAGCATATTTGGAGAGCTCTCAGAATTGGTCCACATGCACATAGTGGCCCCATCTACAAAAGAGGCAGACTGTGCAGTTGTTGCCCTGTGGGGTCAGGCCAACTCTCAAGAACTCAATATTGCACTGTTAGACAGGTGGGTGTGACACAATTGCACATATACAAACACACAAATCAATTAGGTGCATACACATATACACTACCAGCTCAGGTACATACTCATCCAAACCAGCCTAGGCACATGCATACTTATCACTGATTCAAGCACATACACTATACACCCCAAATATTAGACACAGATCACTAATTCGTATATCATGCACACAATGACATATGTATACATACACACACACCAGTTCACACGCATACAATCCACCTACACATACACATTGGTAAGTTCCTAACTTGGATGCTACAGTGTGTATGTGTGTGCTTGGGGTACCTGGGATACTTGGGGGAAGGTTCAGGTGAGAGAGAGAGTGTTGAAGTGTAGGGAGTGAAAGTTGCCAGAACCGGGATTAGAACCAATGGACTAGAGAAAAGCTAGCGGAAGAACTGAGGCTTGGGTTTACTTAAAGTAGACTGGGGCTGGAAATTGAGGCAGACAGGTGAGATATTGGGGGGTGGAGTGCAGATAAATGGTGGCAAGGAGGAGATAGCCAGGAAAGAAACTAAGGCAGAAACCTGGTTGCTCAGGGAAAAAGGAAAAGGCAGTGGGGATAAGACAGTGGCAAAGAAACAGGGGGTTTGGAGCCAGAGAGGAGCTCAGAACAGGTGTTGGAGGTGGCAGAGAGCCAGAAGCAGGAGAGGGAGAAATGAGACAGAAGTTAGAGGGGTGAGGAGAAGAGATTGCAGCAGGGCCCAACCATAGTAAAGCAAAACGCAACTTAGAGGTCCAAATTGCAGTTTTATTACGCAGACAACACACTACACAGCCCCATGAAGTTATTGGTTCACACACACACACAAAAGCACTCACAATGGCAGCAGGAGTGCAGTTTCGGGTGTCTGTAATGGTGGGGTACAATGGTAGAGCTGCTGGTTCTGCAGGGTCTTTTGTCTTTCAAATGCTGGGTTATTGTCTCTGTTCCTGGGTGAGGTACACTATTTGCATTGATAAATCAATCATTCCCAATCACTCTCATTCATCCGCGAACCAATTTACATGGGAGGGGTATGTGACTCATACAGTTGCAACACAGGGAATGCCTGGGCAGAGGACACAAGATGGAGACTTGACATACAAAATGGAAACTTTACATGACTTTGGTTCACTTACAAACACAGGCCTAAACCATACAATATCCATTTGAAACAATAAAAATCAATACAAAAATGATGCTAATACTATATACAACAGTAAGAATTAATGCAAGCCTAATAATAATGTAATATAAAGCAGTAGATATGCAAAACCAAAAACTTGCTAACAAAATAGAAATGTTAAAGCTTATCCTAAATCTGAGCATGCTTATGCTTGTCTATAGGGAATAGAGAGGGAGAGAAAGAAAAGCCAGAAATAATTGAGGAAGGGAATGCATATCTATCATATGTATGTATATATGTATGTATGTATTAAAAAGGAAAAACTGGGGGTTTTGCTACACAGTAGCCAGGATTACTGTGTAGTACTGTTGCCACATGCTTTTTTTCCTGATGCTCCTGAGCAGTAGCAACGAGCTACTATTGTACAATAGCTTATAACTACCCCCCCCTCGTGTCTCTGTTCTGGAGCACTCGTCTGAAGATGTCTCTGTGTCTCATTGTAAATAGTGCACACAGTGTTTGGATAGATATCCAAGTTCTCAGGCAATCAAGTGTTTCTGACATATTTTTAGGTATTTATGACAGCCCAAATGCGTTTTCTGACAGGACCTTTCCAACCTCTCTAGAAGAAAATGTGGCAAAATTCCTGGAAAATTTATTGTTTTGCGCCTTACAAAGTGGTTCAGATTCCTTTCAAGAAAATTAGAACTCTCACCCTTGATTATCGAAAACATTAGAAATTGGGAGTCATATGCTTTACTTTGGTTTTTTCCCCCTCTCTGTTGCGAATCAGGAGAGAAATTCCTTTACATTATTTGAGTTGAGTCTCTTAAGTCTAAGTACTGTATGCCATTTGGAATGTGGATTTAGTTCTGAACAATGCATTTGACATAGATATTTCTCTCTGCTCCCTTAGGGATTTATTGGAAATACTAGCCATCTATTAACATTATCTTGGGACTCTGCACAGTGAGAATAGATACTATAAATCTTAGTTGTATAAAAACCCAGAAGCTATAAGGTTTTACTGGACAGCAAATGGAAAACTCCAATAAGTTCAGACCTGTTTATTTTACTTAGAGTGAAAGAACATTCTGAGTGAAGCTTTCCTGGAAATGGTTTTGCATATAATCATCCACACATACGCTCAGATATATACCACAGTGTGTCTGCACACAGACGATTGGCTATTTGCACTGGTAATTCAAAATAAAAACCCCCCTTGTGTTTTGTAATTACTATGTCAATAGTTTTGGTCTTAGAGATGATTAAAATAAGGAATTTGAAAACAACATACTAAGCAGTATTCTGTTACTAATGGTACAGTTGAATTCAAACTCTCATTATTTGTTATTGGGAAAGTTTATGTACTTAGGGAAGTGAAAGGGACTTTATGATTTTTTTTTCCATACTACTTTTACTGATTTCACATTGACATCAAAGGGATTTGTACACCTTGATCACAGACAGAATGTAACTCTTAAATAGATTAGTTTTTTAGGCAGCCATTATTCTATTATAGCTGTTTGATAGCAGCTATCTTGAAAGGTGATGGGTATTACTCTTTGAAATGGTTTGACTACAAGTAGAAATCCTGTACCAGTTTGGATAGAGTTTAGCAACATCTGTGCTTCTTATTTGGTCTTCACCAAAGTGTAAGTGTTAGAGAAGGAAGAGAGATCTTTTAAAATTCTAAGCCTTTACCACAGGCACACAAAAACATCAGGAGACTGACTCTATAGGGGAAGTGAGCCAACTAACTCATGACACAATGGGATGAGTGCCTTTCTATCTTAAGTAGATTCAGTTCTATCTATCCCACCACTAAACCTACAAATATTGCAATTTTACAGTTCTCTGTACTGACAACAGATCATGGTGAGAGGAGTTAAAGGAATTTATTACCAGCTTGACAACACAAAGAACATTTGTGACTGAGGAAAAAACTTTCAAAAAGAAGCTAAAGCAGTTTCAGAGAAATGGCAGGAGTACTGTGAAGGCCTGAGTAACCACATCTTTGTGAACATCAAAAGATTAGTGAATGAACAAGAGGGGAGAAGATGTCTCTACATTTGGACGAAAAGCTTAAGCAGTAGCTTGAACCCTTAAAACTGTTAACAACTGCTATAGCCAACTATTCTACAGAGTGGCAATAAAACGGGGAAGGAGACAAAATCCTATAAGCAGAATGGATTGTATTCCCAGGCCCCAAGAAAGGGAATATTTTCTCCCAATCACAACATCAGCCTAATTAGTTACCCAAGAAAGTTATTACTATACAAAATGTTACTCTGGTGCCTCTAGTAAATGTATTACATCAAGAATTCAGGCCAGATGCTGTGGGGTGCTAGAGCATGGGTCTCTGGCATGTAGCCAGCATGTGATGTGTGTTCACTTCCTCTTCCCACTTCCCCCAGGGTCTCTGGGATTTGTAGTCCAGAATCACATCAGCAGGATTCTGCAGGGTTGTTTATCACTTCTTGCTGCTTCTAGGTGTTTCTGGGATTTGTAGTCCACAGTTGCAGCCAGAGTAAATTTGAGCAGGGAAAGGGGTGTTTAACACCCCCTCCCTGGCTCTAGTACCCAGCCATGTTTGCCTAGGGGAGGGGGAGCAGTCCTCCTCTCCCTTGCAGACTGGGCTGTATCCCCAACAGGGTTTGCCGCCCTCACCCCTTGTCAACCAGCCCTCGCTACTCCAGCTAGGGATCAGAGGGGCAGGACCAGCCCTGCTTTCTGGAGCAGACAGCACAGCCCAGCCCAGGGCTGCAAAACATGCTAGGATGCCAGGGGACTGTGATTTAAATTGAACCAGGAAGAGGTCTGGGACAGAAGTTTCATAAACTGGTTTGACCCAAATCAGTCATGTCTGATACTACATTCAACCAGGTTTATCTTAAACCATTTGAAACTGGCTTATGTGCACTGAACTTCTATTGTGTTACAGATCTAAACCAGTTTTTGATCACTTAAACTGGTTTATGTATAACTTCTGTCCCTAGCCTAAAATGAAACATCCCAACTTTGTAAACTTTAGGGAAGTATTTGTTCATGTATGGCAGTGAACATTATGGATTCTGACAAAGCAGCACATTAGTAAGGGAATAGTGGCAGCCAGTGAAGCCCTTTATAACTGCAAAGACTTCAGTCTTTGGTAGGCAACACACTGTGTGACAATAGCTAGGGTAAGACAAGGATTGTTCTTTGAAGGTATTATGTCAGAAGTCCTTCAAAACACAGAAGGACAGTATCAGGTGGATCCATTTAGATACCCTGAAGTTACGTCCACAAAAGTTGGTCAAACTGAAAAAGGAACCAGAAGAATTGCCCTAATAACAGCCCTTACAAAACTTGACAGAATACAGAAAGACAAGAATAACTTAAGCACATCCAAGATAAAACTTGGACTGATTGTGTTCTTAAGAACACCATATGGATGCGACTCAGGACTTTAGCAGCAGCAACAGAAAAGAAGAATTCAAGCCTTTGAATTCAGCTCTCTCTGAAGAATTCTATGGTACTGTATACAGCACACAGAACTAACAACTCTATTATAGAGAATCAGTAACCTTAATAATTGGATCCCATGAGCCTCTACTAGCAGCAGTAAAAAGACAGAAGCTGGAGTGCTTTGGCCATGTGACCACAGCAAGAGGTCTAGCAAGCATAATTCTTCAGGGAACAATCAAAAGGCAAAGAAGGGAAGTTGTCTAGGGAAAAATCGGCACAAAAACATCAAGAGAACATGGATGTGAAAATCACAGGCAGAGATTTGTTGAAGTGCTAAAGGCCATCTGAAGTAAAGGTAGTGTACAGAGCCAGCTCAGACACAGGATAAGGATGGAAAGAGTATAGCATAATTTACCCTAGGCTTGTTTTCAGTACCACAGCAAAAGGACTTTTTTTAGGAACTGATACATCATATGCATAAAAACTCTCCCATATAACTAGCAATGAAGACAATGGTTCAGCATCACAATTCTCCCACTCCTATAATTCTAATCCTTTCCTTTCTGCCACATATATGCATTTTTAAATGGTATATAGACCTTTCCAGATAATGTCTTTGAGGTAAAAAGCATAGAAATATATCATTTTGATCACTATATTATGAATTCATTTTCATTATTTTCTTCCCTTCATTTTAGTTATTGCATTGCATTGCATTGTATTCAGTATTGTATCTGATTCTTTTCTTTTCTTTTGTTGTTTACTTTTTGCAGTGTAGCTCCCTTCTATCAAAATATCCAGGAACTGGTAATGTCTCAACTCACTTTATGCTGACACAGAATTCAGTTGAAATTTCTCATTTCTTCTTTTTGGTTACATTTCTACTAAATGGCTATCACTGCTGTAGTCAACACATCTCTATTCCTTCTTTCCTAGAGAGCCAATGTGGGCACCCTTCAGAAAGGGCAAAGAAAACCCTATGCTGAGCAAAGCGTTCAGAAGAGTGAATGTCCATATTTCAGGCCCTCAAACAGAAGTGTGTCACCTCTGTGATATGCTTCAGCTCCACCAGCTTAAGGAAAATTGTCCTGAGGCTGCTTCTGAAGCTGGGTGTCAGCTGGCTTCAATATACTGTTGTGAAGACTCTGAGAGAGCAATGGTATTGCTAATATTAACTTCTCTTTCTAGCTGGCTAGCTAGAGTGAAGATGGATTGGGTCTTGTAATGATCCCAGAACCTTAAAACTAAAAAAAGGTTCTTTAATTAGCCCATAAGCACATGGACTATCTGTTTGAAATTTGTGCTGAATCTTTCTACCTGCTGTGCTTCATTTCAAATGTGAATGCTTTTTCATCTTTGTAATTTGCTGCAACAATTCAGACAAAAATCTAGGGGGAGTGAACCCTACCCTCTTCCTAATCATACTTAAAAATCTTTAGTCCCTGTATGGGTCTTGTGAACCAGACAAAATATTTCATGGTTCTTTTTATTGATTCTTCAGTGAATGATTAATGATTCCTAATGACCAAAGAGGAAATGGAGGTTAACTAATCCTCAACTAAGGTTCTGATGAGTTTTCTAAATCTAGAATATTAAGCATAATGGACCAGAAAGCATGAGCAAGATGAAGGTAATTTATGTAATTTGGGACCTCTTCCTCATGTTAAAACTGAAGAAGTAATGCAAAAATAAGATGCTCCAAGCAAATTCTTTCTTTTTATTTATAAAGAAACAACTGTTTCTTTGTATCTCTTCAGTAATAATGTATATAAAGTTAGTTTTAAAACATCCTAATCCTACATCCCTTACCTATGATAGGAATGATTAGTCATATGAGAAGTCCCACAGAAAGTTAATGTGATTAAGCATTACTTCTACAAACATAAACGTTGAAAAATTGGGGCTTGGATTTGTCACTTTACCTAACAGCTCATACAGACATTTCTGCCAGCCAGTCTCTTGTGTTTGTAATGTTCACTGGATCGTTTTGTGGATATATGAAAGTATTTTATCCCAATTTTGAGAGAATTATACTATGATCTGTTCTAATTAAATGGAATAGTTCTAGACTTAAAAATTTTTTTTCTGGTAGTCCTCTATTAGATGGTGAATTTTTTTGGTTATAAAGAGAATTCGGATGTGATTCCTGGATCCATGCTTATCTCCTTGCTCTGTTCCCATGCCTCACAAAAAGGAGAGTGGATCAATTGGAGGCCCTGAAAAGTAGATTAGCTGAGGAGGCAAAGCTATGTGAGTGATGGAAAAAGGCAAGAAAAGATTAGGTAAAAGACAAGGGATCTACAGGAAGTGCAAGAAAGAGAGAAGGAAGAAGGTACCTGGCAGCAGATCTGGAGCTTCAGCTTTCAGAAAGAAGCAGAAGTGGTGAGTGCTCTTCCCAAAACCTATTGCACCTTCTCCTTTGGTAATCTAACTTATCCCCTTTCAGAGACTGTTTCATTTTATGGTGCTTGCTCATGGTAATAGCTCAAGTATCTAAACCTAAAACAAAAGTACTAACACACTTCTAGCCAGATATCTATTGATCGCCGCTGTTACAATAGCCCTTGCAATCCTGTTTTCATTTTTTTTCATGTTATGTACTCCTGCTAGGTGTGCATGTTTTTTTTGTTTTTTGTTTTTCAAAATCTTTGCCTGGCTTCTTTAAACTCTATTAATACTGTCTAGGGCCTTTTACTGCATGTTGTTTATTTTGCCCATTTTCAATTTGTTCAATGCAGCAAAATAACCATTTGTAAGTAAGGGATTCCAAGCAAATCACGCAAGAAGTGTTTTAAGAAAATAGCCTGCTTAGATGAACTGAACCAAGCATACTGTACCTTGTTTCAGTTTAATGTGCTGCCAGTGGTTTATTAAACCACCACAGGTAAGAAAAATATTTTCAGTGTCAATGAGCACTGGGAATTTTCACAGTGGATCAGCACAAAGTTTTAGAGTGCAGGTTCTGTAATCTTAATGCACTGGAGGAATTCAAAGTGTTCAATGACCCTCAAGCTCCCAATTTCACTTGCATATTGTGGCAGTAGAGTGTTATTTTGGTAGTTTATGAAGGAAAGCATCTAAAATTCTAGTTGCCTAACTACCCGTGAATACCTTTTCCCCTTGCTTTCTTTATGGTACTGATTGATTTGCATTAATGTGTTTGTGCGGATTTTGGTCCTCTGTTTGGAGAAAAAAAAAAAAAAAAAAAGCTCCCACACTTCAGGTTAACTGGAAACCTAAGTATCTTCCACAGCTTACCCTGAAGCTCTGTGGGCATTGTGGTCATTTCTTAAGGCGGCATATTGGCAATGCCATAGCAAGGGGTGCGGGGGGGGCAAGTGGGGCAACCGCTGCGGGAACCAAAGCAAAGGGGCACCAACCAGCACTGCTGAACTGGGGCGGGGTGTGGGACAGAGCCATGATTGGCTCATTTGTAGTGGGGTTTGGGGATGGGAGAAGGGCGGCTCGCACCACTGTGTGCACTCTGGGGCAAGCATGGGGGGCTGTGCCCCCCCAGTTTTTTGTGCGGGGCAAGGGTGATCTGCCAATGCAGGCTTTGCCCCAGTGTCAAACTTTGTTGCTACAGCACTGCATACTGGCTGCCTGTAGGTTTCTACAGCATTTAAAAAAGAATGGCTAAAAATGTCTCTTTATAGTAATTTGCAAATTCCCACTGGTTTCAACAGAGCTGTGCTGATTAATTTAGCTGAGGTTCTGGCCTAATATTTCTGCCTATTAGAGTGGTGAAGGAAACTTCTGAATTTGAATAAGTTCTCTTCCTAAGTCTGTCAATGGATAGACTGAAACAATCAACCTGAGAGGAGTGTTCTAGACCATTTTACGTTTTGAATACATTCCTGCTAAAGCCAAATGATGAGGGTACAGACACCAGCATTCTTAACTACTTTGTAGTTGATCATTTTACCAGAAATGCCAGGCTAATATGTTTAGCCATTGTGGCTGGAAGTCATCCAAGTTAGAAATGGCAATGACCTGTTATGTTTGTGGTATATAGTCTATAGGACTTTAAATGCTAAGTCTTTCTTTTTTTTATTTTTTTAAGGAATTAGTGGCATATGTTAGTGTAGGGAAGATAGTCCTGGATCCATCTCTGTGTCAAGTAGTTTGATCAGACCTAAGGAAACTTCAGCAGAATGAACTTTCTGCTCCAGCAGCGTGAGGATAATGGTTGTGCTCATGCTTAATGGATTATTAAAAGAGCAAATTGTTTTACTAACAGTTCAGGGACTTTCAAAGAGGAAAAAAGGAAAAACAGAATCCAGATTGCTTGCAAAGAAATTTGTCAGTGCTTTAGGGCCCTAAAATCTATGACATATCATAAACCACAGAATATCACGCAGGTATGGGGCCTTAAATCCATTAACTTCTAGGTATGCTAGAAATTATCTTTTAGAAAGATTTTTAACTGGAAGCAAAATGCTGAGACCAAAGTCCATGTAGAATTGATTGGTTCAATCTGTGCTTCATGGGCAACTCCAGCTCTCCCTTTGGAACTCCTCCCATCACATGTTCTGGAAACACTGTAAGACTTTCCTATTTGGTCAGATGTTTAGCAAATCAGGGTAGGCTGAGACATGAAGGAACAATCTTGTTTCATATTCTATTCTGTTTGCTTTTATATGTTATTTCTGTCTCTTACTGTAAACAGTCCTGAGCCTTTGTTGGGAAGGAAGGCATAAAAATATTTAATAAATAAATAAATAAATGAACAAATAAAAGCAATTACATTTCTATGAAAACATATTGAATAGTGATACCCAGAATTTATGAGGTTGCTATTTTAGTAAATGCGAAGAAATTCTTTGTGTTCTAGATCTGTAACAACCACAATTATACAACCAATACAAAGAAAAGGTGCTGGTCTTCCCAGTGATGTTCTTCCCACTTTACTCTTCAGAGCTCTCATGTTTTCCTTATATTCTCTACAGGGTTTTATACATGTAGAACTAAGCTATGACCTGCCCAGATCAGGATGTGTGGAGGAAAAACGTCCTTACATCCCTCTACATACAAGCCCATCACAGACCCATTATGCAGCCTTTCTTCTTCCCTGTGAACACAGACTGCTCAAGACTGCCACCATGATGCGGCACCAGTGACTCATAGCAGGTTCTCCTAGGCTACCTCAAGGCATAGTGAGAGCCTGCTAACATGCCTTGTGGCAACCGAAGGCATACTATACTGTCATACGGCACCTTCTCAGGCAGTAGTTGGAATGCTCCTGCCAGTGGTCAGGTGCCCTGCATAGGGCTACATCAGCTAGGATAGGAGGGGATAAACCAGGTCTCCGATGATGGTGGGGGGAGGTGATCACATAGCTAATGTTGAAATTGGGGACCCTGGGAGCATAGACCCACTCTTCAACAGTCTGGGGAGTGGGGAATTGTGGAAGATGTAGGCATCATGGGTGCTGCCTGCTCAGCTGGGAAAGATGTGGGTGAAGTGGTCCCACTGGTTGATAACAGCCTACTGGATGACCTCGTGGTTGATTGACACCTGGCTGGCCTGGGCCAGGCAGAGGATGCAGATGTAGT
>NW_017729008.1:8766645-8767236 GCF_001723915.1 Gavialis gangeticus | reverse complement strand
TGGTTGATTGACACCTGGCTGGCCTGGGCCAGGCAGAGGATGCAGATGTAGTTGTAGCTCACAGTCCCCATGCAGCTGGAGAAGCCCAGGCAGCAGAAGCTGGCAACCACCTCCTGCAGGTTGATGGGATGGATGAAGTGATTGGCCTGAATGTCCTGGATGACCAGGCACACAACCCAGATGGCCTCTTTGGCTGTGGTCTTGCTCCCACTGACCTGGTTGGCAATGTAGCAGGAACTGCTGGGGGTGGCCAGCTTCATGACTGCAATGGCCACCCACTTCTCCAGAGTGAGGGGTAGAAGCATGCTGACATCCTGACGTGTGATGTGGGGTGGGGGGGAGCAACTGGGTGATATCAAGGCAGTTGGCTGAGTGCATATGGAAGTTCTGGGCCCACTGCTCATCATCCCAGGACACCCCATTCTCATCAGTTAGTGCAGGTGGCATGGGCCCAGAACTGGTGCTCAATGGTCTGGAGGTGGTGCCAGAACACCCTGGCATCTATGGCATCCTGGGTGCCCTTGTCCTCTTCAGCCACATGAAAGTTGGTGGCCCAGTCCAGGATGCTGGGTGGGAGCAGGGTGCAGTGGG
>NW_017729008.1:8758936-8761645 GCF_001723915.1 Gavialis gangeticus | reverse complement strand
GCTCAATGGTCTGGAGGTGGTGCCAGAACACCCTGGCATCTATGGCATCCTGGGTGCCCTTGTCCTCTTCAGCCACGTGAAAGTTGGTGGCCCAGTCCAGGATGCTGGGTGGGAGCAGGGTGCAGTGGGTGGCCCCATGTAGGCATTTGGCTGCTGGTTCTGGGGCATGAAGCTGCATGCCATGGTGACCAGTTGTTGGTTCATGTCCAGGTGAGCATGTGTGATGTCCTGCAGCCTCTGTAGAATTGTGCATGGTGACATGCTGCTGCAACTCGTGGGTCTACATGTTATGGTGCTGCAGGCTGGGACATGGAGGCACATGCAACACAAAATGAAGGGATACAGGCTGATGAGGAATAAAGAACTTTTTTTGCAACTATCCAGTTAGTTTAATAAAAGATATCACCTTTGCCATGAGTTCTGATTCCACTCGTGATGAAGGGCATTCACTCTGGGACTTTTTCTGGAAACCTAGGGCTCGGCTCAGGGGAAGATCTACTATGATGAGACAGGCAGGTGGGGGGTGTGCTTGCCCATGCCTGGCAGCTAATCAGGGTTGGCTTGGATGCTTGACTGTTTTCAGCAGTCTCCAGCAGTCCAGGGAACCTGTGGGACATGTTGGGAGGCATGCAGGAGCACTCTCAACTTACTGGCCTCGCTCTGTGTCCCATGCCCCACTACCAAAGTGTGAACATGTGTTTTGTTTGCTACCAGTCTAACCTAGGCCACTTACAGAAACCTGTGTAAGTTGGATTGATTCCTCCTTGGGCTTTTTCAATGTCTGTACTTGGCTTATAATAGCTGATGAAGAAATTGCAGTGATTCTTCTAGTATTAAATGGGCAAAATGACTGAGAGGATTTAGGTGGTAGCCTGCTGGACATTTCAGCCTCAGCCCATCTCTGTATTTATTACATATTAAAGATGTTAATGTTGCTCACTCCTCATGTTCCATATTATATAAAGCTGCTCTCATCTTTTCTTTTCTTTTCTATTCCCTCCAGTGTGCCTGGAGTTCTGATTAGTAATTTACCACACAGTTCTATAATAGTGAATTCTCTACTGTTGCTGTTAATTAAATCTGTGTGGCTAACTATTCACTCACAAGAGACAATCATTTCAGTGAGATATTGTCAGGCCTCAGGCTTTGCACTAACAGAATCTGTACATATCCCAGAGGTGATATGTTCCATATCTGGAGAGGAAGCAGTGAGCCAGATCTTCTAACACGTCCAGCATGGTGATTCAGTCAGTGCCAGGGGGACAAGCTTCAAAAGATGATGCTCACATAAGACAAAGATAGGGAGAATAAGCACAAAACTATGTGGATAATTTATAATTCTAATAGTTTAGAATATATTAGTATCCTGGCATGATATTTAGTATCATGATTCTTTTTAAAAGGAATTTGAAACACTTGACTAACAAATAACAAAATATTGCATTAAAATGAATTCTTTAAGGGTATATTACAAGCATTGAATAGTGTGTTTGTCATGTCAGACCAAGCAATGAAAGGGGAAACCACTTGGCATAACTGGCTTATAGCTTGTAACTAAGAACTTATATAAAACATTTAAAGAAAACTGCTGAACAAAACTTACTGTTACAGTAGTGACCCCTAACACTTGCTAAGTGACAGACAGATCATTATAATTTCAGTATTTAAGGCATTTCCTAAAGTACATTTGGAAGAATGGTACATTCTGAGGTATTCTTAACTATCTATCACAATCAAAATTGGAGGCATTTAGTTTTAATGGCTACCATTGTCTTCGTGCACTCCTGAACTATGTATGTAAGGAAATAATTTATTTTGGTATTGTGGGGGAAAAGCTTTTGCTGTGAATTAGCATTAGCCATGTCACATGGATGTTTTAGGCATTATATATGATAAAATATGTATTTTCTGGTCTTTCCCCTCCGCCCCCCCTTTCCAGTAAAATCTATGCAAGATTATCAATTAACTTTCACTTGGTACAAAGTGAATTGTCAAACTATACTCTTTTTCATATAGATGTTTTTATATTTACATTTGTGTTTGGGGATTTATAGTAACAAATGAAACAAACTGTGTTAATGGATATATGAAAATAGTGAGTTAGTAGGGGGTATGCTTGCTTCAAATTTTGGAAACAATATAGTGAGGCAGTAAATATATTTTTTCCAGGAAAAGCACTCATTATTCAGAGAAACATGTCTAATATTTAGACAATAATACCTATGCCTTGTTTAAAGCAATTGTACAGCTGTGTTGTTATCCCCCACTCTGGCCAAATTATTAGGCAGTTAAAATTTTGCCTGTAATATTGTGCAGTACATTCCCTGGGATCTGCCTATCTGAATGACCACCTCTTTCCTGCAGCATTCTTTATTACATAAGAGAGTCACCCTCTTTGTGGTTTTGGAGTCCCCAGAATTTGTCTTGATCTGCAAGTGTCTGATTAAACTAGGTTAGATGAAAGTTATGGTCACTGAGTCAGTGATGAGTCATGAAAATACTTTGTTACAAACTCCCCCAGCTGGCAGAAGCAAGTGGTCAATGTCAAGGGGAAGTCGTTGACAAGAAACAATTCAACAATCAAGAGAATAGGAGAGATGGCTTAATAATAAAGGTTAGGCTTGGTGGCAGTTTCATAGAATCATAGAATCAATGAGTCAGAAGGGACATAGACAGATCATCTAATCCGACCCCCTGCCATGGGCAGGA
>NW_017729008.1:8751993-8757971 GCF_001723915.1 Gavialis gangeticus | reverse complement strand
AAGTTGGCTTTCCTAAAGTCAAGCATTTGCGCTGTGCTAAAGTCAAGCAGTCAATGTCAATGTTCATGTAAAATTGCTACAGGTTTAGGGATCCAGAGTGCACGTCTTCCACCTACCAACTTGGTTTGCATAAAGCAGGAAATGTGTTGTCATTATAGGTTGAGTGTTTGAGATGGATACAGTTAAGGGTCCCTAAAAAGTTTTCATTACAAGTCCTGCCACTCAGGCATTCTAAAACTTTAACCCTAGCTTTTCAGGCTTGTTTTGTGCCTGAAGATGAATGTTTGTGAAAATATTGAAGAAAAATCACAATAGGAAGAGTGAGGGGAATTCTCTTTCATCCCCCACAAGCTTTTTCATAGGAAAAAAAATCTTGCCACCTTTTCAAAACAATCTTTGCAATAAAATGGTACAAATTTGGAGTGTGATGGCATTCTCTGAGAAGTGCTTTGGTGTAGTGTGGAGACTGGTTTTGATATGGCAGTTCTGAGCATTTGAAGCTTGCATTTATGCATAGTGCAATTGACATGATTTTCTCACAGTTGTCAGGAATGATTGGGGTAGAGGCAGATTTCTTCTGTATGCCCAGCTTTCTCCTGTCTGTGTGTTGTACCAGTTGTCTGTAAAATCTGCATGAGCCCAGTACCTGAGATTAGAATTATGGAATCATAGGGTTAGAAGGGACTTCAAGGATTATCTAGTTCAATTTCCTGCATAAGTGCAAGCATGCTACTCCCAATTCATCCCCATTTTATGCTTATCCAGTTTCTTCCTGAAAACCTCCAGGAAAGGAAATGCCACAACTTCCCTGGACAATTTATTCTAGTTTTTTACTGTTCTAACCCTAAGGTAATTTTTCCAGGTATGTAAATTAAATCTACTTTGTTGAAATATAAAGCCATTGCTTTGTGTCCAGTCCTCTGTGGCAAGGGAGAACAGCTGTTTTCCCTCCTCTTTATCGAAGCCTTTCAAAAATTTGGAGACAGCTATCGTGTATCCACATCATTGCCTTTTCTTCAAAATAAACATTCCTTGATGTTTATCTCAAGCATTCCTCAGAGCTTTCCTTTCAACCCCTTTATCATTTTTTTTGCTTGCCTCTGGTCCCTCTCTAACTTCTCTATATCCTGCTTGAAAAGTAGAGTCTATAACTGCATATAATTCTTTAGCTGAGGCCTAACCAGCACTCAGCAGTGTGGCACTATCACCTCTCTGGTGTTACACCTAACACTCATGTTGATGCAGACCAAAACTGCAGTTGACTTTGTTGTGTTTGTTTTTCTGCAGCTGCATCCCTTTGCTGACAATCATGCATGGCCTTTTGGGTGCCCATAAAGTGTGGAGCCCAACCTCATACAATGCAGATTTTTAAGATGAGTGCATTTAGAAGTACATGCTTAAGGAGGGCTGATTAAGGCAGACTCTGCAGGAGTTCTTGCCTTATTCATTCTTCCTCTTTTATTGGCCTACCTTTGATTTAGTTTGTCTGCATAAAAAAATAGGCATATCATGATAAAGGTATGTTATTAATACATTTTATAAAACTTTATGTGATGTATTTAAAGACTATCATAGTGTGTGTGCTCAAAAGATCTTTTTTAAAACTGTTGAGTGAATTGTCATGCTATATTAATTATATTAATGCATAGTTTTTGATGGCATTACATGTACTGTCAGGCACTAGAGAGCAGTAACAAGGGTTAGGTTCAAGTTTAAGTGTTTTACACATATTTTCTATCTTGGCTCAAGCTCCCTCTCAGAAACCTGGGAAAATAAGTCTCACATGGGTGTTCCAAAGTGAATAAACCTCTCCACACAGAACAAATAGTAAAAAGTACCACTGGGTTTATTCAAGAAAAAAAAGGCACAAATACATCATGTTAATAAAACCTTAGTTGTTAAATAGAAGTCAAACCCCAAAACTATAAATCACAGTCAGTGCTAACAGAGCTCTTTCTCAGTGCTATGGAAGGTAAACATCTTGGCTTTTAGTAGCTAGGGTAGCTTCTAACACCAGCTTCTTCCCTGGCCATTTTGAGTTGGGATAGTTAATCCCTTAGGCTAGGGACAGACATTCAAAACGCCTGAGCCTGAATTGATTCAATCTTCGCAGCTTAGTTTAACCTGGCTAGGCTGAGTCAGTTTGTAACTGGACAGACATTCTCTCTGGACTGAGGCAATTCAGGCACATGCCTGCAGTGGCTCAGGCTAGAACCTGGGGGGAACTAGAGCAGCCCTCCCTTCTATTCTACAGTACTGAGCTGAGTGGGGGCATGGCCAGGCCTTGGCAGGGCTTCTGGTTAGGGAGGTCTGTCTGCACCATCCCAGGCTTTTCCCCACTGGCTGCTCAAGAGGCAGAAGTGTTGCCAGCCCCCAGCCCCCTGGAAGCACTCTGAGGCAAGGGATGTGTGCAGTGCATGCATCTGTTGATGATATGGAGCTTTTCAATTTCCCTCCCTGCTTCTTTATACTGTCTGCAGCAAACTGACAGGTGAGCAAGCCAGCGGGGGGGACCGATAATAGTGATTATCACCTCATTAGCAAAACAATAACTCCAAAAGCCCTAAGCAGTCACTGTTCTATCTGCCTGTCCCAGTGAAATTGGAGACACACACATACAGAGACACCTCTCAGCATTAGCTAGCACATCACATGCCTAGGATCCATGGGGCTGAGGTCCGTTCTCATGGGAGATAGGAGGAAGTGGTGGTCCCTGCTTGTTCAGCAAACAATGAAGGGGGGTACGGCAGGGGGAAGCCAGCCGGAACCTGCTGTACCTGAGTCAAATCAGTTAAGTCTCGTACTACATTCAACCAGGTTTATCTCAAACTGGTTTCAGCCATCTTCAAATTGGTTTATGTGACTGAACATCTGTTCTGTTACAAGTTTTAACTAGTTTTTGATCACTTAAACCAGTTTATGTGTAATGTCTGTCCCTATCCTTAGAAATGGGTGCTAGTCCTGCAGTAGGGGACTCATTTGACCTATTCCAAAAAAACATAGAGGAGCTCTACTACCTAGCCCAGTTGCTAAGAAGGGAGACTAACCTAGGGCTCCTGTCTGGGGGTTGTATCATCTATACCACCCAAAAGGGACAGGTGCCGGAGAGGAAGGCCAATTCCAAAGGTCTCCACTGCTCCTCACTGCTAATTCTCCCTGCCAGGGGTCACCACTGCTGCCTGGGGGTTCTATCAATTGGGTGGGGAGGTTCACACTAGAGATTGCTGATGCTCCTCACTACTGAGGGTCGTCACTAGTGGTGTAACTAAGATGGGGAAAAAAGGGAAACTGCCCTGGGTGCCCACTCAAGGAGGGAGAGGTCCAAGAAAAAGTGGCTATTTGCTGGCACTGTGCAATCATGCAACAGCTGACAATGGCTGCTGCGCCTGTGCCCTGGCTACCTGGTTGCATTCCTACATTTCTGATTCCTCAGTGCTTCAAGGGATTTGTGCACATCTGTTACAAGTCCTCATCATATCTGGGACACTGCTGAGGATGGTTGCTGCCACGATGCCTCCCCACACAGGGGAGCCCTGCTCAGAACAGAGCTACTGCTCATTGTCATTGTCAGAGGTTTTTGCTAGGGGTCGCTGATCCTTACTACTGCTGGTGTTACCCTTGGGGAATACCCCTGCCACTACTTCTCTCTGCACTTAGGATTGCCACTGCTGCCGATCCTCAATCCTGCTGGGGCTTGTCACTGCCACCATTCCTTGTCACTGCTGATCCTCTTGCCAGGCTGAAGATCATTGCTAGGGATTGCTGCTGGTCCACTCAGGTCAGTGGCCATCGCTTCTCGCTGCACTCTGGTAACTGCTGGGGACCGCTGCTCACTGCCACCACCACTCAGTACTGCTGAGGATCACTGCCAGGGATCACCGCTGCTACTGCTGCTTCTTTTTGTGGCCAGGGATCACCACTGCTGCTGTTCTCACTGCCACCAGGAATTGCTGTTGCAGTTGTTTTTGCTACCACTGAGAGTCACTGTTCAGCTGCTGCCACTCCTTCCCATGGTGGGGGCACTGCTGGCATTTGCTCCTCGCTCAGCTGCCACAACTCCTCACTGCACTGGGAATTGCTAGTGGGGACTGCCACTGCTGCTGAGGATTGTCATTGAGACTTCTTCTTGATGCCACTAGGGATCACTGCTCAGCTACCACTGCTTATCACTGCCACAAGAAATCACCGCTGCTCCCCTTTGTGTTGCTTATGCAACCCTAGCACTTCTAGACCCTGAGGTGCTTGGCAGCAAGCCCAGGAATTTTCACCCTATTAGAAACTACTGGGTACCCAATCTGAACCTGAAGCCACTTTAAGGACTTGTACTATAAGATACTTTTTCTTTTGAGGATTGATGGCAGGCTGTAATGTCACCTGTTAACTTTATGTGGAGCTTCCTCCATACGTTACTTCAGATCACGAGGGCCACTCCACTGCACATCTTGCATGGGTCACGGGAAGTGCTGACCTCCTTGGTGATCTTTGCATAACTTTACTGTGCAACATTTATGGCCCTATAAACTCTTTTGGAAGGGAGGGACTGTGGACACAAAGATCTGGTCCTCCTGGCCCTTTTACGTTTAGACACTTACAAATTATAGCCCCAACACTCCTATCATGCTTGGAGGGCTGGGGACTGCTTGTTCCTTTTTATTCTTTGTGAGGAAAAAGTTATGTATGTTCTTATGTATGTAAAAGTGTGTGTGTACAGGGGTGGATGCGGGGGGTCAGAGGGAGGTGTGCATTTGCCCCTTTTTCACTCTGAATCCTGCTCTACCTAAACTTTAAAGGCAACTGTTCAGGAGAGCCAGCCACATTTCTATTCAGGCAGCAGTGAGAGAATTGATTGACTTCATAGTTCATTTTAATGTGCCTGATTCCTGTTACTCTCTCTTCACTCTGTAGGTGTTAGTGACACTCTTCTTTGTAATGGTCTTGATGTTCCATTAATCAACTTATCCTTTCTTCTGCAATTTTGCTGTTCGTTAGCTATTCCTGGTAATAGCTCCCTTATAAAAATAGGTCTGCAGGACTGTGAAGTAGTTCTAGCTCAAAACTTATTAACTCAGAGAAACATTAACTTATATGTGGAAGTGACTGACAGTGAAGTGCTGGATGCATTGTCCAAATGCTCAAGACGGCTAGATTTTGTTTACTAAATCTAAGAAAGAGATGTACTGTATTTTCACACATATAGCCTGCACACTGATATAACCTGCACCCATGTATAACCCGTGGAAAATTGTATTTTTGTAAAATAGTCCGTGTATTCCCCACACCCATGTATTCCCCACCCCCCGAGACATGGCCGCAAGCGTGGACTCTGCTGGGCATGGCTGCCAGAGCTGGAGCTGGAACCGGGGCTCGCCACAGACTCTCACCGCCTGCCTGCAGCAGACATGGCCACAAGCACAGGCTCTGCCAGGGCTCTCTGCAGCCTCCCCCAAGACATGGTGGGTCTGTAGTGAGCCCTGGCAGAGCCCGCACTTGCAGTCATGTATCGGGGGGAGGCTGCAGGCAGGCAGTGAGAGTCTGCAGTGAGCCCTGGCTCCAGCTCTGGCTCTGGCAGACCAGCTAAAAGTGGTGCAGGGGAGGAGAGGGATGAGGAGCTGTGACTACAGGACTATTAACACAATCTCTTGGGACTATTTCTGCCTAGTCTGTTTTGTTTTTTTAACAGTATATAAGCTAGCAAATTAGTACATATTCCAATGATGTTATATTTGTTTTTGCTTTGATTGTAAACTGAATAATGTAAAACTAAACCCCTAGAATGATGATAAAGCTTCTAGGGTTTTATGTGGAGAAAAAATATATGTTGTATCATGTGATGATACACCACACTACCTGTACCCTCTTTTCAAAATCCTAGATCCACCATAAACTCTGCTTATGTTATATATGATATGGGGTGTGTGTGTGTAATATGGTTGGGTCTGAATTTGGTGAAACTGAGTCAGCAGTTTGGGATTCAAAAT
>NW_017729008.1:8743887-8746993 GCF_001723915.1 Gavialis gangeticus | reverse complement strand
TAAAGCTTCTAGGGTTTTATATGGAGAAAAAATATATGTTGTATCATGTGATGATACACCACACTACCTGTACCCTCTTTTCAAAATCCTAGATCCACCATAAACTCTGCTTATGTTATATATGATATGGGGTGTGTGTGTGTAATATGGTTGGGTCTGAATTTGGTGAAACTGAGTCAGCAGTTTGGGATTCAAAATTACTAAAAGGAGGTGAAAGCTGTGAACTTGCACTGGTTTTTAAAATAATTAACTCAAGAAAAAATGGAACTGTATTCCCTGATTTGCACCAGTATATAAAATTTTTATCTCATCCTTCTGTATTGAGAAAGCAGATGGATAATTCTGATGAGAATTTATAATAGAAGCTTTTCATGTGATTGATCATTTCTCACTTAAAAAGATGCATGCTTTTCTTTGTAAGCGATAAACATCCAGGAAAAACTGGTGATACCATGTACTTGCAAGAAAACAAAACAGGTAGGTTTATGAATGTCAATAAAGATAATATCAGAAATGATTGCTAAACAGCAACATGAGCCCTGAGTTTCATTCTGATAGAGGTAAGTGACAACTAGAAACTACTCTGAAGGTATTTTTCAAACAATGCCTGGGCGCATGCATACTGACAAACTTGCCCTTTAAAAAGTCTGATTGAGTCACAGGACCGTCAGATCTTTTTTTTTACTGGCAATTTTGTTGATTGCCATTCAGCTGCAGAGCCTCCATAGATAGAATATATTTGCAACGTGCTGAGGTCTTATTTCTGTCACCCAGACATACTTTCTGCTGCTTGTTGAGCCAGGACTGAAACGGATCTCTAAATCTGCCCTTTTAAAAATTTGATTACAGTATGCATGGATCTCTAAAACTGGCCTTTTAAAATTCGATTACAGTATAATGCAACTTGTCTGTTTTTGGCTTATGTTACTGTAAAGCTAAACTTTGTTTTTGTTTCTCGGTATACAGGAAACCAAAAATGAAATCTTTTTTTCCTTTGTAATTTGTTCTATTTTTTTTTTTTTTTTTTTTTTAGGTGACTACATATTCATTTTTGGGCTGTTCTAACAGGTCCTTCAGTAAGCTTGCCTGCTTTTCTTATGAATCAGTTTCAACATGTTAGTGCTGTACTGGACCATTATTGCAAGCACAAGGAAAATACATTACTTAGTGAAATTGTTAAGAAATGCTTCATGAAATTGTGCTTTCGGGAAAGTGGGTAGTAGCATGAGATATCGCCTAGTGACAACAATTCTAAAAATAGCATTCTGGTGCAAAAATCAGTTGTAAAATTTTACATTTATGTGTATGAAAATCTTTCCTTATGACAACTATTGGTTCCTCAAGAGAAATGGCTCATTTATATGCTATCTACTGCATCTAGTATAGCATACTCCATCTGATTCATATATATAACGTGATGTATACACACCTGAATTAAAGAATATTTTTGTATCCCCATTGGCTGGTGAGAAAATGACTTGTTAGTGATGTTTTTTTCTTATCTTTCTCATTTACAAATCAGAGTGATAAACTGTACAATGAGGGAGGTGTGGAATCATTTAATATTTTGTCTGAGAAGTCTTGCTAGTAAATCGCATGCATCTATTGCATATCAGGCATATTTTTTTTGTTGGCATTCTTCCTTATGTCAGATGAAAAGCTTATGTCGTTGCTGTTTGCAAAGCAATGCAATGGTTGATGATGATGATGAAGTACAATTAAGAATGGGAGAGTCATCACTTCAATAACACTATACAAAAGTCAAAGACTACTTAAAATTGTTACATATGTATATGGGTCCGCCTCCTTTTGATAGTACTCTCTCGCACTGCCTTTGCCCAATCTGCTGCTCTGGTTCACCAGGGGCCTTTGAGTAGGCCCTGGAGGGTACTTCAGTTGTCTTCAGGGTGACCCCCAAACTCTCCTGCCACGACTTTGAGTGTTACTTCAGTAGAGAGGGTCCCCTCTGAGGATGCCTTCAGCAAATTCACGTGTCTCGGCAGGCGTTCATGGGGCTTCAGCCCCCCTTACACCCCAGCCATTTGCCAACCCTCGAGATGGGCCTCCAAATCCTTTTTTGCAGCTACCCCCCGCTGATGTCTTCCCTGGGCCTCTGCCGCTCCTCCTGCTGATGAGGACCTAGCTGGACCTGGAAGGTCTGGTCACTGTTGGCCTTTGGGCCTGTCTTCCTTGACACCTTATGCTGCCCACGTCTGAGGCCGTTGGCCTTCACAAGGTCCCCATGCCGTTGTGTTCTCATTGTTAGATGAAGTCCCATCTGCCCTGGCCTAACACTAAGGGCTATGCTAACCCACTCTCGCTAGGGGCGGAAAATAGACCTACCCTAAAGGGGAATATGAGTAATACTTCACCACAAGCCGCTCACCCTAAGGTGACCTGGCATGAAACCAAAATCAAGACGCTGGTACCACAACTGCCAGGGGAACTTGACAACAGGAAAAAAAAATGAGAAAGGGAATGCCCATAGGAGGGAGTGCCACACCCTCCTGGCCTCTAACACCCCTAGTCTCAAGCACCCCCAACCCCGGGCTTAGATCCCGGCCTTCACCCCCAACCGGGGTCTCTCTCCCCTTCTCTCCAGCATCCTCCTCCACCCTGGAGCCACGGCACCCGTTGCCTTTAATGAGGGCTCCTGTGCTGCTTATTGGTGTGGTCACTACTGCCCTCCTCGGTGGTCCTGTTGGTCCCCTGTCGGTCCTTCCCACCATGGGGACACCTTGTAGCTCCTGCCATCTCAGCCCCCATCAGCCTCCCAGCCGGCCCCCGATCCCTGTCGGAGTTCTGTTCCCAGCAGGGCTTTCTTCACAGTGCTGGTTGCTGCAGCCACCGCTTCTGCTGCTGCTGTTACTGCTGTGGCGTCTGCTGCCGCTTTTGCTGCTGCTGCCACCGCCACTTTTGCTGCTGCTGTTGCCGCCACTTCTGCCACTGCTGCCACCACCGCTGCTGCCTGCTGTGGCCAAAAAATCCTTTCTGCAGCTACCCCCTGCTGATGTCTTCCCTGAGCCACCTTTGCCTTCGCCGCCACTGCTGCTGCTGCTGCTGCCGCCGCTGCCACACACCGCAGTCTTCCACGGCTCCTCCGCTC
>NW_017729008.1:8736229-8738887 GCF_001723915.1 Gavialis gangeticus | reverse complement strand
CGCCACTTTTGCTGCTGCTGTTGCCGCCACTTCTGCCACTGCTGCCACCACCGCTGCTGCCTGCTGTGGCCAAAAAATCCTTTCTGCAGCTACCCCCTGCTGATGTCTTCCCTGAGCCACCTTTGCCTTCGCCGCCACTGCTGCTGCTGCTGCTGCCGCCGCTGCCACACACCGCAGTCTTCCACGGCTCCTCCGCTCCTCAGCCCCCCTTCTGTGCCTTTGGGGGTGCTTCTTATTTATGCTGGGTGGCATCTCCCTGTGACGTTACCTGGCCCCAGCTGAATATAGGCGCAGGTGATGAATAGCATGGGCAGTTCCCTGCTGTGCATTTTCCCGCTTTTCCCAGCCCCTGCAACAGGTAAGTCTTTTTTTCTTCCTTTTCCTTAGGGTTTGCCTCTGAATGAGGCTTCCCCTTTTTCTGGGCCTGTGCCCCTGGGACACAACCCCCCCCAAGATGCCTTGGGGTGCTTTGTTGTCCCACCTTTGGGCCATACCTGTCAGGCTGGTGATCCCCTTGGCCTGGCTTTCTGGGTCACCAGTTCAGGCCTCATCTCCGCACCTGGATAGAAAATTTGGCACCACGTTAGCTTTTCCTGGCCGGTGGATTATGTGGAATTTATATGGTTGGAGAGGCAAAACCCACCATGTGATCTGCGCATTGTCTGTTTTAGCTGTGCTCAGCCATTTTAGGGGAGCGTGGTCTGTCACCAGTTTAAACGCTCTACCCATCAGGTAATACCTGAAATGGTCCACCGCCCACCAGATTGCCAGGCACTCACGTTCTATTGTTACATACCTTGTTTCAGCTGGTAGTAGCTTGTGGCTAGTGTAAGCAACTGGTCTTTCGGTCCCTTCTTCTTCCTGGGTGAGAGTGGCTCCTACCGCCGTCTCTGAAGCATAGGTCTGTAAGATAAAAGGTTTCCAGAAGTCAGGTGCGTGTATTATGACATCCTCACATAGGGCCCGCTTCAACAGCTCAAAATTTTGGGACATTTCTTCCGTCCACTTTACAGCCCGTCTTCTGTCCTTTGAGGGCCTCGAACAGAGGTGCAGCCAGCTCTGAAAAATGGGGTATGAACCGCCAATAATAATTGGCTAATCCTAAGAAGGATCTCAGCTGGCAGCAGTTTTGGGGGGTGGCAAAGTTACGGATTATTTCCACCTTGTCTGCCAAAGGTAAATATTTGGTTTCCTTTTGGGCAAGAGCACACTTTCAAGGATTTGCTGTTAGTCTGGCCTGCCTTAGTTCAGACAGGATGGCTTTGAGGGCTCTCCTATGTTGGGCCCATGTCTGGGAGAATACGATGATATTGTCTATATACGCCACAGCGTATTCAGCATGGGGGGCTAAGTCCCGGTCTATTAAACGCTAAAGCATCACAGCAGCGCCATGCAGCCTGAAGGGCAGCCTCATGAATTCAGAGTCCCCACAGGGTTCTGAATGCAATTTTTGGCTGATCTTCCTTTGCTACGGGGATCTGCCAGTATCCCTTTGTGAGATCTAGGGTTGAGATGTATCGGGCATTCCCGATGTGCTCCACCAGCTCTGCCACGTGGGGCATGGGAAAGCATCGAAGACCACCAAGGCATTCAGCCATCAGTAAGTGATGCATAGCCTCAAAGACCCATCCTGTTTGTGCACTGGGATGAGGGGGCTCCTCCAGAGGCTCCTTGAAGGTCGTATGACCCCCTGTTCCAACATTGAGTCAATCTCCTTATGGACTGCTTCCAGGAGGTGGTGGGGAATAGGCTGCCACCTTTCCCTCACTATTGCCCCAGACGGGGTTTTTATAGTGTGAAGGTGCCCCGAACCCATCTGGGTTCTTCCTGGAATATGTCTCGAAATTCTTTTACCAGGACTTGGGCTTCTTGCCTCTGATAAGGGGACAGCTCTTCCCCTAGTCTAACTGCGGTTTCATCTGAAGTGGGATTGGCCCAGCTGCTAACCCCTCGGGTCCAAGTTCTTTGTTATCCCTGTTCATAAAGGCAACCCACCCTTTGGGCTCTCACCACTCTCAGAGAAGGTTCTCATGGTAAATTTGTCTCTCCCATAGATGACTGGGCCGATGCATCTCATAGTCTACTGGCCGAACTCGCCACATTATCTTGAACAGCCCTTGCCATTGAGTCAGGAGCTTACTTGTGGAAGTGGGAAGGAGTACCAAGACCTTTTGCCCTGGCTCAAATGTTCTTTCTTTAGCATGACTATCATATTTCTCCTTCTGGTGGGCCTGCGCTTCATGCATATTCTCACATGCCAGGTCATGGGCCATCCTCATTCTCTGCTGGAACACATGTTGGTATGTGGTCAGCTCTCAGACATGTCCTTCATCCTGTTCCCACTCCTCTCTCAGGACCTGTAAGAGGCTTCTCGGGTGATGTCCTAAGACCAATTCAAATGGGGAGTACTTTGTGGTGTCTTGAGGGATGTCCCGGATGGTAAATAACACTAGGGGTAGGAGAAGGTCCCATTTCTGGGGGTCCCCTTGTATGCAGTGCCTTAATATTTGCTTTATCACTCCATTTAGGCATTCCACCAGTCCATTGGTTTGGGGGTGGTAGACTGAGGTACGGAGACGTCTTATCTACAGCGTCCAAAATACTAACCTCAGAACTCCGGACTGGGTGGTTAATGTCAAGGGCTATAGGCTGTACAGG
>NW_017729008.1:8735291-8736218 GCF_001723915.1 Gavialis gangeticus | reverse complement strand
GGTCCCTTCCGACCCTAGAAACTACGAAACTATGAAACTCTGAACATAAAATTCCGCCCCGGTCGGTCAGTATTTCTCATGGTATCCCTATTTTAGCTATCCACTTTAACAGCTCTTTGGTGATGTGGGTGGCAGTTATGGCTTGCAGCGGGATGGCTTCCAGATACCAGGTAGCGTAATCCACGAAAACCAATATGTACTGATGGCAGCGCTGCTGTGGGGAAGTGGCCCTATGACATTCAAAGCTATCCATGAGAAGGGGATGTCTATCATGGGCATGGGTTGGAGGGGAAACCACACAGGGTGCTTGGCCCTCGTTTTCTGACACTCGGGGCAAGCTGCACATTGGCAGGCCACCTCCTTTCCCATCCTGGGCCAGAAAAACCATCTGGCCACTCTTGTAAAGGTTTTGTCTCACCCCAGATGCCCTCCTGCGGGGCTAGCATGTGCCAAACACCATATGATCTGACGGAACCAGGCAGGCACCACTAGTTGCGTATGCTCAGTCCCATCCTGCCTTTCCCCATGCATGCAGTAAAGAAGTTGGTTCCTTACCTCGAAGTGTGGAGGCTCATTGGGTGGCGGGGTCGGGTCATCTCCGGCATTACAAACTTGTGTCGGGAGTGTCCTGAGAGGTCTTCATCTTGTGCCTCCTGGAACTGCAGGCTGCTGGAAAAGTTGCTAAGGTCTATGTCCTCGTCCTCGTCCGCTGACTCTTCATTCTACTCCACTTCACCCAACCACCCTTCGTGGTTCTGAATTTTCTTGCGCACCACCTCGGCGTCACATATCCTGTCCAGGCCCAGTAGCATTTCACAGGCTAGCTGGGGCACTATCCCCACCAGAAGGTCTCCTTGGTGCTCCATTACACAGAGGTGTACCCACTGGCAGTCAATTCACCTTGAGAATAGGAGGCTGCACCAAGTC
>NW_017729008.1:8725829-8730291 GCF_001723915.1 Gavialis gangeticus | reverse complement strand
GTTCCTTACCTCGAAGTGTGGAGGCTCATTGGGTGGCGGGGTCGGGTCATCTCCGGCATTACAAACTTGTGTCGGGAGTGTCCTGAGAGGTCTTCATCTTGTGCCTCCTGGAACTGCAGGCTGCTGGAAAAGTTGCTAAGGTCTATGTCCTCGTCCTCGTCCGCTGACTCTTCATTCTACTCCACTTCACCCAACCACCCTTCGTGGTTCTGAATTTTCTTGCGCACCACCTCGGCGTCACATATCCTGTCCAGGCCCAGTAGCATTTCACAGGCTAGCTGGGGCACTATCCCCACCAGAAGGTCTCCTTGGTGCTCCATTACACAGAGGTGTACCCACTGGCAGTCAATTCACCTTGAGAATAGGAGGCTGCACCAAGTCAGCTCTTACCAAAGACTGGGTGCACCCGGAGTCCATAGTAGCTTGCATGGGACGTCCCTCTACCCAGGCTTTAACATGGGGCAGCTCCAAGTCACATTCTCTTCCCCGACCGCATAGCTACAATCCATTGGCTCACCAGGCTCAGGATCTCTCCATCTCTCTGTTTGTGCCCGTGGCCCAGTAATGGGGAGCCAACACTCTGTGGCCTGAATAAGGCACTCCCTTGAAAAATGACCATTCCGCCCATACTGGAAGCACACAGTATCCCGCGTTGCCCCCCGGTTGGGCAGACGTCTACATTCAGGTTCTTTTGGCGCTATGACTAGGGGCCCTGGGTTCCACTTCTCCTGAGAGTAACTGGTCTCTGAGGCAGTGAAGGCCTCTGCCAACCGCAGGGCCTCTTCACATGTACGCGGGGAGTGCTGGTGGACCCAGTGCTGCGTCCGTTCCTCCAGGTTGTTTTGAAACTGCTCAAGGAGGATCTGATCCGCCAGGGCTTCTCTATCATGTCCTGCTGGACTCACCCATTTGTCCAGTAGATCCCGTAGCAGCTGCAACAGCACCCTCAGTCGCCTCTCATCGGGCCCTTTCTTTGCACGGAACATATGGCGGTAATGTTCCGGGTTGATCTCCAACCTGTATAGAATGGCCTCCTTCACATGTTCGTAGTCTTGGGCATCATCTCTCAGGAGGGCTTGGTAGGTGGCCTGGGCCTTGCCCACTACCCGCACTCCCAGTTGGCTGGCCCAATATCTTGTGTTGAGTCCGGTCATGAGGGCGTGCCACTCAAATGCCTCAATGTAGGCCTCTGGATCATCATTCCAGGTCATATTTGGCATTTTGAAAGTTGCCAGACTGTGCCTGAACCATTCTTGCTGGTGGTCCATCATCTGTTCTTGCGAGTCCAGAATCTGGGTCAGAACCTGTAGGTTCTATCTGACAATGTCTGCAGGGGCCATGGCCGCTGGTTGCGTATTGGCATAAGTTGCCAAGTCAAGGCTCTCCATGTTCCCGGCTAATGCACCACTTTGTGCCCACCTCCTTTCGATGATGTGCTCTCATGCTGCCTTTGCCTGATCCACTGCTCTGGCTCACCAGGAGCTTTCGAGTAGGCCCTGGAGGGTACCTCGGTTGTCTTCAGGGTTACCACCAAACTCGCCTGCCATGACTTTGAGTGTTACTTCAGTGGAGGGGGTCCCCTCTGAGGATGTCTCCAGTGCGGTTATGCATCTCAGAGGGGGTTCATGGGGCTCCAACCTTCCCTACACCCCAGCCATGCGCCAACCTTTGAGATGGGCCTCCAAATCCTCTTTGCATCTACCCCCTGCTGAAGTCTTCCCTCGGCCGCCTTTGCCTCTGCCGCCACTTCTGCTGCTGCCGCTGCTGCCACACGCTGCAGTCTCCCGTGGCTCCTCTGCTCCCCAGCCCCACTCCTGTGCCTTCGGGGGCAGTTCTTAATTCTGCCAGGTGGCGTCTCCCTGTGACATCATCTGGCCCCAGCTGAATATAGGTGCGGGTGATGAATTGCGTGGGCGATTCTCCACCATACATTTTCCCACTCTTCCCGGCTCCTGCAACAGGTAAGTCATTGTTTTTTCTTCTTTCTGCCTGGGCTTTGCCTCTGAGCGAGGCTTCCCCCTTTTCTGGGCCTATGCCCCTGGGACAGTATAAACAGGGTGACCATACTATGTTTAAGGAAATCTGGGACACTGGTCCCTGTTCTCCTACCCTTCTCAAGTGAGTGATGGAGGCAGGTGGGCAGGGGTACAGCGTACAGTCCAACAGGGTGGATTGGCATGCTGGAATGGCCTATGAAATCTGGGGCTGTCCCAGCCAAACTGGGACATATGGTCACTCTATGTATGAATAGGAAAGCCATCATTCACTCTACGTGGACTATTTATTTATGGAAAGGGGCAGAGTTTTACTGTTATCACAATAAACTCTAGCCTCTAATTTGCTTGCAGGAGCACATTTCCTGTGGAATTTTACTCTAATCCTTGCTATATGTAAGAGCTTAGAATGTGGTTATATGCTTGCATTTGCTATTGAGTTAGCTACTGAGTCATTTATGTTCTACAATTGAAGCCTTTATTCAGCTGGGTTATTAACTGAGTAAGCTATGCAGGGCAAATAATGTTATGTGATAGAGGTTAAGAAATGTTTGACTATCAAAGGATTTGCTTTCCCTCTGATCTAGCATTCTGTTATGGACTTCAGAAAGAAGATGCAAAACTACCCTGCAGTAGATAAATATGGGGTAGCCTGCCCTCAGAGGAAATTCCCTCTTAGCTAGGTTGCATCTTGAAGCAAAAGGGTTTATATCCTTGCCAAAATGCTTGTTTATTAATTTAATAATTACAGTAATCTCCCTGGATAATCTTGTTATCCAGAAAAACTGCTTTTTCTTTTTAAGCTATTGATCTCAATGATATCCCATGGCAATAAGTTCCACAGGCTATTTATGTACAATGTAAAAAAATTAAAGTAACTGAAACATTAATAATTACTTTTGTTGCCTTCAAAAACCCTTTATATTGCGGCCTCAGACCCTCTTTTCTGTCCATTACCCATTTCACAAATAGGGAACTGAGGCACAGTTACTAAGGCAAAACAGTCATTAATTTTGGGTGTCAAATTTGAGATGAGTATGACCTGATTTTTCAAACTACTTATATGATATAATTCTTTGTATATCAACAGCTTGACTATAGTTGCAGCCACAAGTCAGTAGCGCAACTAGAGGCTGGTGAGGGGGCACTAGCCCCAAGTGCTGATTTAGAAGGGATGCCAGAATGGTGCATCCTGGGGATAATGTGCCAATGATGGTGGTGCCCACCATCATTGGCTGATGGGAATGAATAGCCCAATCAGCAGAAAACAACACTAGAAATGACATTCAAATTCCAGTGTGGTTGACCAACCTCTTACTTCTACTGAGATAGACAACTATACACGTGACTCTTTTGAAGATACTTGTAAAATGAGGTTGTGGTTTCTCTGCATTAACATTAAAGTGCTGTACTACTTTTTGTGAAACAGCTAATATTTGACACATATAGCTTTTCATGTAGGCCTCGTAAAGTTCATCACAAAGGTAGGTAAGCATTATAGTGTTTTCCCTAGAACCTTGGGTTCCAGTGATGGGCACTCACTCAGACCTCCATGCCCCTGGATTTCTGTCTTCAAGCCAGCATTCAGCAGAGACTGGTGGGATGATAAAACAGCTTCATCTTTACTAGGAAATAGGAATCAGCAACACACATACTCCAGCTTGCAGGGAGAACCACCAAACAGCACCTACACGACGTCAGGGGGAAAACTGGACCCTTAAAGGTACATTCCATATACCACAAGCATCATTAACTGAGCAAATATCTCATCTCCTTCCTTATCTTTGAGAGAGTTATGCTCCAGGTGGCTGTCAACATTCACTCTATAGTTTGTTTATATTCTGTTAGCGAAATTCTTCAGATTCTTGTGGAAGGAAGCATGGTGCAAATAATGTATTTTTTTACACACACAAACAGGGTGTATATGAATATGTGTGTACATGTGCTTAAAACTATTGTTGTTCAGGGCATGAGGAAGAGAGAGACAAAGGGAGAGAAAAATCTGAACTGTTAGGGCTATGATCTGTTGCAACTATCAGTATGAATTTGTATAATCTGCATACTACTGAGGTAGGCAGTGAGACCATCTGCCTGTTAGATGTTGGACCTGGGCTGGGTAGCTGGTCAGCCTGCTTGCTTAGCTCCTATCTAAAGTTTTGACAGAATGTGGGTGAGACATGAGTCACGTGATGATAAGACTTAATCTTACAAGATGCTGAATGTTCTTAACACTTTTTAGATTCAGTTGATTTGCCTAGGCCCATTAGCTTCAATCTATTCATCTATCTTTGTTTTATAAGATCTTCTTTTATGGAGAAATGTCCCACTGTCAGTAGGAAATAAGTGGGGGTTGGTGCTTCTCAACATTTTCTCTGGCTTTTTCAGGATTTGATCATAAAAATACGTGCTAAGTTACTTAAAATATACATTATTGACTAGATAATACAAAATGGACTACAGCTGGGATA
>NW_017729008.1:8719584-8720829 GCF_001723915.1 Gavialis gangeticus | reverse complement strand
ACAGCCTTCTTTCTTACTGTCTCTTTTCCTTTCTTTCTCTCACTCTTTTCAGGATTTGATCATAAAAATACGTGCTAAGTTACTTAAAATATACATTATTGACTAGATAATACAAAATGGACTACAGCTGGGATACTATTATGATTGACATTGTAAATAAGTACTTAGTCATTTAAAAATGTTTTATTGATGTCTATAGATCATAATAGATTTTTTTGAACTGTGAAAACTCATCTTGTAAATACATATTTAAATAATTTTTAAAAGTCATATTCAGTGTGCACATTAAAAAGAAAATTGGCTAGTGCTTTAGATACATTTACAAGTTAAATATTTCAAGCAGCTGAAGTTTTTATTTCAGAGAAACCATTTAAAAGCAGTAAGCCTGTTTTCTCTCTTTATTTTCTTTTAATTCAAAGCTATTCGTAGATGCAGAATAACTTCTTACATTTGTTTTGTCACTCATTAAACTTTAAAGCCAATTTCAAATGATTCTTTTGTTTCAATACTTATTTGGGGACATAGAAATAAGTGGAAGTTTAATAACACTGAGAGTTAGATTAGATTTGTCCAAATTGTAAACTCTACTTGAGAGAGACTATGTTTGTTACTTCATTGTAGGATGCCTTGCATAAGAGGACCTAATAATTAATCTGGGGTTCCTGTCAACTCCTGTCCAAATCCTGATTCAATAAACATTGATAGTGTGGTCACGGAGAACTGGACCGGTCACGTTGGGCCGAGGGTATACGAGCAGGTGGGATTAGCGGCGGTTGAGTCTGAGTGGCACACAAGCTTATGGTTTCAACTAAAGGGGTTTATTTAATTTACGCTTTGATGGCGTAGGCAATTTCTTCAGTTACAATGTAAACAACAAAGGGGTCCGTTGGCCTACGGGGTTCTTAGGTGAGCCCTTGCTTTCTAACCCTGGAGGGCTAGGGGCGGCTGCTCAACCTAATAGTCCCAGGGCTGGTCAACAGCTCATAAACAGGACAGACAAACAACGGAACTGTAGAAAAACAAAGTCCAACGTGGACGAAAGCGGGCTGCAAGCGATGCCAAAGTCGATGGAAAACAGTGCCGAGGTCAATGCCGGAATGATGGGACGGACGGATAGTCGAGGATGAAGGCCGAGGTCGGAAGCTGTGGAATCAAGGCAAGCTCGGTTTGAGATCAGAAGTCGTAGCTGTAGCCAGTGCCAGGTAGATCGAACGCCAGAAAATCAATAGGAACGGATCGGAAAAT
>NW_017729008.1:8718123-8718675 GCF_001723915.1 Gavialis gangeticus | reverse complement strand
ATGGTCATACGAGATGTTTCTTGGAGCTGTTGATCTATCAATTCAAACCCTGTGGCGGTATGATTCGCCAACAGCTCGACCTGTTCTGATAACTTGGCTAAGGCTATTCGAGCCTTGCCAATCGCAAGGCCCCACAAGAAGAGGCCCTCAAAGCTCCAAGCGAGCCCTTGGGCAATTTTCTCTCTTGTGTGAGAGAACTCCACACGGGGGTATGAGACCTAGTGTGTTGATGGGACACTAAGGGACTTGGTGGGTGCGCCGTGGATGCTTGTACGGGCAGGCAGGATAGAACCGAACTTAAGAAACACTGCACACCCAATAACATAGCTGGTAAGGCGGTGTACAATCACCCATCCGAGCATGCCCAGGCCAGTCCAAACAGTGCTGGTGTGCTCAACTCCGAGCACCGACCTGGAAAGGGAAAAGCATGCCTTGTCCGTTCCAGGGGGCCGGACTGTCTGACGGGTGGTTCTATGCCACGACAGGCAGCACTTAACAATACGGCTCATAACGTGGGGTAGTAGAAACCAAACCACGAATTGTTTCCCCTGG
>NW_017729008.1:8717880-8718112 GCF_001723915.1 Gavialis gangeticus | reverse complement strand
TACAAGAGTCACTAGAGAGTCCTTTGGTCCCAGTGCCATAGTGTTCTGGCGGATCTTGTGCCGCGTTGATTGGATATCGTCTCAAATCGGGTGGTTGCGATGTTTTCGGTGGCTTGAAGAAAGTTGCTCGTCAAATCTGAAACAAGAAAAATAGGGACAGAACAAACTCCAAACTAAAATTATTTTTTACTATAGTGCTAGGGCCTATCTCTTCTATGTTTCCAGCACCAAT